>NC_072731.1:95409404-95750966 GCF_026930045.1 Uloborus diversus | reverse complement strand
CGTATAAACATAACGAAAAATATATGTCTACCGCGTCCGAAGCGTTGCCGTGCCTTGTCTACCACCCACGCAAGGTGTGAAAAAATCAGTCAATTTTGACTTAAATATATAAGCCTAAAATTTTTTAAAATAATTGTTTATCTTCTTTAATAATAATAAAGCTGAAAGTCTCTCTGTCCGGAGGATGTCTGTAGGATGTCTGTGACGCGCATAGCGCCTAGACCGTTCGGCCGATTTTCATGAAATTTGGCACAAAGTTAGTATGTAGCATGGGGGTGTACAGCTCGAAGCGATGATCCGAAAATTCGATGTGGTTCTTTTTCTATTCCAATTTTAAGAAAAAAAACTATTATAAGATGGACGAGTAAATTACGAAATGATCATAACGTGGAACCGTAACATGGGCACAAGCTAATTGGCGAGATACGAAATGATCATAACGTGGAACCGTAAGATGGGTACAAGCCAACTGGCGAGAAAATTCACCATACATTATTTGTAAATATACAGGCGAATCAAAAGACCTTGTCATTTTTCTATTACGGGCAAAAAGGTGCGGGTATCACTAGTTACTAATAATAAAGCTGAATGTCTCTCTGTCCGGAGGATGTCTGGATGTCTGTAGGATGTCTGTGACGCGCATAGCGCCTAAACCGTTCGGCCGATTTTCATGAAATTTGGCACGAAGTTAGTATGTAGCATGGGGGTGTGCACCTCGAAGCGATTTTTCTAAAATTCGATGTGGTTCTTTTTTTATTCCAATTTTAAGAAAAAAAACTATCATAAATTACGAAATTATCATAACGTGTAACCGTAACATGGGCACAAGCCAATTGGCGAGATACGAAATTATCATAACGTGTAACCGTAACATGAGTACAAGCCAATTGACGAGAAAATTCACAATACATTATTTGTAAATACAGGCGAACCAAAAGACCTTTTAATTTTTCTATTACGGGCGAAGCCGTGCGGGTACCACTAGTAATGTATAAAATACAAAAACAAAAGTCTACCAGTTGTGTTATGTTGCAAAGGCATTGATTTGTAAATACAGGCGAACCAAAAGACCTTTTAATTTTTCTATTACGGGCGAAGCCGTGCGGGTACCACTAGTAATGTATAAAATACAAAAACAAAAGTCTACCAGTTGTGTTATGTTGCAAAGGCATTGATATACGCCACGGAATGTCGACCTCGTACCTCTATGTACCGTTTATCGGGCTGCTAGCTCTCGCTCAAAAAAGTTTGCTTATCGTCCCGAAATTTAAATAAATAAAACTGATTTATTTTTTAATAAATAGTTTAAATCCTATTTTAACAAAAATTTTTAGTCTACCGTGACTAAGAGGTTGCATAGTCCTTGGTAGACGTTGCTTAAATTATAAGGTAGTTGGAAAAGTATGATTATTTTATCTTTTCATTCTTTATAAATGAAAATTTTTCAATTATTATTTTTTTATGATTACAATTTTCTATTATATTTAAATTGATTTTCATACTTTTGTTACATTATTCATATATATATATATATATATATATATATTTAACTTCAAAAATATTTTGAATCACCACCTTTTGAAATACATTTCGTAAATGGGGAAGTAAAGCTGTTTATTCATCTACTGCGAAGAAAGAAGTGGGGAGAGGGGAAGGACACGCCTATAATAACCTTGGGTCTGGGGCCTGGGCCTGAGTAAGGCCCCTATAGTGGAGGAGCCGACGCATCCGCCATTTTGGCGCAAACTTGATCCAGTGCTTCGCGGCGATAGCATTGCTGCTGATTTTTATATTTCTTCAGCATATGTTAAATTGGGTCAACAGATAATAGCCATCTGCAGAACTGAAAAATCTGCCTTACTGTATTTACTGAAAAATAACAGATTTTTTAAAAAAATAATAAGCACTTGTCATAATGCACTCAAAAGGACAAAATAACTTTTCTGAGTCAGAAAAGACAAGTTAAGAATTCCTGTAGTTTTCAAAATTTTCCAAGAAAATGACACCACAAACGAAGAAAAGTGCGGTTCTAGTCATGTAGAGAATGTCTTAGCATTATCTAGCTTTCAATCATAAATTTAATTGTTGAAACACGCATTATTTTTCTTAACGGGAAAGTTTGGTTTAAAATGACTTAAGCGCACTTTTCTTCGTTTGTGAAATCTTTTTCTTCAAAGAATTAAAAACTACAGGAATACTTAAATTGTCCTTTCTGACCCAGAAAAGTTATTTTGTCCTTTTGAGTGCATTATGAAAAGTGCTTATTATTTTTTTTTTTTTAAATCTGTTATTTTAAAGTTTTCCGTTTTCAAACAAAATTGTACTTTAGAATTTGATTTTTTAGCGTTTAGTTGTACCTTTAGGTTAAACAAATCATTTAATGAAATTCTGAAGTCTGTAAGTGGTCTAGTTGCTGATTATACGCAAAAGATTGGTTTACAACATATAAGTAACTTAGGATAAAGATCCTAATACGTCTTTTTACTTAGCCCCGTTATCGATTATTGGCATAGATGCATAGATAAGGATAAAAACCCTAAGAAAGCAACGACTGTGAATAAATTTCATTCTTGCTCCAGAGAGGACTTGATTCAAAATTTTCATTGTGATTACTATTAACATTATAGTAGGGGAGATAGCGACAGTTTTTAATACATTATTTATATAAGGCCAGAATTTTTTTTAAATATTAGATTAGTTTACTTAAAAGAAGAAAATGCGAGTCTACCAAAAAGTTATCGTTGCAATAATTAATAAAAAATTTTGCAATATGTTGCAAAAACTTGTGAAATTGTCTTATATATATAAGGCTGAAACTCGGTAATATTATTGATTTCGTATAAACATAACGAAAAATATATGTCTACCGCGTCCGAAGCGTTGCCGTGCCGTGTCTACCACCCACGCAAGGTGCGAAAAAATCAGTCAATTTTGACTTAAATATATAAGCCTAAAATTTTTTTTAGTAACTGTTTACAATGTATAAAATATAAAAACAAAAGTCTACCAGTTGTGTTATGTTGCAAAGGCATGATAGACGTCACGGAATGTCGACCTCGTACCTCTATGTACCGTTTATCGGGCCGCTAGCGCTCGCTCGAAAAAGTTTGCTTGTCGTCGCGAAATTTCAATAAATAAAGCTGATTTATTTTTTAATAAATAGTTTAAATCCTGTTTTTATTAAAATTTTTAGTCTACCGTGACTAAGAAGTTGCTTAGTCTTTGGTAGACGTTGCTTAAATTATAAAGTAGTTGGAAAAGTATGAATGATTTAAGCATATTAAAAAAATAATTTTAACATTGAAACGAAATTAAAAAATATTTCATTAAAATTAAAATGATGTACAAAATTATAATGAAGTTCATTTTTCATTAATAATGTCTTGACCTTTTAAATTATGCCTCTTTTATTTATTTATTTTTTATGATCAAGTACTTATGAAATAAAATTTTTTGCATCGATCTTACATAATAAATAATTAAAAATAATCAAATAAACAATTCTTTACATATTAATTAATCTTTACTAATAATAAAGCTGAAAGTCTCTCTGTCTGGATGTCCGGAGGATGTCTGTAGGATGTCTGGATCTCTGTGGCGCGCATAGTGCCTAGACCGTTCGGCCGATTTTCATGAAATTTGGCACAAAGTTAGTTCGTAGCATGGGAGAGTGCACCTCGAAGCGATGTTTCGAAAATTCGACGTGGGGAGGCAGAAGGCTATGCTTCGAATGTAACATCTTTTATTGCTTGCGGTAATTGTTTTCAGTAAACCATTTAAAAACTTTTCAGTTGTCCTCAATTTTCCACCCACAATCAAGAGGTGATAAGCTTGTCAGATTTTTAAATGAAAATTTGTCCAAAAATGCGAAATGCAAGCTGTTCTGAGGAAATGTTCACGAAGTTCAGACTAACATAGGGTTAAGGATGACGGATCAAAACTCTTCACGTTTTCGAGAATTACTTTATCTTTTTTCAAAATTTTTATACTCTTCTAAAAACGTCATGGTTCTTGCATCATTAATTCTTTCCATTTTATTTTGTCTGTACATTCGGCGCACAACTGTTCCGAAATTTCGAGTTGTATTCGAATTTGCGACATGCATTTTACATTGTGCGATGTCTTACTCAAATTTGTTAACGCTCCTGTGTATTCTTCCGACTTTGTAAATAGAACGTAAGGTCGAACTTTTCCTTTTCGGAAAAAAGCCGGATTTTGATCGCAACCAGTCGTTGCGTGTAAAGCAACCAAGGCGGAACAAACGGTTTCTCCTAAATTCTTGTAAAGTTCAGAGACATTGATACCTCTTAATGATTTTCCAACGCCAACTTCCATCCAGACCTTTATTTAAGAATTCAAAAACTTCATGTTAGCCAATATTATAACTAATACATCAGTATCTGAACATCGTAGGTGGACGTCATATGGAGGCTGCAGCTCTTCAAAAATTACAAAGATGGTAAATCATTTTTGTGTCGGATTTTTCGCGGTTTGGGGCACGATTGAGTATGATCGACTATTTTTACAACTTTTCTGTTGATGGTTTCAAATCTATAACACTGTTTGTAGTTAATATACACAAATTTATCTTCAAAATAAATCGCTTTGTTATCTCGTTCCCAGTTTGTTAGTAAATATTCTAGCAAATCTTCTTTAAAAGTAATATTTTTTAATTGATTCAAAAAGTCAGAGGGACGTGTTGCAGAGTCTCCTATCTGAATTTTTAGACCTCTGTGAGTTCCGCTTAATATATCGTCGCCGCAGAACAACAGTAAGATATCTTAGTGTTATTTCTGGAATTAGATATCTTACTGTTGCTCTGAGGCGACGATATGTTCGTTATCTTTTATGGAAGGAAACGGGGGTACGTGTCGAAAACAATTACTACGAATACTGCTGAACATACTAAATAATTTTCTCAATATCATTAGATGATGGAATTTCTTTCATTAGATATAATGAAAAGAATCCATCATAGATGAGAAATTTTGGTTGTTCAGAAT
The DNA here is from genome assembly GCF_026930045.1 of Uloborus diversus. Classification (NCBI taxonomy): domain Eukaryota; kingdom Metazoa; phylum Arthropoda; class Arachnida; order Araneae; family Uloboridae; genus Uloborus; species Uloborus diversus. Next base: position 95,745,963 of record NC_072731.1, on the reverse strand, counting down.
TGATGTTTTTTAAGCACTTTTATTACACTTGGCCTGATTGTCATGGAGTAATCTGAGGCGTACTTTTACTTATATTTCAGCAACTAGATCACTAAGAGACTTCTGGATTTTACTAAATGATTTGCTTAATCTTAAGGTACAACTTAAGGCTGAAAATTTAAAATTCTGAAGTAACATCATTATTTCGGTTAGGATGGAAAATAGCAAATTTGATGTAATTTCCCCATTAAATGTTTAAATATAAAATCCATTGTTACAAATTTTGTCGCCTTGCAAATGTAATGTTAAGTAATCATAATGAAAATTTTGAATCAAGTCCTCTCTGGAGCAAGAATGAAATTTATTCACTGACGTTGCTTTCTTAGGGTTTTTATCCTCATCTATGCATCTATGCCAATAATCGATAACGGGGCTAAGTAAAAAGACGTATTAGGGTCTTTATCCCAAGTTACTTATATGTTGTGAACCATTCTTTTGCGTATACTCAGCAACTAGACCACTTACAGACTTCAGAATTTTATTAAATGATTTGTTTAACCTTAAGGTACAACGTAACGCTAAAAAATAAAATTCTAAAGTAAAATTTTGTTTGAAAACGAAAAAGTTTAAAATAACAGATTTAAAAAAAAATAACAAGCACTTTTCATAATGCACTCAAAAGGACAAAATAACTTTTCTGGGTCAGAAAGGGCAATTTAAGTGTTCCTGTAGTTTTTAATTCTTTGAAGAAAAAGATTTCACAAACGAAGAAAAGTGCGCTCAAGTCATTTTAAACCAAACTTTCCCATTAAGGAAAAAAAAATGCGTGTTTCAACACTCAAATTTATGATTGAAAGCTAGATAATGGTAAAACATTCTCTACATGACTAGAACCGCACATTTCTTCGTTTGTGGTGTCATTTTCTTGGAAATTTTTGAAAACTACAGGAATCCTTAAATTGTCCTTTCTGACCCAGAAAAGTTATTTTGTACTTTTGAGTGCATTATGAAAAGTGCTTACTATTTTTTAAAAAATCTGTTATTTTCCAGTAAATGCAGTAAGACAGATTTTTCAGTTCTGCAGATGGCTATTATCTGTTGACCCAATTTAACATATGCTAAAGAAATATAAACATCAGCAGCAATGCTATCGCCGCGAAGCACTGGATCAAGTTTGTTCCAAAATGGCGGATGCGTCGGCTCCTCCACTATAGGGGGCTTACTCAGGCCCAGGCCCCAGACTCAAGGTTATTAAAGGCGTGTCCTTCCCTTCTCCTTTCTTCGCAGTAGATGAATAAACAGCTTTACTTCCCCATTTACGAAATGTATTTGAAAAGGCGATGATTCAAAATATTTTTGAAGAAGTTAATATATATATATATATATATATATATATATATATATATATATATATATATATATATATATATATATATATATATATATATATATATATATATATATATATATATATATATATATATATATATATATATATATGAATAATGTAACAAAAGTATGAATAACAATTTAAATATGATAGAAAATTGTAATCATGAAAAAAAATAATAATTGAAAAATTTCCATTTATGAAGAATGAAAAGATAAAATAATCATACTTTTCCAACTACTTTATAATTTAAGCAACGTCTACTAAAGACTAAGCAACCTCTTAGTCACGGTAGACTAAAAATTTTAATAAAAACAGGATTTAAACTATTTATTAAAAAATAAATCAGCTTTATTTATTGAAATTTCGCGACGACAAGCAAACTTTTTCGAGCGAGCGCTAGCGGCCCGATAAACGGTACATAGAGGTACGAGGTCGACATTCCGTGACGTCTATCATGCCTTTGCAACATAACACAACTGGTAGACTTTTGTTTTTATATTTTATACATTGTAAACAGTTACTAAAAAAAATTTTAGGCTTATATATTTAAGTCAAAATTGACTGATTTTTTCGCACCTTGCGTGGGTGGTAGACACGGCACGGCAATGCTTCGGACGCGGTAGACATATATTTTTCGTTATGTTTATACGTAATCAATAATATTACCGAGTTTCAGCCTTATATATATAAGACAATTTCACAAGTTTTTGCAACATATTGCAAAAATTTTTATTAATTATTGCAACGATAACTTTTTGATAGACTCGCGTTTTCTTCTTTCAAGTAAACTAATCTAATATTTAAAAAAACTCTGGCCTTATATATATTGTCGTAAAATTTCGGTCGCTATCTCCCCTACTATTACATTTGCAAGGCAACAAAATTTGTAACAATGGATTTTATATTTAATCATTTAATGGGGAAATTACATCAAATTTGCTATTTTCCATCCTAACTGAAATAATCTTGTTATTTCAGAATTTTAAATTTTCAGCCTTAAGTTGTACCTTAAGATTAAGCAAATCATTTAGTAAAATCCAGAAGTCTCTTAGTGATCTAGTTGCTGAAATATAGGCAAAAGCACCCCTCAGATTACTCCATGACAATCAGGCCAAATGTAATAAAAGTGCTTAAAAAAACATCAATTCTGAACCACCCAAATTTCTCATCTATGATGGATTCTTTTTATTATATCTAATGAAAGAACTTCCATCATCTTATGCTATGATATTGAGAAAATTATTAAGTATGATCAGCAGTATTCCTAGTAATTGTTTTCGACACGTAACCCGTCTCCTTCCATAAAAGATAACGAATATATCGTCGCCTCAGAGCAACAGTAAGATATCTAATCCCAGAAATAACACTAAGGTATCTTACTGTTGTTCTGAGGCGACGATATATTAAGCGGAACTCACAGAGGTCAAAAAATTCAGATAGGAGACTCTGCAACACGTCCCTCTGACTTTTTGAATCAATTAAAAAATATTACTTTTGAAGAAGTTTTGCTAGACTATTTACTAAAAAACTGGGAACGAGATAACAAAGCGATTTATTTTCAAGATAAATTTGTGTATATTAACTACAAACAGTGTTATAGATTTGAAACCATCAACAGAAAAGTTGTAAAAATAGTAGATCATATTCAATCGTGTCCCAGACCGCGAAGAATCCGACACAAAAATGATTTACCATCTTTGTAATTTTTGAAAAGCTGCAGCCTCCATATGACGTCCTCCTACGATGTTCAGATACTGATGTATTAGTTATAATATTGACTAACATGAAGTTTTTGAGTTCTTAAATAAAGGTCTGGACGGAAGTTGGCGTTGGAAAATCATTAAGATGTATCAATGTCTCTGAACTTTACAAGAAGTTAGGAGGAAACGTTTGTTCCGAGTTGGTTGGTTTACACGCAATCACGTTTTTAAAAGTTTATCTTTTTTCAAAATTTTTATAAAGTAATTCTCGAAAACATGAAGAGTTTTGATCCGTCATCCTTAACAATATGATAGTCTGAACTTCGTGAACATTTCCTCAAAACAGCTTGCATTTCGCAAATTTGGACACTCATTTAAAAAATCTGACAAGCTTATCACCTCTTGACTGTGGATGGAAAATTGCGGACAACTGAAAAGTTTTTAAATGGTTTACTGAAAACAATTACCGCAACCAATAAAAGATGTTACATTCGAAGCACAGCCTTCTGCCTCAGGTAATCTTTTTTTTTTTCAACCAGATTTGGCTTTTAATAAAACTCTTTCTTTTTTTTTTATCAATTGTTTTCTATTACAGATATTGATGATTTTACCGAGACAGCTAATAATAGTACCGACATTCACAGTGATGATGATTATTGAACTGACAATGATGCTAAGTTGAGCGTAAGACATTTTGAATATGAATTCAGCAACGAAAGCGAAAACGAAAATTATTTGGGCGAGTCAGACGTGAGCGGGGATGCACCTGATGAATAGTTCGTTTAAATAAAATTATGTTCCTTGCTACAGTTTTATAGGTCACTAGTGGTAACCGCACGGCTTTGCCCGTAATAGAAAAATTAAAAGGTCTTTTGGTTCGCCTGTATATTTACAAAGAATGTATGGTGAACTTTCTCGCCAATTGGCTTGTACCCATGTTACGGTTACACGTTATGATAATTTCGTAATTTACTCGTCCATCTTATGATAATTTTGTTCTTAAAATTTTAATAGAAAAAGAATCACATCGAACTTTCGAAAAATCGCTTCGAGGTGCACACCCCCATGCTACAAACTAACTTTGTGCCAAATTTCATGAAAATCGGCTGAACGGTCTAGGCACTATGCGCACCACAGAGATCCAGACATCCTACAGACATCCTCCGGACATCTAGACAGAGAGACTTTCAGCTTTGCTATTAGTAAAGATTAATTAATATGTAAAGTACTGTTTATTTGATTATTTTTAATTATTTATTGTTATGTAAGATCGATGCAAAAAATTTTATTTCATAAGTACTTGACCATAAAAAATAAAAAATAAATAAATAAATGATGCATAATTTAAAAGGTTAAGACATTATTAATGAAAAATGAATTTCACTATAATTTTGTACATAATTTTAATTTTAATAAAATATTTTTAAATTTTATTTAAATGTTAAATTTATTTTTTTAATATACTTAAATCATTCATACTTTTCCAACTACTTTATAGTTTAAGCAACGTCTACCAAAGACTATGTAACCTCTTAGTCACGGTAGACTAAAAATTTTAGTGAAAATAGGATTTAAACTATTTATTAAACGAGCTGATGTGTGCCTCAAATGACTTCCTTTTACTCCATTTTAATGTCATTTTCCCATTATTGGCAATTTTAATGTGATTCAATAGTTTAATCTCTAAATATTAAAAACGATGGCCAAATTAAAACCAGATAAAAAAAAATCGCCAAATTTTCCGCCAAGTTGGCGACAAAACTTGGCGACCAAAAGACTGGCGATATATCGCCAAGTGTCCGCCAAATTGTAACACCACTTAAGTTTGCATTGATATTAACAATGATTTCCCCCCAAAAAGGTGCAAAAGACCCCCTTAGGAACATCCGAAAGCAACCAAAAGGGGAGGTGCACAACTAGACCCCACTACGAGTCTATGTACCAAATTTCAACTTTCTAGGACATACCATTTTTGAGTTATGCGAGATACATACGCACATACGCACATACGCACACTGTAAAAAATCTCGGAAAACTCTCTGAATATACAAAAAAGTTTTCCGTAATACACAGATTCGTACGCCCTCCGCAGTTTTCTGCGATAATCAAAAACGTTTCCCGTTTAGCAAGAAAGTAAGAGTCGACGCATGCGCAGGTGACACGGCTATTTTATAGCTCAGCAGCAAATCTAAACTGAAACTTTCGAAAGCACGCAATGAAAACAACTGCTGACTCATGTATGCGAAGTAACACTCATCAAGGGGATTAGTAGAAGTTTTGTTCCTCGCATGAATTCACTGAAGATAATGTTAAAGTCTTATATTTTCTTGCTTATGTATCGTCATGAGATTGAATTTGAAGCTATGTCACTTATTTTTAAGTACGAAGTGCAAATTCTCGACGCATGCTCGCGGAAGGAATACAAACTGAAATTAAAAACCAAATAATTGCCGAGAGGACGCCATGTAACTTCATTGCGTCGCATAACTTGTGTTGGTAATTTTTCTTGGATACTTTTCTTCTTTCTACCAAATGGGTAATTTTTGTTGGCAGAATTTTATTCTGTCATAAAAATCACCTTTTTGGTGACCAAAGCCTGCAAAAGACCACCACCGACGAATAGGTAAGTCGCTTTGCAACTCTATTACTTTAAAGAGATTTAGTTCATATAAATCTCGTTAAAAAAAAACTATTTTCTTCAGTATAATTTTTTCGTTGTGAACTATTGCAATTTGAAAATATTTTACATTACATAGAACACATATTTAAAGTGCAAGTGTGTCTAGTTATATTCTATAAAATTTATGAATTGAAGATTATAAAAAAATTTAAATAAGTGTTATTGTGTACTTTGTTTTTATGTGGAAATCTCAGTTACTATTTGGCTGAACATTTATGTATCAAGCATTATGAATTAAATGTTATAATATGCAAATTGTCAGGTTTGATAGTTCGTCTTTAAGGTTGCATGTTTTCATTCTCTTGTAAACAGTGTAGCTAGATTGTATGAAGTAAAAAAAAAACTATCTCTTGTAATTAGGAACATAGTGCTTCAGTATTATCTAAATGACGATATCTCTTTAAATATTTGCATTAGCGAAACGCTTTAAATTAGTTAAATGTGTATTAATTTATTTAACAAATAAATACATATATGTATTTAAAAGTGTCTTCATTTTTTTCGTTTTACGAGCCTCAATTTTACCAAAAGCAAAAAAAAAAAAAAGACTTAATAAAATAATTTTGTATTTTTACACCATATTAAAGTATTTGACTTATAATTTATATGATACTTTGATTTATAATGTATATGATACTTTGATTTATAATGTATATGATGTGGCTTTTTCAAGGGGGGGGGCGCTTCATAGCATTTTATGGGTGCACCATCACTCTTATGGTGTGGGGGGGGGGGTATTCTCGTATATATGAAATGGAAAAATCATGTAATAGTGTTCAATGTTTTAATAAATAAAATATATAATGCATTTTGCGCACACTATAAAAATAAAATCAGTAACCTATTTTGAGTAAGTATTTATATTTGTGATGAGCTGGAAAAGGGCAAGAACAGAAGAATCAACCCGAATGGTTCCAGCAGAGGGACTTGGTGTCATATTTAAATTCATCAATTTCTCTGTTGGTACTTTTCGGTACACTTTGTTCGTCAGAGAAATTGACTTGAGGTGAACGAATTCCGGAACGCGAAGGGTAGGTAAGTCCTGTCAAATTTTATCCAAAGATAAAAACTATCAAGTTTGATACAAGATATGTTTTTAAATTCTGCATTAAAAATACAATATGTTGATAGTTTTGTCTTGAAAATATTGAGAGAAAAACTGAAGTTTAAGATTGTTTAACAAACAATCCCCACTTTTCAGAAGGTACCCCCACTCCAATTCCCCGACGATTTTGTGATTAGGAATGAAACTAGTAGATTATTTCATAATTTTTCAAAAATTTATAACTGTGCATATGTTATGCTGTTAACCATGCTATTTGTCATTAGAAATTCCAAAAAAAAAAAAAAAAAAAAAAAAAATCCACGAATGATTCTAAAATTGCTTGTATTATTGCTCTTAGATATGAAAGAATTGAAACTGATATGGTATGCAATACTATAATAAAGAATTAGATTTTAGAAAAAATCACGGAAAAAGGATTCCGAAATTCTCGGAAACGTTTTTGAAAATTGTTTGGAGAATTCCGAAATACTCGGAAACGTTTTCGAAACTTTCATGAACCACAGCTGCACAGAATACTCAGAAACATTTCTGGAAATTACGGAAAGAGGATTCCGAAATACTCAGAAACGTTTCTGAAAATTACGGAAAGAGGATTCCGAAATACTCAGACACGTTTCTGGACATTACAGAAAGAGGATTCCGAAATACTCAGACACGTTTCCGGACATTTCAGAAAGAGAATTCCGAAATACTCAGAAACGTTTTCGAAAATTTCATGAACCGCAGCTGCACGATATACTCAGAAACGTTTCCGAATTTTTTTTACAGTGCACATACATACAGACGTCACGAGAAAAGTCGTTGTAATTACCTCGGTGATGGTCAAAATGGATATTTCGCGTGTCTATACATTCTTAGGCACTTTTCCGCATGTGGTCGAATCGAAAAAAAAACTCAACATTCATTTGGGGGTGAGCAAAATGGAAATTAAGGGCGATTTTTGAGTGAAAATTTTTTCGCGAATACAATACTTCCTTTTTTGTAAAAGGAAGTAATAAATCAGCATTATTTATTTAAATTTCGAGACGATAAGCAAACTTTTTTGAGCGAGCGCTAGCGGCCCGATAAACGGTACATAGAGGTACGAGGTCGACATTCCGTGGCGTCTATCATGCCTTTGCAACATAACACAACTGGTAGACTTTTGTTTTTGTATTTTATACACTATAAACAATTATTTTAAAAAAATTTAGGCTTATATATTTAAGTCAAAATTGACTGATTTTTTCACACCTTGCGTGGATGGTAGACACGGCACGGCAACGCTTCGGACGCGGTAGACATATATTTTTCGTTATGTTTATACGCAATCAATAATATTACCGAGTTTCAGCCTTATATATATAAGACAATTTCACAAGTTTTTGCAACATATTGCAAATTTTTTTATTAATTATTGCAACGATAACTTTTTGGTAGACTCGCGTTTTCTTCTTTTAAGTAAGCTAATCTAATATTAAAAAAAATTCTGGCCTTATATATATTGTTGTAAAATTTCGGTCGCTATCTCCCCTACTATACATCCTACTGAGCCGACGCCGTTCTTGCTCTGTATCCTGCCTATCATTTTAAAATTAAGATCATTTACTACTCCTTGCTGTCTCTGTCTTCTTTCCGAATTTCATCACTTTCTGACCACTCCTTCTTGGTGTTGCATTTTCACTGTCGAGCAGTATATATATATAATACATATATATATGTGTGTGTATGTGTGCTACAAAACGTTGATTAGTTCCTGTTACTTCTCGCACAAAGGTATTTATTTATTTCTTAACAAAATTCACGTTCGAACAATGCAGTTAAAATACTTTTCTTATTTTTTACTTCCTCTTACAAAAAAGGAAGTGCGTATTGTATTCGCGAAAAAATTTTCACTCAAAAATCGACCTTAATTTCCATTTTGCTCACCCCCGAATGAATGTTAAGTTTTTTTTCGACTCGACCACACGTGGATAAGTGCTTAAGAACGTATAAACACGAGAAATATCTATTTTGACGATTCCCAAGTTAGTTACAACGAGTTTTCTCGTGACATCTTTATGTACGTATGTATGTATGTGCGGATGTGCGCATGTGCGTATGTATGTCGCATAACTCAAGAACGATATGTCCTAGAAAATTGAAATTTGGTACACAGACTCCTAGTGGGGTCTAATTGTGCACCTCCCCTTTTGGTTGCATTCGGGTGTTTCTAAGGGGCTCTTTTGCCCCTTTTTGGGGGGAAAGCATTGTTAATTTCGATGTAAACTCAAGTAGTGTTACAATTTGGTGGACACTTGGCAATATATCGCCAAGAATTTGGTCGCCAAGTTTTATCGCCAACTTGGCGACAAATTTGGCGATTTTTTTTTAAAATCTGGTTTCAATTTGGCCATTTTTAGTGATATTTAGAGAGTAAACTATTGAATCACATTAAAATTGCGAATAATGGGAAATATACATTAAATTGGAGTAAAAGGAAGTCCTGTGAGGCACACATGAGCTCGGTTTTTTTACATATTTAATGGATTTGTGGCTATTGATTAATCAATCACTAATAAACTTTTTCTAAAGTTTTTGCAATCACGAGATTTTTTATTTAATACAATTTAAAAAATTCCTCGTGTTCCACACAGTATGCCACGAGGCTTACAAGAGTAAGTACAAAAAACATAAAAAGTTGAAACTTTAAAAGTTTAGACTGTTAACAAAATCAGACAAGATGACAAAAGTCTCAGATCTTTTAACAAGAGCCGAGAAAACAGGCAGCCAGCATAAGGAAAAATTTGCCAAACCTTTTCTGAAGTCCTAGGGCCATCTTGTAAACTGCAGTGCAGAAGAACATGTTCAGCGCTCTGCTCGCCAACTCCACAGTCACAAAGCAAATTTGGCGAAATGCCAAATCTAAACAAGTAACTTTTAAAATTTCCATGGCCAGTGAGAAATTGAGACAGTTTAAAATTTGTAGAAAAATAGCTGCACTGCCGACGATGAAAAACAGTAGGGAAGAACACCTTCTTGTCCATTGTGCATTTGAGGAGGCAAGATACTCCGTGTTCCAGTCTGCGATAGTTTTCTCCTTTGCCAAAAACTTCCAGTGAGACTCAAGAATATTCATGTTTAAGTCAATACCGCGCCTTGTCGCTTGCTTAGCAAGTTGGTCTGCCTTTTCGTTGCCGAAATTTCCATTATGACCTCGAATATAGGTGAAATGAACATCAGCAACATTTTCAAGCGCACTAAGAATAGAATGAACTTCCACCACAAGTCTTTCGGTGCTAGCTGGATTGCATAATAAGAAAAGGGAGGACAATGAATCAGTACATATGATAAATTTTACAGATCCAGACGTATTATAGAAATTCTAAAGCCATTTTACTGCAAGATTCAAGCACAAAAGCTCTGCCTGAAAAACAGAGCAGTCATGAGGTATGCGATGTTGGACGGTTTCTTTCTCCATTCCATTTTCATATACAACAAAAGCCAGCCCAACTCTGCCTTCCAACTTGCTACCATCCGTAAAACAAGTTAAATTATAATGATCAAGAATGATACTGTCATAATTTACAACAGTAATGGGCTTTCTACTCGAAGGATGTGGTAAACTGGAGATGGGTAGCTTGCCATTCAAAAAAATGCATGGACGAGGCTTGGACATCATACCCCTGGCCTCAATGTCGTTTAGAATGACAAAATCGATAGGCGGAAGTCCAGAAATAACAAAAAGTGCATCGTAGCTAACTGTCCTGTATGCCCTAACAATTCGAATCAGAAATCTTCTTTGAACTCTTCTGAGGAGTTTACTATTTGTTTTCTTCCACAAGGAGTTCCCCCAAGCTCTTGACCATAGGAAATACGTGGAACGATGCCCTACTTGTAGATTAGTTTAAGAACGTCAGACTTCACACCATAAACATTTTTGGAAATTCTCATAAAGCCGAGAAGAACTTTTTCACACTTGTTAGACACATACGAAATGTGTTGTCTCCATCGCAATTTATTATCCACGATAATACCCAGATACTTCATCTGTTGCACCTCTTCAATAGGTTCATTTCCAAGAGTCAAATCCATCTTCTCGACTGTCCTCGATTTTTAATCACGAGATTGGTATCTATTTGCACTACTGTTTCAATGCCATACTTTGATTTCAGAGTAGCTGTAAACAGAGTCAACGCATCTTCGGTGTTAACTGCAACATGGTCAATGCAATATTGTTCACACAGTTGCTGCATGGTCCACATTGCGTTCGTCTGCATTGTTCAGAAAGCAGGCTCAATGAAGGCGCTTACAGACCACGATTTAAAACTAGTATGTTGTGGCCATCACGAAACTTTCTTCTATATTTTTCTTTTTTTTCTGATCCCTCCCCATGCTTGACGAGGAAGCAATATTTCCAACAAAAACGAAATTACACATGCGAAAACTTGACGACCATCCCAATGTCTGAATTATTGCAAAAGCAAAGCAAAGAGCGAAAATTGAAAGTTATTTTAAAAGCCTTTCTTGAATTAATTACAAATATTTTATTTGTTAACAAATATAAGATGGCAGCAGTTAAAAATTTTAAATCATTGAGAGAATATTTCCGATCATTTCCATACAATTACTAGTATGTTGTGGCCATCACGAAACTTTCTTCTATATCTTTCTTATGATTCTGATCCCTCCCCATGCTTAACGAGGAAGCAATATTCCCAACGAAAACAAAATTACACATGCCAAAACTTGATGACCATCCCAATTCCTGATTTATCTCAAAAGCAAAGCAAAGAATGAAAATTGAAAATTATTTTAAAAGCCTTGCTTAAAATAATTACGAACATTTATCTATTAACAAACACAAGATGGCAACAGTTAAAAATTTTAAATCATTGAGATAATATTTCCATAGACTAGTAATTCGGAACTCCAGCGCTCGAATACGCTACCTTGCGGTGATTTATAAAACTGCGTCTGCACCTAAAACATTGCCACGTTGCGCATCACGTGTGTCTGTTGACGTAAACACAGGCAGTTTGTTCTGAGTATTTATTAACGCAATCGATGTGTCTTAGTTTGCTTTCAGCTACAGAAATTAATTCGTCCCTTAGTAGTATTCTCGAGCTTCTCAAAATAATGTTAGTTTTTCTTATTTCTTTCAAAAAAGTATTAAATGGTGGAAGCGTAAACAAGAAAAGTCTGGATTAACAAAATTGGATAACGTAATACCAGGTAAAATTTTTTATTGTTTTGTATGAATTTGTAAGAATATGAGTTTTTTTAATCTTAAATTAATTTAACTAATCATATTTTACAGCAGCATTTAGTTGGAATGGACAGTATGCAAAATATTTTCTTGAATTTATTATCGTAGAACAAAATGAAAAATGTTTAACCGAGAAAGAATTTACTTTATTCCTTTTATTCTCAGTTGAAAGGTTTCGCCAAATTTGTTTAGGGTTATAGTAGTTTTAGTATTGTGCAAGCAAAGTAGCCTTGGCGAGTTTTCGCATTTTTAGTTAAACCATTTTTAATTTTTATCATGAGTGGAATAAAATGATAGTAAGATTACAGAATTCGATAAGCGAAAAGAAATAATGGTCAATCAACTGAAAAGAAAACTACCACCATATATAAACTGTGAGTACACATTTTATTTATTTTGTTCTGAGTGAATTTGAATCAGTTTTTCAATTCGATGGAAAAAAAAAACGAACTTAACAACATTGACTGGACACTTTTCCTTAACCTAATTCCACATAAATGATTTAAATAACCTTTGTTACTACAGTATCCTACTGAAATAGACAGTATGCAAATAAATTTTCTTGAAAATATTTATCGCAGAACAGATTGAAAAATCCAGAAAGAACGTTAAGAATTTGAACAATAAAAAATAAAAGTTCGCCAAAAATCTGTTTATAGGCTTATGGTTTTAAAATTATGTGAAAGAATAATGTATCTTGACAAGATTTCGCATATCAGGTAAATCATTTCCATGACGAATGAATTAAATGCATGATTTCTTTGGATATCCAATCATATAGTCATAGAAATAAATTATCTAGTGTTAAACGTTACTCTTGACAGTCTGCCACGTATGTGCACTATGTGACAAAAATGTCAACAAATGCTGGAAATGTCACGAAACTGAACTTAATATGTACTAATGTATAGAAAAAACGGTACAAAATGAAAATGCCGTTCGAAGCGAACCAAAAATTTATGAATTCCGAATTCAACATCGTGAAAATGGCTGCTTCAGGACAACTTACTGTGTGTTCTGCATTAATTGTTTACTTTCGTAATACTTTTTGGTTTCTAATCTCTTTCTATATGGGTCAGAATAACCAAAAGACTTTGAAAAATCTTTTCAAATGAATAAAGCGAAAAAATCATACATACGAACAAAAATCACAACACTTTTAGCATTTTCTTCGTTACCACATGCGTTTGTTTTAGTTTTCAATTCCGCCATTAGACAGTGACTGCAGTGCCCCCTATAGTTCGTTGGAGTTGCGAATAAGAGTAGACCGAGCTTTCTCATTCTTGCTGATGAAGAAAATTGGTTCATAGATGTATCATGTGACTAGTGGAAGGGCTTGGCGAAGATTTTGGCAGCATGGTTGCTAGATGGCAGCATTATCTACAGTTTGGCACTCGACATATATTTTACGACAATGTGTTTTCATTAAAAAAAACTTCCAGGTGCAGAGATTGAACTGTTTTTCTTTTAGTTATGCATTATTTTGACATTAGTAATAGTTTTTGATCAGTTTTCGGTAACTTTTATTTCATTTGGAGCTGTCAGCGTTGGCGTGAACGAAATGGCGTAAACGTTTTGCGTTAACGCAAAAATGTACTAATCGGTATCTTAAATTGAAACTGTAGGTAAAAATCTTACCGTTTGCTAATTCTTCTTGGTCGCTTGCATCTTTTATTGCTTAGAGAGTTATTGAAATTGACTAAAGAAAATGCACAATACTATCTAAACGAAAAACTCACTATATTAACAAAATATTTACAACTTAGAATAACAAATTTACAAATCGGACTCCATAAAAGATTATTCTTCCGTGTTCCATAAATTCTATTTATTTTATTTCGCGCTGGCGTTGATCGTCTGCTACGATTAATGCCCGCTGTTGCTAGGATATCCACCAGTCACATGGTTTGGTTTATGAGCAGCAAAAGGGTTGCCATAGCTCGGTCTACTCTTATTATTAGTCTATGAATATTTCCGATTATTTCCATGCAATTAAAAGCACGAGCTGAACGCAGACGACAGTCTGTTACGATTTATCTTTCTTATTATTGCAATTAACTAGTATGTTGTGGCCATCACGAAACTTTCTTCTATATTTTTCGTTTTTTTTCTGATCCCTCCCCATGCTTGACGAGGAAGCAATATTCCCAACAAAAACAAAATTACACATGAAAAAACTTGACGACCATCCCAATGTCTGCATTATTGCAAAAGCAAAGCAAAGAGCGAAAATTGAAAGTTATTTTAAAAGTCTTTCTTGAATTAATTACAAATATTTTATTTGTTATCAAACATAAGATGGCAACAAATAAAAATTTTAAATCATTGAAATAATATTTCCGATCATTTCCATAGAATTAAAATCACGAGAAATAAGCAGACGATAATCTATTGCGATTTATCTTTCTTATTGTTGCACTAATAAAGCTATTTTTATTCGCTGAAAAATAATGATAATAAAAATAAATCAGCACCTCTTGGCGCGATTGGCGCCAAAATTGAACCAAATCCTGTTTACATATGGATTCACATATATTCCAAATTTCAACCAGAACGTAGCATTACTTTTTGAGATAGGGCACTCACAATGGAAAAAAAGAACGGGCGATTGCGCTACCCCCTTTTTAGCTGTTGACACCAAAATAAAATCAGCTTTTAAACCCACTAAGGGCTACTTGCCGATAAATTTTTCTTTCATTCCGTTCATTATTTCTTGAGATACAGCAGTCACAATTGACGACAAAAAACGTTCTATAGCTCAACCCCCGTGTAAGTTATTGACACCATAATTGAATCAGCACCTGTTTCTGTTACTGGCAACATATGGACCAAATTTTGTTTGATTCCGCCAGTTACTTCCTGAGGAATAGCAATCACGCGTAATTCAAGAAACGTCCCATTGCTCCACCCCCCTTGGAGGAATTCGCGCCAAAAACCAATGGGCACAAGTTCACATAGGGGCACATATGTGTACCAAGTTTCGTTCGATTTCATGCGGTAGTTTTTGCTGTAGAGCGGCCACAAAAAACTGGTCACACACAGACGTGACACACATACACACACACATACACACATACACACACACATACACACACACATACACACAGACAGACAGACATTTTCCAAAAATAGTCGAAATGGACTCAGCACACCTCAAAAAGTTCGAATCCGTCAAAATTCGAAATTCGAAAATTTGCACGAATCCAATACTTTCTTCTATATATTAGATATAGAAGAAAGTAAAAAGCTATTTTTATTCACACAAATAAAAAATGAATTAATTACAAATATTTTATTTGTTAACAAACATAAGATGGCAACAGTTAAAAATTTTAAATCATTGAGATAATATTTCCTATCATTTCCATACAATTAAAATCACGAGAAATACGCAGACGACAATCTATTACGATTTATCTTTCTTATTGTTGCATTAATAAAAATATTTTTATTCGCAAAAAAAAAAAAAAAAAATCAACACCTCTTGGAGCGATCGGCGTCAAAATTGAACCAAAGCCTGTTTACACATGGATTCACATATATTCCAAATTTCAACCAGAACGTAGCATTACTTCTTGAGATAGGACACTCAAAATGGAAAAAAAGAACGGGTGATTGCGCTACCCCCTTTTTAGCTGTTGACACAAAAATAAAATCAGTTCTTATACCCACTAAGGGCTACTTGCCGATAAATTTTTCTTTCATTCCGTTCATTATTTCTTGAGATACAGCAGTCACAATTGACGACAAAAAACGTTCTATAGCTCAACCCCCGTTTGCGTTATTGACACCAAAATTGAATCAGCACCTGTTCCTGTTAATACCAATATATGGACCAAATTTTGTTTGATTCCGTCAGTTACTTCCTGAGTAATAGCAAGCACGCGTAACTCGAAAAACGTCCCATTGCTCCACCCCCCTTGGAGGAATTCGCGCCAAAAACTAATGGGCACAAGTTCACATAGGGGCACATATGTGTACCAAATTTCGTTCGATTTCATGCGGTAGTTTTTGTTGTAGAGCGGCCACAAAAAACTGGTCACACACAGACGTGACACACATACACACACACATACAGACAGACAGACATTTTCCAAAAATGGTCGAAATGGACTCAGCGCACCTCAAAACGTTCGAATCCGTCAAAATTCGAAATTCGAAAATTTGCACGAATCCAATACTTTCTTCTATATATTAGATATAGAAGAAAGTAAAAATCAGGCCCCCATGGAGCGATTGGCGCCAAAATTAAACCAACGCCTGTTTACATATGGATTCATATTTATTCCAAATTTCATCCAGAACGTAGCATTACTTCTTGAGATAGGGCACTCACAATGGAAAAAAAAGAACGTCCGATTGCGCCACCCCCTTTTTAGCTGTTGACACCAAAATAGAATCATTTCTTATACCCTCTAAGGGCTACTTGTCGATAATTTTTTGTTTGATTACGTTCATTATTTATTGAGATACAGCAGTCACAATTGACGGCAAAAAACGTTCTATAGCTCAACCCCCGTTTGAGCTATTGACACCAAAATTGAATCAGGATCTGTACCTGTTAGGGACAACATATGGACCAAATTTTGTCTGATTCCGCCAGTTACTTCCCGGGGAATAGCAGTCATGCAAAACCCAAAAAACGTCCCATTGCTCCACCCCCTTTGGAGGAATTCGCGCCAAAAACTAATGGGCACAAGTTCACATAGGGGCACATATGTGTACCAAATTTCGTTCGATTTCATGCGGTAGTTTTTGCTGTAGAGCGGTCACAAAAAACTGGTCACACACAGACGTGACACACATACACACACACATACACACATACACACACACATACACACAGACAGACAGACATTTTCCAAAAATAGTCGAAATGAACTCAGCACACCTCAAAACGTTCAAATCCGTCAAAATTCGAAATTCGAAAATTTGCACGAATCCAATACTTTCTTCTGTATATTAGACTAGTAAAAATACCCGGCGTTGCCTGGGTCAGTAATAATTATGAGAAACAGTCGTTACTTGTATTTGTTTTCTGTTTTAAGCGAGAGAATTTAAAACAAACCTTTTTGACGTGATTAAATATCGAGCTTCTTCCTTACTCATTAAACTAAAATAGCAATAAGTATAAAGAGCAAAATAGTATTCAATTAGAAACGAAAGCACGACATTTAAGCATATACAAATTTGAAGAATTTCCGAAAGATGAAATTAAACTTTACATGTTTAAAAAGATTTATCTGTTAGTACTTTTTTTTTTAAATCTAAAACCTTCTCTGTATGGCTATTGATGTACGAACTATTTTAAAAAATGTAGCCGCTCGTGTTCCCCTTACACTTGCTTTAGTTATTTTGGGAAATTTCAATTTTTGTGGGCACTTGGTGCGGTTTAAAATCTTACCAAATTTGCGAGAATCATTTTGGGACACTTTCGATAATACTCCCCCTCCTTATTAATTTTATTATAGAAATATTGTTGCCACATGCTGAGATACTTTTGGTTAAAATAAAATATCGCTAAACGGTTTCATCCGAAATGTTTCCAAAATAGGTAGTAAAATTTTGCGATTGTTTGAAATCGTGCAAAAAGAAAAATTAATGGAAGTTTTTGTGCGGTTTATGGATTTGCCTAATTTAGTTGTTGAATTATTTTACACAGTTTTTTTTTTTTTTTTTTAAGTATCTTTGATTGGCGATATTTTTTTTATATGGTGAAAGCTGAGAAACATTATTACGTAGTCTTTGGGCTCAAAAACAGCGACAGTGGAAAAAACTGCCAAATGCATCAGCTACTGAAATCTTTCTGAAAAAATTCTGGCGATATTTCTGCTGGTTGGTTGGATATAGTGAACAAGTGTCCAATCAGCATAAATAATAATAATAAACCATTAATTACAAAAGTTCCGTTTAAAAGTAAAATGATCAGCCAAATCCATTTATTTTTAACCAATCTTGTGGAAAAACGTTACTTTAAGATTTGACTTGAGAAAAGCCTCAAAAAGTCAGACGAAACGCAAAAATATTCAATAATACAACAATTCTTGGGAGTTGAGATGACACACTAAATAATGACTTGGGTTGATGAAAACCTTCGAACAGGGAACAAAAAAGCTCATTACTCGTTTTTTATACAACTTAGAACTTTTTAACAGATGCCATCTTCAGCAGAAAAATAAGCGCTTTCGATGGACACATAATTTTAATATGTGCACGTATTTTTTCACCGTCATATTGAGGCATTTATGCGAAAATTGGGACTAAAATTGGAATAAAAAGGGAACTATCAATTGAATTTTTATCTAACTGGTCTACAAACCTCCCCAGTACCAAAAAGAACAAACGGTGAAAGTTTCAGCCAAATCCGCCGTGTAGTTTCTGAAATCTTAGGGAACAAATTTACCAAACTCCATTTTTATATATATAGATATAGAAGAAAGTAAAAATCACGAGAAATAAGCAGACTTTAATCTATTACGATTTATCTTTCTTATTGTTGCACTAATAAAGCTATTTTTATTCGCTAAAAAATAATGATAATAAAAATAAATCAGCACCTCTTGGCGCGATTGGCGCCAAAGTTGAACCAAAGCCTGTTTACATATAGATTCACATACAGTAGAACCTCTCTTAAGGGACACCTCTGAATAAGGGACACCTCTATTTAAGGGACATTTTTTCTGGTCCCAGTCCCTTTGAATGGGGATTTCTATGTATTTACCTCTAATTAAGGGACACTCTGTTTAAGGGACAGTCACAAAGCCCAAAAAATAATATATAAGCGCTTAAGAAATAATGAATTTACTGGAATTAAAGTGTCACTATTCCTCTAAAAATTATTTGAGGTAAGTTTGACATACACATATGTGAAGGAAACCAATAATGTATTGTATAAAATCTTGCTGAAATTAACACGCATGATTTGTCTTCTCAACAACTTATTCAAGTAGATTTAAAGTCGATGCAGAGTGCACAGCAACTAATTAGCTTTGTATATAAAACTTAAAATTTGAACATTAATCGTAATTCACATAGTATTACATTGTAAATTACATGACGTAAAGCAAATATATGTTATGAATTATTTCAAAATTATTTCTGTATGCTACAAAACTTTGTCATTACAAAATTTTTGATTAAATTTTTATTAATAAAATAATATAAACTTAGAAATTCGAATGATTGTGAATTTTATTTAGCATATATGAAACATTTTCAGTATTTAATCACAAGTGTTAATTGTTAATGTTTATTGTGATATTATACTACTAAGTACACGGCATGCATCAATTCATCCACCTCCAAATAAGGGACACCTCTATTTAAGGGACAAAATGTCTGGTCCCCTTAGTGTCCCTTATTGAGAGGTTCTACTGTATATTCCAAATTTCAACCAGAACGTAGCATTACTTCTTGAGATAGGGCACTCACAATGGAAAAAAAGAACGGGCGATTGCGCTACCCCCTTTTTAGCTGTTGACACCAAAATAAAATCAGCTCTTATACCCACTAAGGGGTACTTGCCGAAAAATTTTTCTTTCATTCCGTTCATTATTTCTTGAGATACAGCAGGCACAATTGACGACGAAAAACGTTCTATAGCTCAACCCCCGTTTGAGTTATTGACACCAAAATTGAATCAGCACCTGTTCTTGTTAATGGCAACATATGGACCAAATTTTGTCTGATTCCGCTAGTTACTTCCTGAGGAATAGCAATCACGCGTAACTCAAAAAACGTCCAATTGCTCCACCCCCCTTGGAGGAATTCGCGCCAAAAACCAATGGGCACAAGTTCACATAGGGGCACATATGTGTACCAAGTTTCGTTCGATTTCATGCGGTAGTTTTTGCTGTAGAGTGGCCACAAAAAACTGGTCACACACAGACGTGACACATACACACACACACAGACAGACAGACATTTTCCAAAAATAGTCGAAATGGACTCAGCACACCTTAAAACGTTCGAATCCGTCAAAATTCGAAATTCGAAAATTTGCACGAATCCAATACTTTCTTCTATATATTAGATATTCTATTCTATTCTATTCAAGAGTCACAACTGACTTCAACTGTATTTATGTCGAGGTCTGCATACTAGTGCCTTGCCTCCATTATTTTATATACCGATAGATGGCAGCACCATCACCGGATCGAACAGTTAATGAGAATTTAGAACTAGTCCAAGAGCTAATAGCTACCTGGTACTAGCACCCCCAGAGGTATCGTTTCACTTGGAGGACATTGAGACCACGAGCATATTTAACGTCGCCCAGTCCCCTTTAATGACGACGGTGGGTCTTCGACCAGCGGGGATCGAACCCGAGCCCCTCCGATATATTAGATATAGAAGAAAGTAAAAAAGAAGAAGAAAATATTCTAACTCAGACGAAATTTATCACACAACATCCGGCATCCAGCCCCTCGCGTTCTATTCATTTGAATTTTGACACTTAAAATTCAAATTATGTTTGTCACAATCATGAATTGCGATGGACCCTACTCAATGAGTTTCTGCAAATGGAACGGAGTAGAAATGGTGAAAAAAATCGAACTCACCATACAATGACTGGTGATTGTCTAGATTAGGTAATGCGAGGCTTATCTATAAAAATATAAATGATAATTAGGATGCTGTAGTACATATTTGGTTTTTATGACCAATTACGAGTTTTTGCACCCGTAAACGTATCAAAAAAATTTTTTTACAGCATATACCATGCTGGTATTTTCTATTTCGTATCAATCTTAGTAATCAGTGAACTGCGGCTATGCAAACGGATGCTATCGGAGTCCGAACTCTCGTCTTGAAGTCAGTTCACTGTATTTCGTTTGTAAAAGCAACTATGCAGTACCGCATGTAATATGAAAACTTTAACCTAATAGATGACAGTATAGGAAGAATTCATTAATCTGCAGGTTAATCAAAGGATAAACGGGACACGATTAACGCTCAAGTGAATAGATCCTATGTAATACCCCTCTTAGCTTACTTTTTAAATCCTCCAATTTTAATGAAATAGTCCATTGATTACGTTAGTGCAGCTCACTTCATTTGTGTTTTGAGTTTTTTTTTCAGGGTGATCGAAAAGTGACTTCATCAATATACGAAACCCTAGGCGTATTGTTGCCTCAGAACAACAGTAAGATATATAATCCCAGAAATAACACTAAGTTGACCCAGAAATAACACACTGTTGCTCTGAGGCGACGAAATGCACTGAACCAATCGATTCAGCTTTTGATATGGTTATTTGAAGTATGCGCTGGAGATTGCGATGACTTTAAACAACGTAGTGCTTGTAGTTGCGGTTACAGTGAAAATTTTTTTGCAATTTTAGAAAGAAAATACTTTTTTCCTTGCGCAAATTGATCAGCGTATTTAAAAGCCACAAATAGCGTTTAAACGATTGGTTTGTGGCGAAAATGGCTCTCTGGCAATCGAACACCGTACTGAAAAACTCTTTCCACACTGCACTTTGAAGGTTTTTTATTTTACAAGCGATGATTTGCACCTGGTGTTTTGTGATTAATGTTGCTAATCCTTTGAGTAGCGTCAAAAATCCTTCCCTTTTTTTTGTTGCCATCACGCCTAAAATTTCATATCCTGGTAAATGCTTTAAGCAGGCAAGTTTTGTCACACGCCAATCGTTACAACACAACTTGCAGTATTTCAATAAACTGATCAAGATGCGCAATATAAAAAAAAAGATGTTGCCATTCGAATACTCAAAAATTTGTTCGCTGAAACCGTGAACCTGAGCACTGGGTTGCTTAAAATTATCACATTATCGAGGGTATACCTTCAAATAAACATATCTAAAATTTTGGTTCTATTTATTCAACAGATAGGCCGCTAGGGCTTTGTAATTTGTATGTAAAGGAAGTTACTATTGGATTACCCTGCATTTATGACGGTTTGAGGTAAAAGTCACTATGTCAATGTTATTTATTTAAAATATTTTCATTAAAATGCATTCTTTGTTTCTTTTGTCCTCTAATAACACATAAACTTATACTATAAATAATAATTTAATTCACAAGCTAAGCAGAAAAAAGTTGCAGTAAAAGTTAGAAGTAAATAGGAATTGTAATAGCTTTCCTTGAAAAATAGCTATATTGTTTCTTTCACACATTTTCATTCAAAATTCAAGTAACTGTTTAAATTTGTGCACATAAATATTCAAACAAAACTATTTCAATATTTAAACATTTTCTATTTTCGTAATCTTCTTATTTGCCCACACTGGAGGCGAAAAAAAATATTTTTCGATTGCAATAAATGCAACGATTTATTCTGTAAACGCTTCAAGTAAAACAACCACTGATGGAGGTAGGAGAAAAAAAACATAAATTCGAATGATTACTTTTCGAAGATTTTTTTTTCCAACCATTTCTTCTGATCAGTTTCATCCAAGCAGTTTTCCAATAAAGCTACTTCGACCTCTTTCCTTTTTTTACCATCAGCCCACATGTGTCATTTAGCGATATAAAAACCAATGATGATAATTCTCTGGGCGAAGGAAAAATGTTCTAATCTCTATCGTTCTATTGTTTCGCTGGGTGAAATTTCATTAGAGGGAAATACGAAAGAGAGAAATTCACTCTCCTCTGTTTTTTTTTTTCTTTTCCCCGCTGTTTTTGCACGTATTCTTTCGCTGGTAAGAGTTACCAAATCGATTTCAAACTAAAATCCATTTTCACTCTAGATATAAATGCCAATCAGGTTTTCTTCTAGCCGGCATTTTTTTAATTGAATGGAGAGGCGAAAAAACTAAACGCGCATGATTTGCATTTAAACTGGCTTTCCTCGCTGAAGTAAAAATCAATACTCTGTTTTTTATGAGATATTTATACTATTAAGAGTTCTGAGATTTCAATGCAGATATAGGATAGTTCTTTTTTTCTTTTTTAGTGAAGCAAGATAATCGAGTGCTAATGACTGACGCTGGGATAAAAGGATCACAGAAGAAATTGAATATTGGATACTAAAACCTGAACGTGTACTGAATAAAACACTTTTTCACAAAAAGCTCTTAAATTCCTAGTTTATGTGTTTGTATTTTGTTCGCAAGAGTAAAATGCACAAAAGCACACATTTGCATTAAAAATTTAATTTGGTTTCTTTATTTCATTTACCTTTTTGTTTGATATATTTTTGTTTTATACACCCATTTTCAATTTAACAGCATAGGTGGAGGCGAAATAAACTGATTATCTGTAACACAAAGACGGGTATATTTTTAACAATATAAAGAGTATTTCTTTTCTTCCAAATCCGTTTTTTTTTTCCAAAATATTCATTGGCAAAAGGTATTTTTGAAACAATTTGCATCCTGGGGTTGTATTTTAAAATTATTTTTTATCGTTAATGGCGAAAAATAAACAAAAACTTCACCTTTTTGCTGCTTTAATTTTGAAAAATTACATTTAAAAAATAAGACTTGAATTCCACCTGTCGACTAATCGATAACTTATCGATAGTATCGAAGAATAAACAATATTGATTTCATACGTTTGCTATTTCATCTCGAATATTATTAGGGTTATATACTCTGGTAACTAAGCACCTGACTAACCCACTGTGCAGTAAGTGAGCTTTGAGTCTGATTGCTTTCAAATGCTTCGCATCAATTTGTCCTGATGTTCCAATGTTTGGTAACTTAATTCGAAGCCGAGCAACCTCTCTGATCTAGGAATTTTTCTTATTGTACACAATATCTAGTACATAATTGACATTGTTATTTTATTTTAGCTCAAAAATTATTCTAATTATAAGCGTGAACAGTGCTTCATTAAGCACTATGTTTTTAAGAATCAATAATTTATTGCCAACCTCATAAAAGTTAATGTACCCCCACACAATTATGAGGTCGATTCACACATCAAAATGGACGTAACTCCACAGTCGTTTTGTTTACATGGCTATGAGGTGAGGCAGAGTCAAGAGCGCCCCAATGGGATGTCACAGAAGGTCATGTGACCTTCCCAAAATGTTCATTATTCGTCGAAATTTGCAGTTCTATTCGGCAAAATTTTGGAGCTGCATTCGTCAAAATGGGAATTTTCGCCCTCCCAAAAATTAAAGTTTGAGGCGCCCCTGTGCAGAAAAATGGAAATATCGAGTTTTTTCTTTTTCCCTTCTTTTTTTCTTCAATGACCACAACTGGAATGTTTAGAATCTCTGATTCATTTTATTTCTCTCTTTTGCGAACATAAATAACTGGGTATCGGTAATCCGCGTCTCACTGGGTAACTCCACTCAAAAAAGGAAAGGAAAAAGACGGAATGCCTTTCCAATTATTTTTATTTTGTTAAAATTCGGAATTGGAGAAATAATGCAAATTTGTATAATATTCAAGCTTGAAAATTTAGATACAATTATGCTGAAGACATGTGATGTGTTCCAGAGAAATGACAGCCGTTCTTTGGGTAAATGATTGCATTTCACTGCAAAATGATCTTCAGTTGAATAACTGACTCCATGTCATTCCGTATACAGCCTTCAGTTGTGGCAGTCAGAAGTGAAGGAATGTAAATGGACTTTTTTAGTTTCGAGAAAAACGCATTTGAAGTTCAAATCCTAAGTAGGCATTCATTGATTTTTTTTTCTAAATCATGCAGTATAATAGAACCTACCAGGGCTACTAGTAGGGGAATGTGGGGCAAAGTGAAATGTTGAAATATTTACTTCGCTTTTAGCGCCACTTACCCAGTAATATTTTAACTATGTAGTAACATAAGTAATATTTTCCAGTCAAGGAAAAATTACCTCTGAATATCAAAGCATATGATAATAGAAGTAATTTTCAAAAATTGATACTCGAATTGTAATGGTTTGTTGTAAGTCAAAAATTATTTTGATTCTATCAAATGATAAAGTTCTTGTTATTAACGTTTCAAATTTTATTTGGGACCATCTAATATTTGGTGCAGTATTAAGTTTGGTGCAAAGTGGATGAGGCAAAGAGAAATAATTCATTTCGTTTACTCATTTAATAGTTTACTAAATCACTTACGCATTCAATTATTATCTAATTCATTTGCATTCCTTCATGTAATAATTCATTCATTCAGTTGTTTCTTATTAATTTACTATTCTATTCACTCAGTTACTTTTATTTCATGTATTACTTAACTAATTTATTTTTTATTAGTTTATTGTTTCAATATCACTTCATTTGTTGAATTGTCCTTTTATTTGCTCATTAATTTGTTCAAATATATTTTTCACTATCGAATAAAAAATATTTTATTCGGAAAATATTTCATTTTTTACTTTGCCCCATGGAAAAAAGTGAAAAATTTTCACTTCTTTTTCTTTCTTTTTTTTTTCTTTTTTTTTTGCAAGAACAATTTTACTACCAAAAATAAAAAATAATGTTACAATGGAAGTTTTATTATGAAATACAATGTTCTTTCTTTAAGTACTGTAATTTTCAAAACAAATTTTCAGTTTGTTGATTGTGGAAAAAGATCCGTCAACTTAACTATTTTCCTTTGCCCCACATTCCCCTAATATCCTTTGCACCAACGCAGGGGAGAGGTTCACCGACAATTTGTACATGTAATCTCGAAATTTTTAATTTGGGCACACACATCTCTTTGCCTCTTCTCACTGCATCAGTTGAAAAAATGAAATTAATTCAACAATAAACTATAACTTGGTTTCACTAAATAGCAGAATATCACTGAAAAGCATTTTAATGATTGCTTTAAATTGTAAATAAAGTTCCTGACCAACAAAAAAAAGATATTCTTTTAAACATCTTTTTCTTCTTTTTTTTTTCCAAATGTGACTGCAATTTCATTTTACACGAAAAGTTTTTGTTTTTATTTTAAACACAAAAATACATTTTACTTTAAGAAGTCCTAGTTTGTTTCATGAATGAATTAGGAAAAAAAAATATGTGCTTTGGCACAAATATTTAAAAACTTGAGACTGATCGATTGATGTATTCTATTAAAGAAATATGAATAAGTCTGATTTTCGGTGCAAGTTCACGAGCTCATTTAAATGCATAATAGTATTTGAAAAAAGAGAAAAAGAAAGGAAAGGACGATTTTTAAATCATTGAATGAATTTCTCATCAAAAAAGTACTACTCTTTTTTTTTTTTGTATGTATTTTATCATGAATTTACCGTTGAATATTGAAGTCACTTCGAATCGTTTTCTAAGGAGAAATTTGCTCGATTTGAAGCAATTCACTTCTGTAAAGAAGCATTCATCTATTGATCCATTTCCTTCCCCTTTAATTCTTTCTTGTTCTTAATGTGTACAAATGACAAAAGGGGGAAAACGAAACAATCAGAAAGAGAAAAAAAAAGAGAAGGAGTTGTTCTATCATAATAAATCTCTTTCAAAACTCCCGAAGGGAAAAAAATGTTATACTTTTTTTGTTCCAAATTATAATCGACGATCTAAAAGCCCAGAAAACGCTGGAGCACTTAGGCTTCCGATATAATTTTAAAAATGCATCTTTCCAAAGACATAAGAGAAGAGATAAAAAATATTCCTTCAAAATACGAAAACCATTTTAATCTCATTTTTGGAAACCCAACCTGAGGGAGTGGGCAAAAAGGGAACTTTCTGATTAAAAAATGATTTCCGGCCTTAAATCACCATGGATACCATACAAACGTCATTTGTCTTTCCCCGTGCCTTTCCCTTTTAAATTCACTTAGCTCTACTCCATTTGGAAAGATGATGTTTCAGCTTTCGTTATCTCTGTTCATCAAATAAGATCTTCCATCGGAAACTAAGGAAGAAGTTGTTATTATCTTCAACGGCATTTAGTTTTCGATTTCGATATTTCGATGATGGGGGAAATTGTTATCGAAATTTGTTTCCAGCAGCAGTGGTTACATTAAGCAAGTCATTTGAATAAACAAAGCTCTTTATTTATCCGAAAACATTCCTTAGTACCTAATTAAACTTGAAAATGGTAAAGTTTAAAACTTCTTCATTATTTGCAAATCGAAATTGCTTATTAAAGTAAAGCATTGCAAGAGCTGCAGAGATTACTACAAATTCATACATCAAGAAGAACTGAAATTCCGTGCATATAACGGAGAATAATAAGCTAATTTCGGATGGACAATTCTAACCTAATTGCTTCTTTTTGAAATTAGTACGGAAACTGGGATTTCATTTTATCGTATTTTGTTTTTTTACTTGAAATTACATTTTAATTGCTTCAATAGAAAAGCATAGAATAAAAGGTATTTTTAGTGAAAGATAAAATGTTTTCGAATTGCTTGGGTATTTACACAATATTAAAATGCGATGTAGCAAAATATATTGATAAATACTTGCTGAGTCGCCCGGCTTTGCACAGTCTACCTCGAAAATAAAAGTTGTGTCAAGTGACGTGTGTTCAACTATCAGGTTTGAACAAAAAAAAACAGTAAAATTTTACTGCAGACTGGGGGAAAATAACCAAAAAGGAAACATTTTAAATCCCTCGATTGCAGGAAAAGCCTTTGAAACAAAAGCCAAATTCTATTTGTTCATATTCGAGAAAAAAAAATGGCAGCATATTTTTCATTTAATGATTTTCTTCACACTACAAATTTTAATAAAAGCATTGTTACGGAAAGTTGAGATGAAGCACTGAGTAATAGTTTGAATGGAGGAAAGCTTTCGAAAAATAGGGATTTTATGTTGAAATCTAAGTATCATAATTAATAGTTTTTAATTGATATATCCCCTAATTATTATCGGAAGATTATGTTAAATAGTCAAACATAAAGACGGGAAGATTACGAATCCATCGATACTTGGTTCGATGGTCAGTTCATTGCCGTTCGGGAGAAGTAACTTGGACGTACATACATAGTTACATACATATAGGTACATACACTCAGTTTTTAATAATATAAGTTTATCACTTATTGGAACAAAAAGTTGGATCAAATAACAGTGCAGTAGTTTGACGTCATCTTTTCATTGAAGTCGTGATCGAATACAGTTACCGGTTGTCTTGGGCTCACTTTTAATTTTGTTTTATTAATTAATTAACTAGTTAATTTTGTTTTATTGCTGCGCATTTTATATTCAATAAAAACTACAATTTCTTCTTCTTCTTTTATTTTTTGTATTATTTATTTTTTATTTATTTATTTATTTATTTATTTTTGCTCACCACGAATTTCAAAACGATTTTCGAACGTCTCACGTATTTTTTTTTTTTTTCCTTTTCTCAAACAGCTGGTATATTTTCTTGAATTGTCTTTTTCTTCCTTTTAGGAAAGCTTTTTATTTCTGTTATCACATTTTATTTTAATTCTTTCCATCTTCAAAAATTTTTTACTGACGTTTTACTGTATTTTAGGTTGAATTAATTTCTGGAAATTTCTTGAGATTTCTACAGGAAAACATTTTAGACATACGTCACGCAACCTCAGTTTTTTTCTCCTTCAAGGAATATTATAAAAATTGAGGTAGCCGACACAGTATGGAGTATATTTTAACAGGGGTTTTCATTTTTAAAAACAGCGCTGACTCTTTGCCTGATTGACGGTTGCACTCATCCTATATATTGACTAACTAGCGGTTCCCGCACGGCGTTGCCCGTAGTAGAAACTTAAAAGGTCATTCGGTTCGCCTGTATATTTACAAATAATGGATGATGAATTTCTCACTGTGTTAATTTGCTAGCCCTTGTTATGGTAATTTGCTCGTCCATGTTATGGTATTTTGCTCATCCACGCTATGATAATTTGTTCGTCCACGTAATGGTAATTTGCTCGTCCACGTTATGGTAATTTGCTCGTTCACGTCATGGTAATTTGCTCGTTCATGTTATGATAGTTTGCTCGGTAAAATGTTCTTAAAATTGGAATAGAAAAATAATAAAATAGAATTTTCGAAATCTCACTTTGAGGTGCACACTCTCATGCTACAAACTTATTTTATACCAAATTTCATGAAAATCGGCAGAACGGTTTTGGCGCTATTCGCGTCACAGAGATTGAAACAAACTTTAAGCTTTATTATTAGTAAAGATGACCTTATTCGATAGGCGTTTTTTAGTGACTTATGTTCCCTTTGCAATGATGTTTTTCAGGAATTGCTTTCATAATTGAGAAAGAAATTTTCACCCTAAATGTATTTTCTTTTATTCATGCGTGAGAGTTGAATATGCTTCCGCCGACGTCCGTATTGTTTTTGAAGCAGACCGTGCAATGCCGGTAAAAGTAGCTAGTAAAACATAAATAACAATAAGATGAATTCATCGAAGATAGACGTACGTGTGAGTTTTGCCGTGCTTCGGAAGTTTTCTAAAACTACTACAAAATAAATCTGTTAGTAAAATTACTAAATTCAAAACTATTACTATTACTTCTAAAAATTGTCTACTGGATAACAACTGTAGAAACCGAATTAAAGATAAATTATCAATTGTTGAAGGAAAGCAGAATTTCTGAAAAATATACAAAAAAAAAAAAAGGCCACTTTTGGAATCAGCAACTACGAGTAGAATTCAAGATAAACGCTAGCAGCATAAAATATGAATAAAACGCTTTTCAATAGTACAAGAACTACCTCTTTCAATGTAATGTGTTGTCAGCTTTTGGATCAAAAGATAGACAAAATTTCACGGATTATGATTTCTTTTGAACGAGTTCCATGTACAACCGAAACACTGCAGTTTCTAATGTTAGTTTGTGCTTATGACGTCGATTTTGGTTTTCAATAATTTAGTACTGTTTTTCTCCTTTGTATTTTATCTAAAACCCATGTACTACGAAGAGGAGAATCGTGTAGGCTTGAACTTCAAAATATGACCAACCTAACTTTAGGAATTAAAAAAAATGGCTGTCGGTTACCAAACTCTTACTACTCATGTTCAACATTTTTATTACACTATCTGAAAAGCTTAAAATAAAACTAGAAGTTTAAGTATGAAAAAAAAGAAAAGGTTTTGCACAATAAATAGCTAGAAGTGAACATGAAGAACTAGAATTTGTACTGTGACATAGTCTCAGGTAATGCTAAAAGTAAATTTAATTCCAGTTCTATTTAACTTAGAAGCTCTGAACAAACTCCGAATCGTTTGGAAAAAATTTACTCCGGATTAAATTTTTAAAATTAGCGTGTCACTTTTATTCCCAAATTTCTGAAAAAAATGCGAATTGCTTTTAAAATTAATAGCCCCTTTAATTAAAGTATACCAGAGATAAGATTAAGTTGAATGATTATCCTTGAAATATTCAAATATTTGATACATGTTCCAACTCTTCACTTACTGTTGTTTTTCAGTGGGACATAATTCTCATTTATGGCAGAAGCTTTAAATCCCAAATTTACTTGAGTTTCTGAAACATAAAACTTAATTCCCTAAAGCTATCAAAAATAATCAATTAAATCATTCATAGTTAATGGACAGAAAAAAAAATACACAGTTTAACATCAACGGATTTCTAGCACGTGAAAATCAATCATTTATTTTAAAGAAAAAAAATTTAAACACGAAACAAATTTCAAGGCAAGGCCTTCTAAATTCATTTGAGAAATCTGGCTTAAAACCGACGACGGCTAGAGTATATTTTGGAGGCAAGCCAATGCTTGAGAATTTATTGTCAGGTATATTAGAAAACTGCAGAAAAAAGAAAGCGCTTTCCTTCCTCACTTGCAGCTGTTGGCATTTTATTAAACAATAAATTTATTTCGTGCTCTATGCAGCAAGGAGTTATTATTTCCCTAAATTTAAATACAAAATATTTCTGACAGGAAAATGGTGTTGAAGTGGTACCACACTGTTCAAAGCGTCAATTCAGTTTTCGCTGCATTTTTCAAGCTGTATCCTTCTCGTAAAAATTGAGTTAAAGTTAATATCACTCGAAATTTATCATTTCATTTCATATACATCCACGAAAGAATTTTGAATAAAATGTCGTTTATAAACAGTCTAGGGAAAACTTACAAAAAATATACAGCTAAAAATTATACTTGCACTCATTATTTTGAACAACTTTAATGCTTTGTTAAGATGTTGATGTTGCTTTTAATTTTTATTTTTCTTCCTTTCTTATTTATTTTACTGCATTATTTCAAATTTAAATAGAGTACTTTATGTTCTTAACCGCGTGAATTTTAAGTAGACAGTTTTGTAAGAAAGGGCTCATGATCTATTTTGCTTTTAACTTCAAAATTGAGTCAATAGCAAGTGTATAAATAGACGTTTCAGCAAAGATCTTCTCTATCTTTTCCAAAATAGTATACGACTCGTCCTATTTGTTTCAATGAAGTCATTCGAAAGAGCTTAGTTCGTTAAGTATTATTATTTGGATACATTTTCTGGGAGGTTTAGCTCCCTGAAATATTTACTAATCTCTAAATCTGTACCAATTTTGTGTCATTCTTTAAAACATGTTTGTCATTTCAACTTGTTTTGAAGTCTTGCTCCTTAAGGGGGACTTAGAAGATATTTCATTCATATTTTGAAGTACATTTTGTAATTTTTTCAAGTTATTTTCATCAGAAATAGTGGAGTTAGAAACTGCTGTCCATGGACAGTCGCCATCAGAGCTTGTTGCAGGTGGGCATTACCGAGGCCACAATTTTTATCTTTTATCATTAAATATTTTATTCTCCTTTAACAACATATTTCCTAAGAATATGAGCCTAATTGAGATCAAAAAAGTTGAAAATTGCATGTTTTTTATGCGTTTGATTAGTGCCAGGTTTTATTTACCATATTTTTCCATTTCTTGCATTAAAAAAATATTATTTTTATTAATACCACCTCAGAGTTAGGTTCATACAGATTATAATTGAATAAAGAATATTCACGCAAATTTTCAGAACGATTGGTAAATAACTCTTCGAACCCACCAGTTGAAAAAGTACAAAGTCACTAAGTACTCATGGCATTGGAACTAATCGGAATTGTTCACTGAAATTGTGGCAACATATTCTTGAATAGTTTTATAACATTTTATGATATAAAAAAATGGTGGATTTTTTGACCTATCTAAACCTTCTCAATCAATAAGGATTTAGACAGATTATTAGTGTCCTATACAAGGGTGGGCCATACTAAGGCAAGGGTACATGGGGCATGAGTCCATGGCATCAAAGTTTTGGTGGGAGCCTAAAATTGTGGCTGAAGTTTTAAAAAGCACAGAAGTTTTATATCACACTTTTGCAAGGTTCACATTAAATTTTCATAGTAGTAATGCAGATTAATAATCATATTCAGTCAAAGTCTAAACCCATCATCAAGGCTGCAGTCTCAACAAAAGTGAATTTAGTGCGTATTTTTTTCTTTTTTTCTTTTTATAAGATTCTTTTATACTTGTGGAGCACGCATTCCGGGAAGATATTAGTGATCCGTAATTGTTCCGAAACATATCCTAAAATCTGTACCAAAACGTGTGCCACAAAATGTTTAGTGCAAGTGTTCAAAAACCAGTCTTTTACACTATCCATGAAGTGTTTAAAAAGCGCGCTAAAAAGGAAATACATGTTCAAACATGATTTCTAGAATTTTTTGAAAACTGGCCGAAAAAGGTGTTCTAAAAAAGGAGACAAGTGTCCGTGTTCAAAAAATATTATGACATGTGTTCTCAAAACGGTTCTAATAACTATTACGAAAATAGTGTTCACAAAAAGGAGACAAGTGCACGTGTGCAAAAAGTGTTCAAAAAGTGTGTGATTATTTGCAGTGCAGCTATGTTTTAGAAAAACTTGTCAACGAGAACCTTCCTAGTAACTTTTCTTCAAACGCGTTTTACTAAAAATTTGAAAATGTCCACTTACATCACTTTGCTTCTCAGTGCCCCATATATAGAGCTATTTAAGCTATCGTGCTCACAAAACAGAAAACTTCTAAGAAAAAGAGGTTCAAACAACTGATGTCGACAGCAATTTTGCTAGGTATAATTTAAAGATTTTTTTTCTGGATAACTTGAAAAGTTTTTTTGCGTATGGTAATAAGGTATCAAATTGTTAAGAATTTAATTACGCATAACGTATATTTTTCTTTTTCCAGAAAAGCGAAAATTTTGAGGTTAAAGATCCTAAGATCCCTTGAAGTTAAATAGTAGACCATTTTGATATTTAAGTCTGATTTCAACCAGGCAAAATGTGACTGCATATCGCTAAATAGAAAATTGCAAGTCATTGTCACATTTGTCCAAATTGCATGAGTACTTATGTATCAAAATACTATGTTACATTGGTGAGGGGCGGGGGGTAACGGTTCAGGTTCAGGGTCGTCATTGTCAGGCCCTGGTCATATGGAAAATGAAACTTCTTGAAAGTAGACCCTATTGGTCTGTGGGCAGAGAACAATGAACCTGTTGAAATCGGGTTTAGTGCATGATTTCACGTGGTTTACGTGACTGAATCTAACAAATCCTTTGCTACAACACGTTGTTATGAAGAGTTAACATACTGTTCAAATTGTCATGTTCGAAACTGTAAAAGCCAACTGTTGCGAACCAAACTTATATCATTTTGGCAGCAAAGTGCAGTCGGATCTCGATGACTCGAAGCTTGTAACTGAAATATTCCTTTATCTCAAAGTTTTCCTTGAGTCCTAAAACCCAAACTCCTGAGACTGTTGTTGAAACTTCCCATAACTCAAACTACTAATCACTCAAACGTTTTAGCCGGTCCCGTGGGACTTCGAGTTACCGAGATTTGACTGGCCTTAGAAAGTCACTGGTCTGAGTCACTGGTCTTCGAATAGAGTGGCTCACGTTCCACTCTTTTTTGTCCATATGTAGACAAAAATCGTCATTTTTAAAGAAAATACACAAAACGTGGTGCTTTTTTCAATTAGATGCTTATAACTTTGTGAAATTAATAAAAATCTTTTGTCTGTGTATTTATGCTATTATTACATTGCTTTTTTTCTCCGGTTGCTTTTATCTTTGTCTAGCTTTGTGACAATGAGCACTGCTTTTATACTTCTTGTTTGTTCATCTTCAGCTATGAAAATGAAAGACTTGCTTCTAAAGGTGAATCAAGATTAACCATTTCGTTCTTAACTGTTATATATCTGAAAAATTTTGTTGCAAGTAATTTTAACCCTTTAATTTAAACCTTATGCGGCAAAGGCGGATCCAGAAAATGTTCAAGGAGGATGCAATTGTTGGTTTTTAATCTTTGCTTTTTTAGATCCTCAATTTCTAAAAATTTCGAAGGGGTGTAGTGAACTTCATCGCTTATCTTTATGCTATCAAAGGTGTTTTACAATTGTTCTTCTTTCGAAAAATATCCAGGGTGAGCCTTTGAACCTATTCCTAATATCATCTAAGATCGTCTAAAATTCAGATTTTGAAACTTTAGTTACGGAAAAAATCCCGTAGAAAGTTCCGATCCCTAATCGAAAGAGAAATAAGAGATGGGCTACGATCGCGTTTTCGAGGTTTCAGTTCCGGAAGAATTCCTGGGAAGAGCTCCTTTTCTTCTAACTGCTACGACTATCATGTAAAATTGCGTTATTCAAACTTAAATATCAAAAATTTTCACGAAGAAAGTTCCTGTTTCTCGGCTCAAGGAGGGGGCGATCGCCTCCATCACCCCTCTCTTGTATCCGTCCTTGTTATGCGGTTTAAGTTGTGAAAATGCAAAAGCACTAACACGTTGCTCATTTTTTAAAAAAAGTTCTAACTCATTCTCGCCGCACTAGAGGGCGCTGCTAAAGCCGCTAAAATAAGGTGTTTTGCGAAACGTAAAAAAGAAGTATCCTAAGATCTCAATAATACAAATGTAAACAAATTTGCTTGCTTATTTATTTCAAACCTTTGGAAACGTAGGGTAATGAGTTAATGAATAATTAAATTATACTGGCAAAAAAACTAATTTCATGAAAATTTGTTCAAATTTTTTTTTATTTGCAAAACGATTCTTTAAAAAATATTTTTTTTAAATTTATTTTGCTACTTTTATTTGCAGATATACTACATAATTCTTTGAAGAAAATGAATGATAATTATTGTTGCCATAATTATTTCGCGTGAAGCATTCTTTATTTTTTTAATTCTATTTTTTTTTTCTAACTTTAATCTAACAACCTTTTTTATTTGCTTACATTTTTCATAAAACATTCAGTTTTCATGAAATTGAACAAACATTAAACTGGAAATTTAAACTGAGATAAAAATTTAACATTGAATAATTTTTTTTTTTTTTAAAAATAACATTTTAAATGATATACTTGCCATATTTATATGGAATAAGAATTGCACTCATGCAGAACGATTCATACACTTCAAAACCCTTTTTTTTTTTAAATTAATATTCCTTGTATATCCGAGTTTAGCTTGTCAGGTCTTTAGGCTACATAATTAGTCATGAAAAATTGAAACGGAAAATAAAGAAAGAAGGAAAAATATATAGAAAAAAAATGTATGTGCTGGCATTATTGCTTAAAATAAATATTAATAACAATAATAATATGTCACTTAATTTCAGTACATTTTTTTAAAAATCCGGAAACACTTATAAAACAAATTTGTACTTCCTCATCTTTACGCATGACAACGTAAAAAGTCGCTAACTACCCAAAAAATGGGCGATTTATAACCGTTGGCAAAAACATAAAATCCAATGTAGAAATATAGCAACAAGTATCTTATTTCCATTTTCTTTGTTGACTCCAACATCGCTCAGAGTTTCAATGAAACCGAAAATTACAATTAATAAAACTTAAATACATTAATTTTTTTGTGCATGTTTCTAACGATATTCAATTATTTTCTTTGCACACTCCAAATAATATTCATTGTAACTACGAAACACGTGCAAGCACTTTTTTCAAAAGACATTTCATGGTTTTAACTTTCTTTTTTGAGCAATCACGATTGCTTATTGTTCTCACTTGACTGTTTTTGGCGTCCTATCATTTTATTTTCCCGCCAGCACCCTCTGCCAGCACCACCGTCGACCGGCCTCACGATGCTGCTCTTCTAGCGAAAATCGCTTCCAGGTTGAGTCACTTACTTGCCTACACTTACACATACACCTACACACACAAACACATACACGCACGCGCACATGCAGACACCTACACACACACACCTACTCATTAGGGTGGATCGAAAAAAATGAAATTTCGAATCTTAATTTGGAATACCCACCAAAAGCTGTGCATGTGTGAGAACAATACACATGTAAAATATTATCAAGTTTGAACAACTCCTTGAGGGTCCTACCAAGGCTTGAGTTTCTGCAAAAATAGGAAAAAAGGTCAATTTTCCAAAATTTTTATGAAAATAATAAGGTTCAAAATTTTTGTTCTAATACCATTAAAATGTTTCCATTTAACACGCTTTTCATATATCTTCAAAATTATTTGTTCTTTGCAGTATTAGGTTGGCACACAAGTTCGTAAAATTTCGTGAAATTTCCAAAAACTGACTTCTTTCAAGCCTTTTTGCACATTGCAATATTTTTTTTTTAAGTCCATTCTTTTTTTTTTTTTTGCAATGACTGTGCAGAATGCAGTTTTAAATGGAAATGAAATTATACTTTATTATATTAACAGCCCAGCACTTGCGACAAGGAGCGTAATTGCTTCAAACTGGACCAGTGGTAAATTGTCGCACCTGTCTAGCAATTTACCTATTGGTGCTGCAAAAATTCACATGGACCAGCAGTTTCACCATCAAGTAATGTGAACAGGTAACGCAAAGGCTGCTCGTATGCAGTTTGCAGATAACCATGGGACAGGATGTCCAATTTTATTCTCTATGGCCGCAATTGCACCGTTCTTTTTTCTGGTTTTCGTGGCCGTGCCATCACAGCCAAAAGCTAAAATATCCTTAAAGCTTAAACAAATTTTCAGTTCAAAAATCACATTGCTGTCGCGACATATTTTCCCGTTCCAGAAGTTGGTGTTACATGACCCAAATAAAGAGAATTGGATTTTTCAACCATGGATTCCTCGCTCATGGTTCTTCTATGGTATCTGTCTCCACCCATTTCTTTTTGTCATAGTTGTGTCTTTACGGCTATCGAAAAATGTACTTTTCAAACCCTTTCATCTCTAGTTTGCAGGTTTTGAACAGAAGCACGTACTTCGTCTGTGACACCTGTGACACTTTTCTCGCTGTCTTCAAATTTTATTCCTATCAACGACTTTAGAGCGATCATTATTTGACACAGTACCAAAATCCTGTAATGTTTCTGAAGCAACATCGCACATCTGTCAGAAATGCCGTACTGGTAGCACACTCTTGATAGCGTTGGCAGAGCAAGCCTCATTTGTTCCACTTTTGAAGGGACATCAACACCAAAAAATGTTGATGGCTCTGTTGGCGGGAGTATAGCTGTTGCAAATTTTTCTTCTTCTGGAATTGAAACAAGACATTGCTGTTTCTCATCAGTGTGATTACATCATCTCGTTACGTAAGTGAAAATCTGAAAAAAATATTGAACCTGTCATTCAACGAAATGCCTATTTTTGCCACCCGGAAAATATTTCCTTAGCAGTGATCACTGATGAACGAAGTACATCAGAGAATTGGCTTTGCGAAGATTTTGAAGGCCAGACAAGTTGCTTCTGTTCATGAAGAAATAAGAGAATTTTACAATTCAAGGATTAACTTTGATGCATTGACTACTCTGATTTTATCAACCGGCAAGAATGTGCAATAACATAACTGCCACCCCTTCTCCTATTTTAGCTGTCATATCTAATGAAAGTCTTCAACAATACATTGAAAACACCAACACCAATTTTGCGTTCGTTATTGGTTTTTTAGTTAGTACAACTAAATCATTTTGATAGTTTACTTCTAATGTAAAATGAATAATAAATTTATACTTAATACATGTGGCTCGGCAGATGGAAAAGGTAGAATGGAACTCGAAATGCAGTCATCTGTTTTTAGTGGATGATGGGCTGTTGATGTAATAAAGTTTAACTTCACTTCCGTTTAAAACTGCATTCTGTATAGGCGTTGTAAAAAAAGAAAACTGGTCTTTAAAAGAAGAAATATTGCAATGTGCAAAAAACTTTAAAAAAGTCAGTTTTTGGTTAATTTCGCGAAACTTAACGGCTTATGTGCGAACTTAATGGTGCAAAGACTGTAAATAATTGTGAAGATACATGAAAAGAGTGTTCAAAGGAAGCATTTTATCCGTATTGTAACAAAAATTTTAAACACTAGTATTTTCATAAAAATTTTAGAAAATTGTCCTTTTTTTCTATTTTTGGAGAAATTCAAGCCTTGGTAGGACCCTCAAAGAGCTGTTCAAACTTCATAATATTTTACAGGTGTGTTGTACTTACACGTGCACAGCTTTTGACAGGTGTTCCAAATTAAGATTCAAAATTTCGTTTTTTTCGATCCACCCTACTACTCATACTCCCCTCCCACACACACAAACACACATACACACAACTACCCACACACACATACCCCACATACACCTACACACAAACACATACACGCATACATACAGACACCAACACATGCATACATACAGACAATTACACATACACACGCACCTAACATACACACAATTACCCACACATATACATACCCGCCCCCCCCCCACACACACACAGACAAACACGCATACACACAACTACCCAAACACACCAACTCACACTCGTGATTGCGAAAAACATAATTTGAATTCAAGATGTCAAAGTTCAAATTAATCTTTCATTTTTTTTAGTTTATATAATTTTGCATCGATACTGATAGACAAATCTGTTGCGATTTTTTTTTTCCTTTTCGTAATCATTGTTCCAAAATAATTTAAAAGTATTATTATACTCAAGATTCACAACAAATGTAGGTTTTATGAAAAGGTATAAAAATAATAATCATCGATCCGCATTGTACATGTTTTAAATACTTTCAATGTTAATTTTTTGACAATGCTTCCTATAATAGAATGAAAAGATCTAATTAGATCCTTTTCAAGCATGAGTTGTTTCAAAATGCCAATTGAATGTTCAGAATTGATATCTAGTTAATAAAATACGTATTATAAAATTCTAAAAAATTATAATACGATTGATAGTTGTAATACATTAGTGGAAATATCGCAACAGGTTTCTTATTACATTTTCTTTGTACTCCAACATCGTTGAAAAGAGAACTTTCTTTCATAAAAACAGAAAATTGTGATTAACATTATAAGTTTTTTTTTTTTTGCCGAAACTCCATCGTTTTACGTACTGATGATTCATTAGATTTTTCATTTTCATTTTTTCCACCCGTTTTATAATTAAAGGCTCGATTTCATCCTAACTCACTCCAAAAACAATTTATGAGAAGGCAGAGCAATTAATCCAGCCATTTTTTCCAATGCAAGCTATATCCGAAAATATGGCAAGACACCAGCACATAACGACTCACATTAGCACCATTTTGTCAGGATGTAGAACCCGTCGTTTAATTTTCAGAAATCCTACGAATGTTTTAAAACTAATTTCGCATTCACTTCAAGATCATTGTATCCTCTTTCCTCTTCTGCTCGAGATTAACTCCATCCGAACAAAGCAACTCCGCGTGATTTAAAGATACTCTCTTAAGAAAGCGCATAAACTTTTAAGAAAACCTTTGTTTTCATTAGTATGCATCATTTACCAAGCTAACCTCACGGCAGCGAAAAGATGAACTGAATAGGGTTTCCATTAGGTTTCAGTTCTGAAAACCACCGGGCTTTCCTTTCTGCAGATTTGCTCGAACCCTACTGATAAAGAGGATCCTATTCCGAGTCATCGCTAATATAATCTGGGTTGGAGAGTTGATTAAATTGTTCCGTTCAAACAACTCGTGTGATATGAAGATATATTTATATATTCTGCTACTCGGAAGTATTTCCAGTTTGATGTTGCTAGTGCTTTGTAGTAAATTTGAAAGGGAAGGGTAGTTTTACTTTTCTTTTGATGAGTTCTTGCGTCACTAGAGCTGAAATGTTTGTGATTTTCGAATTTGCCCAACATTGATTAAAAAGTAAAAGGAAAATATTTTAAATTATGATTCTAAATTTGAAAGTCGTAATTGATGGGCAAGCGTGTCTTTGTCTAAAGAGGCAATAATTAGTCAGTAATTTGAGATGAAACACCTCGTTTTTAAGCGTTTCTACAAAAGCAAACATGATAAAAACATCTTTAAGTAAAGTGAAAAATGATTAGTAATATAATACCATTTTGATATCACGACGCTACTTTTCTGCAAAAATTTCATCAATTAAGAAAATAGTTAACCGTTACGGGAGTAAAAGCGGCCAATGAATTTTTCGTGCTTAACCAATTTTTTTCAAATAATACGTTTAAGCTGATTTATATGCTAAGAAAATAAATTTCTATGGTTTAGGCAAAATTTTACCTTTGAAATTATCTTTCGTATTTTTCTTTCTTTTATTTGTTTGTGTGTGTATGAAAGATTTGCTTTGTAAATAAGTTTCGATTTCTACTTCAAGAATGCAGAGGAAATATTTTGAAATGTAATCACAATGCTTTTTATGCATTTTTTAAATGATCAAAACTTTTTAAACCCTAAGTAGGGGAAGCTGCTGTACCCACGGACAAAGTTTACTTTTCAATATTTGCTGGTCTCTGGGAATGGATAATCGATTGGAAAAATTTTCTAGCAGAATCTACAACTTATCATCTGATTTGGCTATTTTTGTCAGGTAAAAATTTCAAAAGTTTCAACTTCAAAAAGAAAAAAAAATCTTAAAAACCAGCTGTATTGTCCGTGGGTACAACACCCCGTTTACCCCGCGGACAGGTGCCTTTGTACCCATGGACATACAAAAAAATAACATAAAAATTGATCAGAGGAACTCAATTATACTCAATACGTTTTCATAAGCCATTTTTAAACTTAAATACTTCAAACATCCATTGAAAATAACATTAAATAAAATATCCAACAGAAATTAAACTTTAAAAATTAATCGAAGGTTTTTTCCCCTTTTTTAATTTTCCTTAATTTTTAACATCAGTGAACTCTTTAAAAAAGTTATTAGTCTTAAGAAAATTAATGATGTTTTGAATAATTAATATGTTTTCAAAAAAAAATAATAATAACTAGATTCATAATATTATGACTCTCTATGTACCTACATAATAACCTCAATTTATATGCAAATTGAAACCTTTAACCAAAATTAACCCATTACAAAAAAAAAAAAAAAACTCAGTTTAGATTAAACCAATAAAAATCTATAAAAGTCGACTTCAAATGAAAACAGGTAGGATTGACGGTCTGTAGATCCTACAACAGGTGGGGGTTACTTCAACACTAGATCTTCGAGCCCTACTTCAAATTCATCATCATTGTTGAAAGCAAATTTTGGACGTTGATGACAAGGCACCATTTTGAGGTACTTCACATTGCAAGAAGACTCACGTGTGGTATAAGGAGACTAAAAATTGCCGTCCGTGAGTACATATGGTTATGTGTCCTTGAGTACAGCCATTTTGGTTTTACAAGCCAGTCACATCGCAGGACCACAGTTTTACAACATTAAAAATCAGAAACAAAACCTTCAAAATATAGGGAATCATGATAAATACAACAAAAATAAATAATACAATCCACGACGGACGAAAAAAAAAAGAGATTGCCCATGTTTTTTTTTTACTTAGATCCTACTAAAACCGAAAAAATGTGATAGAATCTTAAATGTTCGTTTGATGGCGTTGAAACTTCCTGGGGTACTGAAGAGGGCTGTGACACACACGTTGAACCCCAGTTAGGATCTCTCTCAACGATACCCGAAACTTCCCGACCAACGTCCGTAGGTACAACCGTCGGTGGGTACATCAGCTTCCCCTACAGTTTTTTCATCCGATAGAAAACCAGTAACCAAACCTAATCTGGTCAAAACTTCATATCTTTTAACTGAATAGTAAAGGGATTTTTGCAATTATATAAAACTCATTTAATGCAGTTTAAAATTCTATGTCTGTTTACAAATGTTCCCCAGCGCATAACTATTTTAGTATCAGATTATTATTTACATCTTACTACTATTATATATGCGGAAGTTTGTCTGTATGTATGTATGGATGTATGGATGTTTGTTACTCTTTCCGCAAAAACTACTGAATGGATTTTGATGAAACTTTACAAAAATATAGTTTATGCATCAGAATAACACATAGGGTAGTTTTCACCCCGTTATGGGGGGGGCAAACCCTCTAGGGGGCAATAAAACCCAATTTTCGTATAAATTCTCTAATATGAGGATGAAAAAATACTTGCACATATTAACATTATATGTCCATTGAAAGCTCTGATTTTTCTGCTGAAGATGCACCTGTTCCAAATTTCTGAGTAGAATAAAAAATGAGTTATGAGCTTTTTAGTTCCATGTTCGAAGACTTTCCTCAACACAATATAGTATTTAGGGTATCATCTCAACTCCCTGTCGATAGCGACAATTGTTGTATTGTTGACTACTTTTGCTTTTCGTCTGACTGTTCAAGGCTTTTCTCAAGTTATAATTTAAAGTAAGATTTTTTGCATAAGATAGGCA
The DNA here is from genome assembly GCF_026930045.1 of Uloborus diversus. NCBI lineage: Eukaryota > Metazoa > Arthropoda > Arachnida > Araneae > Uloboridae > Uloborus > Uloborus diversus. The sequence continues at coordinate 95,703,446 of NC_072731.1, read as the reverse complement.
AATACATGGATTTGGCTGATTATTTTCCAGTTTTACGCAACTTTGAGGCAATTAATGTTTTTTTTTTTATATATAAGTGTATTTGTGTTGACTGGATGCTTGATCGACCAGCAGGAATCTCGCCAAACTTTTTTTGAGGAATAATTTCAATAACTAAGGCATGTGTCAATTTTTCAATTGTCGCTGTTTTTGAAGCTAAAAACTGCACGAATACTGTTTCTCGGTTTTCCTCATGTAACCAAAATATTGCCATTTCTTTAATATTTCTTTCTTTATATCATTTGTTAACGTGTAAAATGATCCGCCAACTAAATTAATCTAATCCATAAACTGCACAAGTTTGCGCACAATTTCAAACACAATTTCCAAACTTTACTACACTGTAAAAAATCTCAGAAAACTCTCTGAATATACAAAAAAGTTTTCCGTAATACACAGATTCGTACGCCCTCCGCAGTTTTCTGCTATAATCAGAAACGTTTCCCATTTAGCAAGAAAGTAAGAGTCGACGCATGCGCAGATTACACGGCAATTTTATAGTTCAGCAGCAAATCTAAACTGAAACTTTCGAAAGCACGCAATGAAAACAAGTGCTGACTCATGTATGCGAAGTAACACTCATCAAGGGGATTAGTAGAAGTTTTGTTCCTCGCATGAATTCACTGAAGATAATTTTAAAGTCTTATATTTTCTTGCTTATGTATCGTCATGAGATTGAATTTGAAGCTATGTCACTTATTTTTAAGTACGAAGTGCAAATTCTCGACGCATGCTCGCGGAAGGAATACAAACTGAAATTAAAAACCAAATAACTGCCTAGAGGACGCCATGTAAATTCATTGCGTCGCATAACTTGTGTAGGTAATTTACTTTTTTCTTGGATACTTTTCTTCTTTCTACCAAATGGGTAATTTTTGTTGGCAGAATTTTATTCTGTCATAAAAATCACCTTTTTGGTGACCAAAGCCTGCAAAAGACCACCACCGACGATTAGGTAAGTCGCTTTGCAACTCTATTACTTTAAAGAGATTTAGTTCATATAAAAAAATTTAAATAAGTGTTATTGTGTACTTTGTTTTTATGTGTCAATCTCAGTTAATATTTGGCTGAACATTTATGTATCAAGCATTATGAATTAAATATTATAATATGCAAATTGTCAGGTTTGATAGTTCGTCTTTAAGGTTGCATGTTTTCATTCTCTTGTAAACAGTGTAGATAGATTGTATGAAGTAAAAAAAAAAAAAAACTATCTCTTGTAATTAGGAACATAGTGCTTCAGTATTATCTAAATGACGATATCTCTTTAAATATTTGCATTAGCGAAACGCTTTAAATTAGTTAAATGTGTATTAATTTATTTAACAAATAAATACATGTATGTATTTAAAAGTGTCTTCATTTTTTTCCTTTTACGAGCCTCAGTTTTACCAAAAGCAAAAAAAAAAAAAAAAAAAAAGATTTAATAAAATAATTTTGTATTTTTACACCATATTAAAGTATTTGACTTATAATTCATATGATACTTTGATTTATAATGTATATGATACTTTGATTTATAATGTATATGATGTTGCTTTTTTGAGGGGGGGGGGGGTGCTTCATAGCATTTTATGGGTGCACCATCACTCTTATGGGGGGGGGGGTATTCTCGTATATATGAAATGGAATAATCATGTAATAGAGTTCAATGTTTTAATAAATAAAATATATAATGCATTTTGCGCACACTGTAAAAATAAAATCAGTAACCTATTTTGAATAAGTATTTATATTTGTGATGAGCTGGAAAGGGCAAGAACAGAAGAATCAACCCGAATGGTTCCAGCAGGGGGACTTGGTATCATATTTAAATTCATCAATTTCTCTGTTGGTACTTTTCGGTACACTTTGTTCGTCAGAGAAATTGATTTGAGGTGAACGAATTCCGGAACGCGAAGGGTAGGTAAGTCCTGTCAAATTTTATCCGAAGATAAAAGCTATCAAGTTTGATACAAGATATGTTTTTAAGTTCTGCATTAAAAATAAAATATGTTGATAGTTTTGTCTTGAAAATATTGAGAGAAAAACTGAAGTTTAAGATTGTTTAACAAACAATCCCCACTTTTCAGAAGGTACCCCCACTCCAATTTCCCGACGATTTTGTGATTAGGAGTGAAACTAGTAGATTATTTCATAATTTTTCAAAAATTTATAACTGTGCATATGTTATGCTGTTAACCATGCTATTTGTCATTAGAAATTCCAAAAAAAAAAAGAAATCCACGAATGATTCTAAAATTGCTTGTATTATTGCTCTTAGATATGAAAGAATTGAAACTGATATGGTATGCAATACTATAATAAAGAATTATATTTTAGAAAAAATCACGGAAAAAGGATTCCGAAATTCTCGGAAACGTTTTTGAAAATTGTTTTAAGATTTCCGAAATACTCGGAAACGTTTTCGAAACTTTCATGAACCACAGCTGCACAGAATACTCAGAAACATTTCTGGAAATTACGGAAAGAGGATTCCGAAATACTCAGAAACGTTTCCGGACATTACAGAAAGAGAATTCCGAAATACTCAGAAACGTTTTCGAAAATTTCATGAACCGCAGCTGCACGATATACTCAGAAACGTTTCCGAATTTTTTTTTACAGTGTACTTATTTTGGAAACATTTCAGATAGCATCATTTCATGGTCACCAGAAGTATCTCAGTACTTGGCGACACTATCTCTTCGATAAAATTAGTAACACACAGTTTTACAAAGTAGGGAGGGGGGAGACTTATCCAAGGTATCCCAAAACGATTACCGGAAATTTCGTAACATTTTAAATCGCAGTATGGGATTACGGGCGGCTACATTTTTTAAAAGTTTGTACTTCATAGCAATATAGAGACGATTTTAGAATATGTTCAAAAAAAAAGTGTAAATCGTTTTAAACAAGTGAAGTTTAAATTCATATTTTGGAAATTCCTCAAACTTGTATATTCTTAGATGTTGTTTTTTTCGTTTCTAAAAGAGTGCTATTTTGTAGTTCGCATTTATTGCCATTTTACTTTTATGGGCAAGGAAAAATCTCGATTTTTAATTACGTCAAAGCGGTGTGTTTTGAGTTGTTTCAGTTACAGAAGAAAACGAATAAAAGTAACTATATTGTTTCTCACAATTATTACACACCCAGGCAACGCCGGATATTTTTGCTATGTACAACAATCGGGAAACTAAATAAAGAAAGTTATTTTATAGAGTCTGCCCCCTACCCCCAGTTACCGTCGAAAAAATATTTATTTTTTTAGCAGGAAATGCCAAATACATGCAAAATATTTTCTTTGTAGCATCTTCTGTTCGGAATTAAAATTCATGTCTTATGAATGTAGATTAAGCAAACATTTTACGCAGTTTTATAAACTTGGCAAGTCTCTGGCGAATGTATAGCACTGTGGTTGAAGAAAACGAATGTAATTGCAAAGAAACAAAATGACATTTTAAAAATATTATTATTCGATAGGCAGAGTTATGATAACGCAGTCGGGACGAGTGTTCAAAAATCTTGGCGCTCTACAATCATTACAAAATTTGCATTAAAATACAAAAACTTTGCCAAACTAATTTTAATAAAAATATCATTAAATACTATGTATAGGGTATTGCAGTTAAAATTAATACACCAAATTAGTGAAACAACATGTTCAAATAACATTAAAACTGCTATTAAAATGTAAATTAATCCACCAAATCCATTTTATATCTCTAGACTCACCAGGCGACTACGTTAGCGCATTGGCGAATTTTTTAAAATTTTAATAAAACTTTTAATTTCATCTTTTCTTTTTTTGTGTGTGTTTTAAGGATTAATGGTGCTAATTAGGATTTTGTGGAATTAATATCCCTACTTTAACAGCGACAATAGAGAGTATTGTTCTTTCTTTCTTTTTTTATGCTGTCGGATCTGTACTGATGAAGATTTTTGGAATTAATCATGAAGGAGATATTCAGAGAGAGATGTTATTTGAAAACGCTGATATCATCATTGTAATAGAGACTTTAGGGAATGTTTCTCTTTCTGAAATGAGAAGTTTTTTGTACCACTGTTCGCATTTAAATGGGAACTTAAAAAAAAAAAAAAAAAAAAAACTGTTGTGCTTGCTCTGATTTTAATGGTATTTTTACTCTGAACTTTTTTGGTATTTTAATCAGGACTGTTTACGCTGTTAAGAAACAGTTGATTTCCTTTCCGTGGGGGATTTTAAAGGTTTGATGTTCTCACTCTAAAGGGACATTATTAGAATATGGATTTGTAGTGACTGTTGACCCAATTTTGGGGCGATTTCTCCGGTAAGAAGCTATACAATAATTTCGATAGCAGGTGTAGCGCTGGACACCATTTGACGGAGATGGGAATTATAAGGGAAATAGTTGACTTTATTCAAGAATTGTTGACCTCACTCGAATTGGAATTTTTGAGAATTACCCAAATTAACTTCTTTACAACTTCTGAACGCTTTCCTGATTTATGTTGTGTGATTTTTTGGGTAACTTCCTAGTTTCGCCGACATTTCATTTACCCCCCTCCTTCCCTTAATTTTCTGTTTTCATCATATCTTTTGACATATTAAAGGAGGGGAAGCCATTTTAAATGTCGGCGAAACTGGAGAGAAAAAATTTTTTGGTAACTATTTGACCTCTCCTTGTGTTGAACATTAACTTGAATCGATTGAAAAAAACTACATCAACGTGAGCGAAGCCGCGGGTAAAAGCTAGTTTAATATAACAACTAGTGCCTGATAACGAAATTACTTAACAACTGAAGTTTACAATCAAGCTACATCTATTCCCACATGCTAAGACGGATTTTGATTATTTTCGAAACATGGCACAACAAAAGCGTTCATCTCGCAACACCGATTGGTAATTTCAAAAGAATTTTGCAAACGAATTTCATTAGAGCTCAGTAAGTTTCGATCATGGACCTAGTCTTCTAAGCCTTAAACCTAAGGATTGAATTAAAAAACTGGAGTCAGCCTTCATTCAAGTGATGAACTTCAGGAATGCATCTGCATAGTTATCAGAATTCCATGTCTTTCCAACCCACCTCTTCTGCAGATACCCCAGATGCCATACTATGACTAACTCTCAGAATATTCAATTAAGGAGAAGAGAGCTCCTGCCTCAGAAATCGGCAATCACCGTACGAAAACAAGGGGGAAATCCCACCTCCCCTAGCTCTCCCAACCTGATTGTTTTCAGAAAAGTCCCTCACAATCCCGCATTAACAGCTAATTTCCTCCTCCTCGTATATACACAGGGAAAAAGATATTCTTTTCCGTAAGTCTTTTCTGTCGCTTTCCCATAAATAGATTCTGACAGTGTGTTTGCAGATCGCAAGATTATAATTTGCCTTTTTAGTTCTTTTTTTGACTTTGTTCAACCTTGTAATTTCCTATATTTTTCTCTTGTAGCACTTAATTTTAATTTTGGGGGCTTAATTTTAGAGTTAGTTTCGCTTGCTGTATTTTAGTTTGTGCTAATATACCTTTAAAATATTGATTTTAATAAATGATTTAAAACTTTCTTGAAAATGAAATACAGCTGAGACTGTAAACCATGATAGGTTACTTTTTATATTGAGGCCTCTAAAATGTTTTCCTGCAATCTAAGATTAACCACCTTTTTTAAACGACCAACTCTTCAAACGCCTAAAATTTCATGGAACATAATTTATCCCGTTAATTTAATGCTAACTTAACCTCCATTAGGTGACCACACCGGATGCACTCCCTCTCGAACCGACAGCATTTTCATCTTTCAAAAAAATTAAAGAAAAAAAAACTTCTGTGACTTTAAAATAGAAGCTGAATAAAATCATGAAAAAAAAATGTGATGGGCTGTATTAGTTTGCGCTGTAATGGAGACTATCCCTTACACACTCCCCAGTAACCGAAACACTATCACATGTTCGCGCTTTTCTTGAAAACTCTTAGAGTTGGGTTGAGTCCGATCATTCTGATATTGAACATGGGGCACAGTTCTATTTCAGGGCTTCCCTTGTGCCCGACTAAGATTTTTGAAGACACTGGGCATGAAATTCATTTTGTGCCCCCCCCCCCCCCACCACTTTATTCCCGCGTATTTTATGAAATGAAGCAAAAATATTTGGATATTTGCGTATTAACGCAACCATGCTAAATTTGGTGATACCTCATATCAGAATACGTATAGTATTATACATTTAAAAAGGTAAAAGAGATATAGTATACGATAATTATATAAGATGTGGTTAAACTTTGCCCATTGCAGCAAACTGTAAATATCAATGTTATCTATGATGTAACTTTTAATAGTAAATGCAGATTAAACTTGGAGTGGTTTTAGGATTTGCAAAGAGATCAAGTTTTTAAGGGGAATTTTTATCAACAAATAATATATCATATTTTTTTTTCCTTTTGCATTTGCAAAAATATCAATGATATCATGATACTCTAGATTCTTAGTAAAATCATTATTTTTAATTAGCATGATAAATTAAGGGAATTTCGGGCCACCCCAGAAATCTAAGAGGAGGTGCCTGGGCCCCACATGCCCCTGCAGTAGTCAGGCTCTGGTTACGAGAACAACGAGGTCAACCCAGTTCCGATTGTACTCCTTCCCTCTTCAAGTTTTCTTAAGGGGGGATTACGCAGATCAAAAACTAAAATACGAAGAGGAAAGAATACTAAGACACAATGAAATATAAATTATACCAGGAAAAACGAATTCTTAAAGAAATATAATGACAATTTTTATTAATCACAAACATATTATCGCGAATCAAGCAGTCTGAGCTATGGTGATTTCGACTAGAGTGGCATGGCAACTCTCATGAAAAAGCAAATATCAGCCAACTAACACAGCAGCAGTAACTTTTCCAGCAAATAATTAAACTATATGGTACACATGATGTAACACAAACTATGGTTAACAAACAGTATATCCTAAGAAGATGTTCATAACAATTCTCCACGTGTTATTGACGTTACAGTTACAACTTGTAATTGTATTTTTAATTTAGTGGAAATATCAATTGTTCTTAATGCGAAGATGGAATTTATTCTTTGTTCTGTAAATTGAAATTTAGTTATCACACAGATTCTCTTTTCTTTTACATTTGTACCAGTTTCGGAACGCAGCTATGAATATTTCTAATGTCACACAAGTTGGCATGATCATTAAATTTATAAACAAAACTACTTTTCCCTCTCACGTCAACTAACGTATTTGGATTTCACATTATCCCAGATTTCATTCCACCCAGACGCCGCCGCCGCCGCCGGCCGTCTGATCGTCTGCTTTCCGATCGCTTGTCTAACCCCCTGTGCATCAGTGGGCCCATCCACCTATTGACCTATCATCCGTTCCATTCAGGAAAAGAACGCAATGATTGCGTCCGACGGACGTCAGTAGTTGATTCAGTTTGAAGAGAACCTTCCCTTTTGGCGAAATATTGCTTTTCCAAACTTCACGCGTTCAAAAAAGTTTTTAAACGCATTTTTAAAGGAAATATGTTTTAAAGTGCGAATATACATTCACATGCGGCGAGTGCTCAAGCTCCAGAAATTGCATTATTTTTCCTCTTTGAAAGTTTCGAAATAAAATCTTTCTCACGTCCATTATGATTGATCAATAAATTTCTAATAATGTAGATATGTTTTAGTAAAAGAAGAATTTGTGTTTAAAACAGAGAAATTCGAATTTTTATGTAAAATCTATAATTTATCAGCCTGTCAGAATAAGGTTTAAGACCTTTTATATTGGTAATCTTATTTTTTCCTAGTAAATGATATATATATATATATATATATATATATATATATATATATATATATATATATATATGTGTGTGTGTGTGTGTGTGTGTGTGTGTGTGTGTGTGTAATTGTTTTTCTGTACTTAATAACCTATAGGTTAACCTAATGTCAAATTATATTTATTTTAGTTTTCCCTACGCTGCTAAAAGTTTGTCAATAGGACTTTCTTCAGTGGATACTAGCCACTCGAACAATTATTGTTCATTGAACGGAAATAATTACAATGCTTGAATCAATTCATCAAATTCTTTTGTTTGCAACAGTCGCATTCAGAAACGAGTTAATCCTCCAGCGAAAATTCATCCCCTATCATTATCACAACTGATTGAACATTTTCCGACGTTGTAACAACTAGTACAACCATCTTGAGGTGGAAAGGGGAGAAAAACTACCATTTCATTTGGATGTTTTGCGATTCCGGGGCACCATCGTTTCCATGGCTCTCGTTATCTGCTGGAAACAGGCGATGCGAATGCAGTCGGTTTGGTTTTTTCACCAATACGTTCTCCTCAAAATCATTACCGCACTCACTGGAGCTTCAAAAGAGGAATGAAAATTGAAAGTTCCGTTAATTTCCTCTTAATTAATGAGCAAGTGAAAGGGCCACGGCAGATTAAGCTGGAGAGGCGCCTTCCTGTTTTTTCCCGGAGTCCATCCACCCGGAGGGATTTACCCATCTCATCTTCCCCAGAGGGGTTTATATCTCCCCTCGTCCTCCCTAATGCAAGACAGTTCCGTCAGATCCTGCCGACTGAGAAGATCTTGCACGTTCCCCTAGGGATGAAGGATTTCGTCCGATCTTTGGCAATTTGGTGAATATTGCATCAATACAAAAATGTATGTCCCAAAAGTTGCCTTCAGCAAGATGGTGCATTGAAGAAGTGAAATACAAGAAGTTGGTTTTGAGCTGAGCTATTATCTCTGTCTCTCTCTCTCTCTTTTTTAGCCTACTTTCCCAGTAAAAGTCAGAAAAAGAAGAAAAAAGCATGAAAGAAGGCTTAATGCATCTTAAAAATATTGCGAAAAACAAAAAAAAAATCAAAAAGAAATAAAATGAACTATTTTTGTTCAATTTTGAACAGTTCAAAAAAAAAAACATTATCGCATACGGGGAAATTCAAGGCAATTCCGAACTGTGAGGCGAATTTGCTTCAAACAAACTTTGTAGGAAAAAACTTTTGATGAAAAACTTGTACATAAAATATCTTTTTGATTTGAGCAATTTTCCGTCCAATTTTGAACAGTTCAAATCCCTTAACATTAGCGCCTACGGGGAGACTGAAAGTCAATCTAGATTCCGTACTTGAAGGCGGATTTACTTCAAACAAATTTTGTTGGAAATAGCTCTTGACGCCAAACTCCAGACTCCGACTCCAAGAATTGAGGGGCACCTGACTCCAACTCCGACTCCTGTGCCCGACAATTAATCGGATTCCGACTCCCCGACTTCGGCTCTGACTTCGTAGCTTTGGCAAAAATTTATGGAGGACAAATGACTGACTCCGATTCTCGGATATTTGACTCCGACTCCTTTATCCCAAAATGAGATTGACTCCGACTCCGCAGCTATGGTTTTAACTGAAATACTTTTTGTTGATATGACCTTGTTTTTATTTTCACGCTTAAGTTTTAATTTAGGTATTCAGTTTTCGGCGAATAAACTGGAAGTCATTTAGTTTTTACATTAAGATATGCGTAGACGATTTTTTTTTTTTTAACAATGAAAATTATTTTTTTAAGTTGACATTTTATTATTTTTATTTTGGTAAGTGCATTATTCATTTAAGAAGTTATTTTTGGCAACAGGGGAAAAAGAAACGACTTTTTTTTTTATATGATGTACTTATTTTAATGAGCTCTTTAATTTTAATTATTATTTTTTCGTTTTGAAAGCTGTTAAAGATTTTTTTTTAAAATTTTTTTAGATGAGTAAGGTATATTTTATTCCTAGAAATCAGCTTAAAATATTAAAATAATATGTTTGAAAAAATCTGCGATTTTAGCTATTTTTGAGAATATTCACCAGGTACTAGAAAGTAGTATGGGTATACGGGAAAGTAAGCTCGTTTAGTTCTAGACGGAACTCCTTGTTATATACTAACATTATTTTAAAACGTTAAATATCTTGAATTTCACTTTAAATTATTTCAAATCCTCCATTTCGATGGTTACAATGGTTATTTTACAGCAAATCATATCTTTTTCATGTAAAACGAAAGCGATTAGTCATATTGATATCGGAATGAAATTTATTCCCCCAAATTTCTGAGATTATATGTATGATCTATTAAGACCCAAACTGTGAGCATTTGAGAGAGTAACAATTATTGTTTTACTAGGAAACTTTCAGAATTCAAGTAATACAGTGCTTCAATACAGCGCAAAGAATATTTTCTTTACTCATATAGTAAAGCGAAAAGTTTGTCCGGATCTCTGTCTCGCTATCTCTCTGTGACGCACATAGAGCCTAAACCGTTCGATTGATTTTCATGAAGTTTGGTACTAAATTAGTTTGTAGCAAGAGAGTGTGCACCTCGAAGCGATTTTTAGAAAATTCCATTTTATTCTTTTTATATTCCAATTTTAAGAACATGCTACCAAGCGAATTATCATAACATGGACGAGTAAATTACCAAATGTAATAACGTGGAACCGTAACATGGGCGAGCAAATGAACATAGTAAATTGGCAAGAAATTCATCATCCATTATTTGTAAATATACAGGCGAACCAATTGACCTTTTAATTTTCTACTACGGGCAAAGCAGTGCGGTACCGCTAGTAATAAATAAAACAGGACACCGAATTAAAAAAAAATAACATTTTGGTTTGCGAAAAACGCAATAAAACAGGTTTTATTTTGTTCTAAGAACTCATCTCGCACAACTAATTTTAAAACATTTTTTTAAGCAGGCTTGCTGTGGGGAGGGGGTAGGTTTCATACTTCTTAAGTCCTTAGCCTTGATCCATGATCTTCGGTACTTTTGTGTGTGTGTGTGCGTGCCTAGAGAATTATTAAGCATGAATCTCCTCATTTCTCACAAAAAAATAAAAATAAAAAAGTAAAGAAATAAAATAAAGGCCGTACTGATGATAAACATTGTGTACTTTCATTCCATTATACAAACTGTTCCAACTCCTGACCCTCCTAGCACCTGTTCTTTTCGGCTAAGTGCTCTCCATGTTAAATGGTGCTATGCGTGATTCTATTGCTGCTTTTTACTCAGAGAAACGTTTTCTGTGAGGTTGCAGGATTGAAAACCACATATATATATATATATACACCAAAAGCGAAATAACTTTTCAAGGTAAAGACATTCAAGTTTTAAGATGTTCATGCCATCTAAGAGGAAAGGCTTACCTGGCTAAAACAAGAGTGTGAGGAGCACTTCCTAGTCTGTTTCGAACCGATACAAGAAAGACAGTCAATTGAATTGTCTCTAATGGTTTAGCATGGAAATCTACGGGAAACGCGCCAAGATGCCCGACATGCATAATATGTCTAAGTCGCAATTGTATTGCGTACCTTATTTTTAAACAAAATATGAAGGAACTAGCAAAAATACCCGACGTTGCCTGGTTCAGTAATAATTGTGAGAAACTCGCTACTTTCATTCGTTTTCTGTTTTAACTTAAAGAATTCAAAATAAACAGCTTTGACGTGATTAAAAATCGAAATTTTTTTTACCCATTAGAACAAAATAGCAATAAGTAATAAAGAACAAAACAGTATTCATAGTTGGAAGCCAAGGAATGATGTTTAAGCATATAAAAATTTGAAGAATTTATAAAATGTGAAATTAGGATTTATCAGTTAAGATATTTTTTCTTTTCTTTCTTTCTTTTTTTTTTTTTGAGCAATTACGATTGCTAATTGTTTTTATTTGACAGTCCTTGATGTCCGGTTCCTTTTTCAACCCCACCGTCCTCTGCAGGCGCGACTCCTACCGGTAGCCGCTGCTCCTGGTCGGTGGCGTCCATGTCCTACACACACGCACGCTCATACACACACACGCGCCTTTACACACATACACACACGCCAGCGTGCATACACACAGGTCTACGCGCACACACAAGTTTACACATACACAACTATACACACGTAACCGCATAAGAGCAGGGACAGGAACCGTTTCTAGAAACAAGCGATTGGGGTAGTAACCAATGAGTAGGGACCTGTCGCAACTCGTGATTGCGAAAAACATAATTTGACTTCAAAATTTCAGAATTCAAATTAGTTTTAAAAATTCGAAAGTTTTTATTTATTTATTTATTTTTTTGAGCAATCATTAATACTTATTGCTTTCATTTGACCGTCCTTGATGTCCGGTTCCTTTTTCAAATTGGACCAGGGGCCTCTGCAGCACCGCCGTCCACCGGAGGACGAAGCTGTTCCTCTTGTCCTAGCCTCCACTAGCAGCACTGTTCACCGGAATCCACTCCTCCTAGGCGGTGGCGTCCATGTCAACCATACACACACTCCTACATACATACACGTCTACACGCAAACAAGTCCTTACACAAATACACACACGTAAAAGTCCAGGAAGAGGGGCACCCTTGGGAGGACAAGAGCCATTTCTAGAAACAATAGTCTCCATTGAGTGGGATCCTGTCGCAACTCGTGATTGCGAAAAGCATAATTCAAATTCAAAGTGTCAGAATTTAAAATTCGATACACACACACACACACACACACACACACACACACACACACACACATATATATATATATATATATATATATATATATATATATATATATATATATATATATATATATATATATATATATATATATATATATATATATATATATATATATATATATATATATATATATATATATATATATATATATATATATATATATATATATATATATTCGGTTTTAAAAATGTAGCCGCCCGTAATCCCACTATACTTAGTTATTTTGGGAAATTTCAATTATTATTGGTTCTCGTTGCGATTTAAAATGTTAACAAAGCGGTAAAATCATTTTGGGATACCTTGGATAATGCTCCATCTCTTGACATTGTCAAATTGTCAAAACTTTTTGTTATTAATTTTCGTCAAAGAGGTATTGTCGCCAAATACTGAGATATTTTTAGTGACCATAAAACGATGCTAAACATTTTCATCCGAAATAAATAATAAAATTTGGCGAGTGTTTGAAATCTTTTTGTGCCGTTTATGGATTTGTTTAATTTAATTAGCGGATTATTTTACAGTTTAACAAAAGTTTTAAAGACGATTTTTTGGTTACATCATGATGGACGAGGTAGTCTTTACCTTCAAAAACAGCGCCAGTTAAATAAATTTCTTACGTTATAGTTAATCGTTATAATTAATTATTGGTAACTGTTGTAATTACTATGAAATTATTATATATATTTAGTAACTGATTTCCAATTGTATGTTTGATGCATAAATTCATTTGTAATTAATAAACTTACAGATATTTTGAAAAGACTTTCTCCCTCTATGTTAAAGCCCAATTGGTGAAAATCGCTTTCTATGTGATTGAGAAAAATGGATGTCATATTTGAAATCAGCGCACCTAATAACAAAATAAAAGTCACTCATTACCGTACAATCACTTTTTCATGACCGGAATTTTTCAGGTCTGAATAATTTTAGACTATAAACACTTACTATTTTCTAACTGTTGCCAAATCAATTGTCTTTTTACCTAGCACCGTTATAGCACCGTTTTGCATAGAGGACAAAATCCTAAGAAAGCAATAGATTTCATGCTTGCTCCAGAGAATCCTTGATTCAAAATTTTCATTATGATTACTAGTAATATTGCTGTTTTAAGGCAACGAATTTTTGTAACAATGGGTTTTTATAAAGGGTGTCCCAAAATTAACGCAAGATTTGAATTTGCCACAATTTTTGCTGTGAATTGTTGGCAGCCACGGAAAAAGAACAATTTGACAGCTGGGAGTTTAGGGTTAGTAAAAATGGAGTGTTATGCTATTATACAGCCAGCGAAACAATTCAATCACTGCATAAGGAATTTCCTATTCGTGTACTCTCTCGTTTCGGTGATATGAATTGTACCCTAGATCGTGTGATTTTACATCATTAGACTTCTCCCTATGGGGTTATTTGAAGTCAAACGTCTGTGTCAGCAATCCCACAACCACCTGCGCATTACCTAATTGCGATATCGAGCGCCAATAACAGTAAACTGCTTGACCCGCCCAAACTTTCATTATTTTTCAAATAATTGTTCGATAATGAAAACGCATTATAGAATCGAAAAGGCTCCATTTGTAATAACCCTAGACCCTCAGCTGCCAAATTGTCCTTTTTTCAAGATTGCCCACAATTTATTGCAAAAATGGCGGCAAATTTAAATCTTGCGTTAATTTTGGGACACCCTTTATTCAATCATTAAATGGGGAAATTATATGAAACTTACTGTTTTCCATTATAACATTTTTAAACTAGGTTTTTTAGAAATAAATTATAGCTATGTTGCTCCATAATAATGTAGCTATCTATGGCGAAAAAATGGTTAAAATCGGTCCAGTAGTTTTGAAGATTACCCCAGACATACTTACAGAAGTAGCCATTTATGTATATAGATTTCATCACGTTTTCGCCAATTTATGGCGTCACTTTTGTTTGCATTCCGTTTCATTCTTATTTGGCTAAAACAAGAATGTGAGAAGCACTTCCTTGTCTGTTGCGAACCGATACAGGAAAGACAGTTTTACAGAGACAGTCTAATTATCAGAATTGTTTCTAGCTGGAGCTCTACGGGAAACGCTTCTTAGATTCTCGTCGCTTAAAATATCCATCTTGCGATAGGATTGCGCATCTTATTTTTGGAGCCAAATCTGAAGACATTTCATCAAGCTTTCGCCAATTTATGGCAGTACTTCTGTTTGTATTCGGTTTCATTTTTCTTTAGCTAAAACAAGAATGTCTTCAAAATCGTCATGCTAAGAAACTCGCAACTCCTAATTTTGAAAATTACCGAACATGGTCTTGAATCACTATGGATTATACACACCAACATATGTACAATAAAATGTTAGTACAGAGAATGCCACAAATATCCGTTTCAGTGATACAAGGGAGAGTAGCACAAAGCGCGTAGGTCGCCCAAAGCGGGTAGACCTTCATATGTCTCCCCCTCATGGTGTGTTAGCGGCGATGAATACGTATGTCGTGTTTACCCGAGCACCCCCGAGTTATTATATTCCCAGCGGAGCAGCAGTAAAGCGGCATGGCGTAACCAGGCTTAAAATAAAAATATAGTAAAAAAATTTAAAATCTAAGCACTTTTACCTGACTGCGCGTGCGCGACGCAAAGGATGGTAATGTGTTTATCAGTCTATGTATGTATGTCTGTTCCTATGTGGCGTTCTACAGGCTAAACGCCTTGGCCAATTTTGGTAATTCTTACGTTAATCGATTTGTCTTAACCTTGGGAGTGTCATTAAACACATGACAGTAATCAAAAGTACCATTTCAAAAAACAGTTGCCATTTTGTCAGTTTGGGATGGGCGCACGCTGAGTGCCGCACACTGTGTCTCACGCTACCTGCGTGAGACACAGTGGGGCCTATTTAAATTTTATGAGGTTCCTTGAATTAGAAAGGAATGGGCTTTAACTGTCGATCCCTCTATTCTGCTTTTGAATTTATGATTTGTCTTATGTGTGTACGGTTATAAAACTATTTCAACGGTGTAGTTATTCAGTAGTACTTAATACATTCTAAACTACTGGCTTATACATTTTTCTTTATAATTTTTTTTTTCTGTTTTTATGCAGTCGGGTTTTTTTGTTTTTATTTGATAATTTTTTGTTTTACAATTTTAAGTTAATTTTCATTGACTTAGTTATTATGATTATAAGACGTTACATTTCGCAACCTTGTAATTTCATTGAGGGAGTTTGTTTGTTAAGTAACCATAGAGAAAATTATTGCAATATATTTTAACTAGCAAATTGCAATTGATAGAAACTTTTGAAATAAATTGAACCAATGAAAACTCGTTGGAATGAGACGAAAATTAACAAATAGCTAGGCGAACGGAGCTTAGAACTTTCTCTGCCTCTCCTTAATGTAGCTCTAATATTTAAGATTACGAAATAAATTTAATACAAGTTTCATTCAAACCCTCAATTCAGTAAGAATTCTTAAATCCTGCAATGTAAAAAGAAAAGTGTCTGTCGATAAAACAGTAGGGTCTTGGTGAGTGAAAGTGGTCAACGGGGTAAAGTGGTCATAAATCAATTTCCCTACCTCTCCTTAACGTAGCTCTAATATTTTTGACTACAAAGTGAACTTAATACAAGTTTTATTCATACCCTTAATTAAGTAAGTATTCTTATATCCGGCATAGTAAAAAGAAAAGTGTCTGATTACAAAACAATATATTTTCAACCTTCATTATTGTTTTAAGAACATAGTGCATGTCGAGATTAATTATCGCAAAGCCCATATGCAAGCTTTTACAGAAAATATAAAAAAAATCTCATTAAATATAAATAACTTCATTCCTTCTGAAAAACAAGAAACGGTAGCGAAAGAAACACAAAAGAAAGATCATTTTATTATCTTTTATAACAAATGCGAATGGAGATTTCAAAAATAAAAATTCCCCCCAATATCCTTTCTGTCCAATTTCGAGTTGTACTTCCCATTATTCCAGTTTATAAGAAAGAAATACGATGGAACAATTGGACCTGATATCTGTGGTATCAAATCACTGTCGCGAGTTGAAGCTCGTACGTCATTTTGACAGCACAAGCGAACTGTTCCTATCTCCCCTTGCACCCTCCTTTTTTATACTTTTTATTTATTTCATTTTATTTCATTATATCTGAGCCAAATTTTCAATTCCCATAATTTAGACAGAGCAGTATTGGTTCGTAGAATTCGCGCTTTTTATTTTTTTTCTCTCATTTTTTTTTTACCTATGAGAAACTGCAGTTTGTTGCCATTAATTAAACGTTATCATGTCTTTCTTCTTTTTTCCTCCGAAAGAAATGGTACTTCAAAAAATCAGTAATCCAACGTCAGAAAGCACAAATATTTGAAGATATTGCAGACACGTGTTTCGGTGTTACAAGGAACACCTTTTTCAATGCAAAGAAATGTGAGCTTCTGTTTGATTATTTTTTTCGGGTTGTTTTTATATATCGTTCAGTTTTTAATTTGGTGGGGGTTGAATTGTGTGTGACAAACGGGTAGCTAGTGATTGATGGTGATTACGGAACTAAAATTGGAAAATTGGGAAACGGTGATTTTTCAGCGATTGGGTTTCTATTCTCTTATTTCAGATAAACTCAAATGGAATTG
This sequence comes from Uloborus diversus, assembly GCF_026930045.1. NCBI lineage: Eukaryota > Metazoa > Arthropoda > Arachnida > Araneae > Uloboridae > Uloborus > Uloborus diversus. The sequence goes on along the minus strand of NC_072731.1, from coordinate 95,686,283 downwards.
AGACTACTTTTTTTCAGAGCATTAATTTGAATTTTTTTTTTTTTTACAAAACTATATTGTTTGTTTCAGATGACTCGCTACTTTCTGATAAAGGTTGGGTTGATTACAGTTATGAGACCAGGGGTGGATACAGAGGGAGGGCCATGGGAGTCATGACTCCCCTGAACCGTCCAAACTATTATACACCCACATTTTGTGTTCAAACAATTCATGAATAAAATGTAAAAGATTGCAGCATTATTTCAATTCAATATATATTTTTTTTAAGTAAACATTTGAAATTCGTTTTCTTTTCATTACGGCTTTTTTCGACACCCAAGCAGCTTCAGAAATTTTTCGCCCCCAAAACTGGTTTGTTAAAAGGGGACGTAGGGGGGGGGGCATTCCTCAGCATGCCCCCCCCCCCCCTTGAATTGGTACATTGTATCCGTCTCTGTACGAGACTTCTATGAATTTCAGACAGAGTAAAAGAACATTTATTTTTCTTATTTAATATTTTTCTAATCACAAATGCCTAGAAAAATGTATTTAAAAATAAAGAGGAAAAGTTACTGAAAAGAAACACTTTATTCTATTCTTTTCATTTAAACTGTTTAAGTATGAACAGTCCAAAAAAAAAAGCATGGTTTCATGAAAATGAACCTTTTTACATTATTCAAGCAAATTCAATATACGAATTTGCTTGAGATACATTTGCTTAGAATGAACTTTTGATTTAGAATGTGTTCAAGAATAAATGAGTTTCTCTTTCGTTCATGTTAAGGTTATTTTTTGAACAACTCAAACGTATGTAGCATAAAAGTCTACGATCGAAATTCGGAGTTCAGGGGTTTTAATTAAATACACCGATGACATCAGAACTAATTTATTTATTTTTTTTAAATTGAATTTGAAAAAAAAATAAATAAAATCGAAGTCCATATGCTTATTTACGACAAAGATTTTGCCGTGACATGTGTAATGCGTAATTATCTAAAAGTAATACATTTTATATTTAACTAAATGAAATCTGAATGTAACGTATACTTTATTTAAAATCATGTTTCCAATAAAAAAATAACATTATTTTAAATCTTTTTTTTTTCAAAAGTGAAAAAAGCAATTTATATTTTATTTATTTGTTTTTTTGCCAATGGTCAAAATAATTTTGTGCACTAATCTCGTCTTTTTTTTTTTTTTTTTTCATAAATCTCTGACTTTGGTTGAGCTAACGTCATTGAGTTTTGTCTTAAGTTACGTATAATGTACATGTTATATATTATGGTTATAACCTGTTATGGTCTACATGTTATAACAATGTAGTTAAAATATAGCAAACACGATGGTTTAGGGCTGCCTAAGCAAAAGTGGTCAAATCATAAGGTTGTCGCTGTTTTGTTTCAATAATTGAGTAATTTTGCAGATTTTCTGCTGGTACCTTCGAATTAAAGAAGAAATTTAACAGAAATCTGTAAAATCTCGGCAGATTTCTTGCAGAATTTTGTGAAGGCATCATGTAATCGTTTTCCTCTGTTAATATCAAGTTTTGGACCGAATGAACGTCATTTGTGAGAAATTTAGATTTACTTCTAATTTAAAAAAATCTGCGGAAAATTTGCAGATTCCTGCAAAATTTGAAGACACCGACATAAAATCTTATTACTCAATAAAAACTTCAAATCGTGACAACACTATGATGTGATCACATTTGATTAGACATCCAAGTACCAACGTGTTGGCAATATTTTTATCTGCATTTTTATATACAGCCTTTGAGGAAGCTCGATGAGGGTAGGTCAACCAAAGTCGGACTTTAGATTTTTTTTTCCACTACTGTGAACCCCCGATTTTACGTTTCTTATGGGACTGGGTTACGGGAAAACGTAAAGTACGGGAAATACATAGCAGCAAAATTAAGGATGGGAACCGATGAATAAACGTTAAATGCATTGAAAACGTAGATTGGGGAGACGAAAAATCAGGGCTTAACTTCATTTTGTCTGAAATATTTATTTAGTGTAAACTTTTCTCTCTCTCTCTCTCAAAAATCTTGCCCATTCTGGATTGAAAACCCTGTGTGGGATAGATTTCGACGACTCCGAGTCATAGCCTGGTTTGATTATGTAATAATCATTTCCTGTCCTCATGATACCTGCAAATAAACTCATAAAATGAAGCAAATACAACTCGTCGTAGAAGCGAAAAGGAATTTTTTTCTTTGGCGAAAGAATTTCACTCTTTTGGCGCCTGTAACGGCAGCTCTCCCGCGTGGCAACCCTTGTGGACGAATCCGAAAATTTTCCTACCGGCGGAGTTGAGAAGAATCGAGTGTTCTCCTCGACGCAACCGGGCACTCGCAGATCAGTGCGATCTGCCGCAGTGAAAGGAAGGGGAGAATCGTTTGTGCTAGAGAACAACCTATTGGCTCTCTTTCCCTTGCGTTCGATGAAACAGTAGCAGCAGTGGTGAAAAAACTCGCCACCATGTTTCCACTCGGATCAAGATGACAGTGCTGGTGTAAATACAAATAAAAAGAATGGCAGTGGATTTTGTGCTCCATTGATGACCGGATAATATTTTGAGTTACTCGAATATGGCTTTATGAAGGGTAAAGAGCATTCGCAAGCTGATCTGTTACCGTTATAGTGGTGTTTTTCCGCATTGATACATTTTTGTATTTCGTTAAAAAGTGTCGGTGATTTAACTAATGATTGGTTCTGACATGGTTATAAAACCTCAACTGGAGGATATTATAAAAGGTAGGTTCGTTTTAAAACTTTTTTTTGTTGTTGTTGTAACATCAACTTTAACTAGCATGAGGGGAATTTAGTTTATGCTTGTCTGCAATTTTGATTGAAGAAATAACAAGTTTTTCTTCAAAAGTTGGATTCAAGTTTAGCTTGTTTTAGCATGATAATGTGACATAGTTAAAATAGTATTTGCGAGGCAGCGAGAGCAAATGGATGTAAGTGATAAAATTTTAAAATTAGGAGATAACCAGTACAAATGGTAGGAGACCCTGTCTGCTGTTGTCGTGCAAGAGATTGTACTAGCAGTCCTAGTAGCTGCGGCTCTACAGCATGATTTATAAAAACGTTTCAATGAAAGCCTACCAAAGGCTGCAACTTTAAACGAGTTTTTCTCAAAGTTTGAAAATGTCCACTTACTCCCACTGAAATATCCTCATGAGTGCATTTTGACAATTGCTTTTCTTTGATGTTAGTAGTTTTGACTCTTTAAAGAAGTACACGCAATTTTAGAAAGTTGATTTCAGTATCAGGTAAAAAAGAAGTTAGTGCAATGGTATACTTATTTTAAGTAAATTTGAAACGGTGAATTTATGCCTTTTATTGGTTCCTTTGATTTCTTAGCAACAATTTAGTTGAATTAATATCCACAAGTTGCAGATTTTGTTGTTGCCTTACTAAATATGAAGCACGTAGCTTGTAATAGGCATGGTTTTTCTCACGGCTGAGGAATCGGAGTTATGGAGTTATCAATCACAAGAGTCGGAGTCGGTCATTTTTCTTCCAAGTCCACAACTCTGCCAGTACCTGAGGAGTCGAACTGATTTTGAAGTAAAGGAGTCGGAGTTGAAGACTCTAAAATTTTCTTAGTCAGTCATTTTTCCTTCGACTCCGCAGCCCTGGTTTTTCTATTTACTGGTATTTCAAGATCAAAATCCCTGCGTTGTTATTGTCCTAATAAAACCTAAAACTCGGACGAACACGTTTCCTTATAAGATGTAGAATTTTACCACCATAATTGTTAGCTTTCCTTATTGTGTAGGACAGTATAGACGGGGTTTTTTGATTGGGTTAGCGGTAGAGAAACAATAAGATTAAAATATTGCTAAATTATCAATTTTCTTTTTACATTCTTTGCTATACAGCAATTTTATTTTGTTGAAAAAGAATTAGTTCAAAGAATGAAGATTCAAAACTTTAGCAGACTTATAATTTGCTGTCGCTTGAAACATCAATTGATTGTACTTATTTACCATACAGCAATTTAAGTTCTTGAAGGTGTGTAATTCATATATTTTCCTTTTATGCTAATTTGTTTTCAGATTGGATAACGGAAATTTAGAACAATTAAGACAAAAGCTTTAAAGTATTTTGCTGTAACGCTCCTCACGTACTTTTAACGTAAATTTCACGTGCGTGTACTTACCGTAAAATGTTTTCCCCAAAGCTGGTATTTGTTTCTCTTGCAAATGTTCTTCCGTTATTAATAACGTCAATAATTTTGACACCATCCATATTTTGATTTCTGTAGTTGGTTTAAATCCATGAAATGTTTTAGACTTTTCACATTCTGAGCAAAATAAGTAAAAATATTTTATCTTATTTATTTAAGTATTTTATTTTCATTTGCAATGAAGCTATAGTTATAAATTTTGTGCTAATAAGAACGTCATTATTCGGTATGATTGAAAGGAGTTTTCTTCTTTTAACATTTTTCTGTTAATATTATTTTTTTTACAATGCTGAACGAATGAAATATTTTCTAACAGCTATTCAAAACAAGTAAAATAAAAACGCATCGAATATTTATCTTCATTTCTGCAACACATACTGCTTTATTTTCTTTCAGTCACCTTCCTAAAGCATTTCAATCTGCAGTGGAAATTTTTTGATCATTTAGTACTTAAAAATAAAACTTGCTATAAAACATTTGATGCTATTCTGAAATAGCTGTCATGAACTCTTTGTTTGAAAAAAATCTACTGTATTTGACTGCTACTTATATCTACATGCTTTTAGTTTCTAAGATTTTTGTCGTTTGTGTCACCCGCTCCCCCTCTCCTCCATTTGCGACAAGCATGGAACATTGAACATCTTGCTTTCCTACTCAAATTCCGCAGTTCACTACTCTTTTTTGGTGCTATTAAAATCAGTTTTTCTATGCGTGTGGCGGTAGTAAAAAATATGAGACAGTAACAAAAAACAAAATTGATCGAGCATTATTCGAATTAAGTTTTCGCGAAATTTGGTATAGACTGAAACAGGAACTTTAGGAAAAGGAACCACCAAACGAAAAGCATGTTTTCGTTTGGCTATTGTTTTCCTTCGTTTCCAACAAATGGGTGCGTTCTGCACATTTTTTAACATTAGCACCACTTGTGATCGTAATTCGTCCAAATGTGTTCGCTGAGCAGTGGTAACCAACCTTCGGGCAGGAGTTGTCTTCAGGATCCCATCCGACTGGCTAAACATAAATAGTTGTAGGTACGGGGGACCATGGACTGAAAAATATGGAACCCGCAAAGCTAATTCTTGGGATTCACCGTTATATTTAATGTTACGAATGAATAACGACGTTGATCTGGAACGTTCCAAACCAGACCATCATTTTCATTGAGTGTTAAAAATGATTGTTGCAAATATGGAACCAAGTAGTCGGAAATTCGTTTTTTAAAAAACAGAGGAAACTTCGTATCAATAAAATAATCATAAAGTAATAACACTTCTTTGTTTGTTATTATCTTTTCTTTTGCTAGTTTTCCCATGTTGTCTACAAAAAATTGAATACATTTTAATGTTATGTGCGGAGGCCTACAGGATTTATCTTAATTTGGGAAGTGACAAGAACAGTGCACCCCTAAATCGCTTTTTGCAATCTAATACACCCTACCTGGAGGCACAGGACCAATAAAGTTTTTCTGTTTTCTTTCAGTCAAAAATGTAAGTTTTTACTTTTTGCACAAGTTGAAACACTTAATTAGCTAAATATAAACATTCATTCCTTACAAAATATTGTAGCTGTGAGGCAAGCAAAATCGTTTAGAGAAAAGAAACGGGAAAATTAGAAAACATTCCTCAAACTTATATCACAGTGATATAAAACTAATTAGCTGTTTTAGTTTTATTTGGCTTTTAAGCTTTGAAGTTACGTTAAAAAGAACATTTGTCGGTTGGCGTAAATTTTTTAAACGTGCAAATGCTTTTCGTCTCCAAAATCTTTTGAAGATATTGAATATAATCTTATTATTATATTGTTATCATTTTTAACTTTGGCATACATTAGGGGAGAACAATCCTAATAAGGAATACAAAGGTTAAAAAGTTCCCTCTGATGAAAATGTTGCACGCATTGTCTTCTTTCTTTTGGATTTTGAATCGCAGAGCGTCGTTTTTACAAGTATAAAAGAAATAATTTTTGAATGCTATATTTTTATGGTTTTATACGATTTCGTTTAAAACTTTGAATTGTAGACTTTATATGGAAAAAGAGGAATTACTTTTATAACTGGTCTGGTCACATGAATTCTAGTTGTATAGTTCAGTTGCTATACTATCTTCATCTTGTTTATTTTAAGTATGATCGTTGAAACCGCAAATTGTGGATTGAAATCGTCATGTCAAAGTCCAAGCAACATTACTATTATACTTCGTATTATTTTATGTCGTTTTATTGCTATCATTATTCTTTTTTTTTTTTTTTTTTTGCGACGGACATTAAAACAGATGATTTCCATTTCTTGCCAAGGTTGTCGTTAGAAGTTGACTGGAGAATTTCGAAACATATACCTGTCAATTAGTTAGCCGTTAGTACTGAATTTTTTATGATATTTTTTACGCTAAAAGTTGGGGAGATATTTCCAAGGTACCTGTAAATGGTTCCAAATTTATGACGTCACTTTCGTTTGAATTCAGTTTTATTACTTCCGTTTCATGTTTAAATTTTACCTAGAAGTATAACTTCAAAGAAATAAACAAACAAAAAAACAATAAAAAAAAGCTGAAATATTTACGTATAAATGCCTTTTTAACATTTTTAAAAACATTTTCACAAAAAAAAAAAAATGTTAAAATACGTTCTATATTAGAATTTTGAATTATTGCTGCTGTAAAAAGGGTTTTACCCTTAGTTTCGCCGACAGTTGAAATAATTTCCTCTTACATATACCAAAAGGTATGATTGAAACTGAAAAACTGGTTTGGGAGGGGTGAGGGAGATCATTTTTGAGTCAGCAAAACTGGGGAACACCGTTAAAAAATTCGCTGTTTGAAATTCGCTCTTTGATTTATGGATTGTGGGATCTACTATGCATCTAAATATGCTAATCACATAGGCAGTAGGCACCCCGATGGGAAGTCACTGTGACCTCCCGAAAAATTCCTTATTCGGAGAATTTATCCAGCTACTCGGCTAAATTGTCATCACTTGGTTTACTTTGATTTGTTTTAAAGATAGGCAATTCCTAGTTATTTTGTAAGTTTTTGGATTATTTTCTACGTGAGACTTTTTTTATGCAGACCCTATCCACCGAATAAAAAAATATTTTTAACTGTGTTGCGAAAGCAACTTTTTAAAGCTACTCGTGAAGTTTCGAACAATTTTTTTGTGCGATCCCTATCCACTGCAGAAAAACAGGTTTGGGTATTGTTCAAAAAAAGAACACAAAATATTTGTACGATGTTTATTTCATGTAGGTTTAGTAAGTATTCGTCCCGTACTTTTACTTTGTTTCTTTTAATTTCCAATAAAAATAATTAATTTAACTGTCTGTTTTTTTATCTGTTTATTTTCCCTTTTGCATGAAAATAGGTGATGCTGATAGTTTCTTGATGATGCACGTTAGTTCAAATGATGCATCAACGTTTTTAAAATCATCGAACTTGGCAGTGCTTGAGCTATTTTTAATAGTCTTACATGAAACTTGCATTAGAGACCATTAATTTCGCAAAGAACCGATGAAATAGATTATTGCTTTTAAGATCTGGATCTATCAAAAGTTATTTTCGAAAATAAATGACACCTTGTAGCTGAGAGGTTCTGATTCAAAATTGAGGATTCATATAGAATTTCTAGCAGAATTGTTTTTACAACTCTGAATAAATTTTGAGTTACATTTTCATAGCGAAACATTTATTTCACTTTAAAATTTATACAAATTGCAACTTGAATGAAAAAAAGGTAACCAATTGCAATAGTTATCTCTCAGATTTTGAATATAAAAATTGTAACCAAAAACTCAGAGTAAAGAGTTCAAAACTTTTTGGGTAATAGTTAGATGCGCTTTTACATTTAACAGTCAAGTCATACACCCCAGAAAAATTGGACTTCTGCATTTAAACGTTTTGCAATGTTTACATCGTTGGGGAATGTGAAGCAAAGAAAACTGGTTAATTACTTTAAAAGTTTTCTCAACCACCTATAACAATATGTTAACTAATTTCTTAAAGATATAGTTTATTCCAGTCACAAACCTTTAAAGATCAAGAAAAAAAATAATGTAAGTTATTTTCAAATTTTGATATGCATACTATTGTAATACTTCGTGGCTCATCCAAAATATCTTTTGGTTATTATAATATGATCAGATTTTTAAAATTAACATTTCGAGTATTACTGATGTCCATTGCAGTATTTGTTTAGTTAATATGAGATATATTCTGGTTTTGAATACACAATTTATTAAGTGCATGCGTGGCAAAGTGAATGGGGAAAAGAGAAACGGTGCATTTCGTTTACTTATCCATTCATTTGTTAGCACTTGCGTATTCATTCATTAATTCATTTGCACTTCTTCGTTCATTAATTCACTTAATTTATTCGAATTCAATTAATTTATTTATTCGTATAATGTTTCATCATTCATTCATTTTCTCGTTTATTTGTTCATTCATTTGATGAAAAATATTTTTAATCATCAAATAAAAAGTATTTTCTTTCAAAAATTTTTTAAATTTTCTCCTTGCCTCAAGAAAAAAAAAACTTTTTTTATTGAGGATACATATTTTCTGCTAGAAATAAAAAATAATTTTTCAAAGCCAGTTTTATTCCGATAATTTTTTTCTTTAAGTATTGTAATTTTTCAATCAATTTTCAAATTTGTTCACTTTTAAACTATTTAACTTTGAATTCAGTAAATTACCGCTCATTAGCCTAGCCAGGGCTTAAGAGGTTTTCCATCTCCAGCTCAGTCACTTTCCTATGCCGGGCTGATGAGTGCTAATAAGCACGAAACTGCAGTCCTCGGCTGGAAATGACTGAGCTGGCGGTGAATTTCACGTATTTTTGCTTTAGCCCTGGCTAATGGGCGGTAATTTACTGAATTTACCTTGCCTTGCGTTCAATATTCGAGTTGAACTGAACCATTGCTTCGGTCACTCGTCTGGTCTGCTAATTCTATATTAGCTACCAGTTTGTTTCGCACTTTTGGCTTCCTTAAGAGGTTTTCCATCTCCAGCTCAGTCACTTTCCTATGCCGGGCTGATGAGTGCTAATAAGCACGAAACTACAGTCCTCGGCTGGAAATGACTGAGCTGGCGGTGTATTTCACGTATTTAACTTTGCTTTGCCCCTAGCTAGTGGTACTGTTTCAGTTTTATTTCTTTAAATAAATAATTCAAAAACCATTGGTATTCTTCCTATTTCATTTTGTGAAACTTCGCGAAAGGGAGAAACATGGATAACATCCACTACTTACGTTAAAAAAAAAAAAAAAAAAAAAAATCAGTTTACTGATTTAGGGTAGACGACTAATATACGAAGAAGAAGGGATGTTCACCCTTTCCCTGTCCATGACTTTAAATCAGTGGTTCCCAAAGTGGTCCACAAAGACTCCTAGTAATCCATGCCAGTCTGCAAGGTGTCCGTGTCAACGAAAGAAAAAAATAATGATGCATGAGAAGCAAATAGGGGTCCACGAGCCTTAATCCCATGCAAGCAAGTTATCACTAAAATGCAGGCATAAGCTAAGTGACTAAAATCAAAAGCAGAACTTTCAAGTGCTTTCTCTCAGTACTTCTTTTTTTTGTGTGCTTACATGGTTTTGGAATTCCTCAGGATTTTTCTGTTACATATAAGTACTTTAAAGTAATATTAGTAATGAAGTGTAATAAAAGTTACAGAATATAAATTATGAACTTTATAAATTACTAAAATTTTTCATGCAGAAGCATGCTGAAGAAAAAAAATATGTGAAACATTTTCTTGCTGCTCAAAGTAATTGTTTAGTGCAGAATTTTCCTGCCCAATATATCGTCGCCTCAGTGCAACAGTAAGATATCTTAGTATTATTTCTGGGATTAGATATATTACTGTTGCTCTGAGGTGACGATATAAGCAGCTGACTGCGCTGATTATTAAAGGTGATTATTGTGGTCATTTAGCAAGAAGAATTTGAAAAATATTTCTAGAATAAAATTAGGTTAGAAGTTTAAAATATAAAAAAATGCGTTTTCAAAAATTGTCTTGGTGGTAATACGACCACTAAAGCCTGAAAAACTTAAAACCAAGAATTACAAAAATTTTGTCAATGCATTAAGTTTACCTTTGATTTTTTTTTGTTATAAATTTAGCAGATTTGTATCTTGCGCCTCTTTAATAAATCAGTATGAATCAAAATATTGTGTGTTTCTTTTCTTTCTTTTTTTTTTAATTTTCAATAGCAGTAAACTATATAAAACTGCGTCTCTTAGCCAGTTATCAAAAATGTGATTTATTCGTTTTTGAAAATTTGTCATTAAGATAGCATTCACCGTAAGTTAAGTAAGTCGTAAACTTTCACTGTTGGGATAAATTTCTAATTTGTTCCCTGACATTTTCATATCTTATGATTTTTGAACACTTTAGCCAAAATTTTCCCATCCAGTCTTGTTTGGCACACTCAATGATATATTACATCGCCTAGTTAATATTGGAGCTAGTCCTCGGTAGGGGGTCCACGAAAAAGAGAAAATATTTGTAAAGGATCAACAGAACAAAAAAGATTGGGACCCTCTGCTTCAAATTGACATTTTCGATGTTCTTTTGCTACAGGATTGCAATACCGTTCAATTTGATACCAACATTCTTTCATCAGTTAAAATTCACGTTTCAACGAACTGTTCGGCTGAAATGAACAAACTCTGTGAAGGGCATTACTGTGCAATAACTTCGCAAGTTATCCAATTCTAGTCTCGTACTAAATTGAGTTTAGGGATGCTATCCAACTCTAAGAGCTAAAATTCCTCTAATTGAAGTTCTACCAAATTAACCCACTTTGCTGTGCTGCGAAGTAATCCTCACAACTAAATCCGTTTCAGTTCTGCTCCGTAGTCGGAAGTTCTAATGGGTCAACATGATGTTTCAAATTAATCAAGAGAAGTATTAAAGGATTTACGTCCATGTCTTTTGTTCGGTCTCCAGTGAAATTTCCTGGAATTTTAAACTGTTTGCATCTAATGATGAACATTCCGGACGTCGTGTGTACACCGAGTTAAATTGAAAAGTTATTGTTAAATGTCCGAAGCAAATATGATGGGTTTCGGGAAAGGAAAACTCAAAATATCTGCTATAAATTACGAAGTTATAATGTCAGAAAGTGTTTATGAATAAATTTGGAAAATATTTTTTTAGTACTCCCGATTCGGAACTTTGTCGTGTCGTAACCTGACTTTTAACTTTCAGATACTACCGGCCTGTCCTTCCCCCTTTCGGTTATAAGTATTATAATTGGAACAATTTTGAAGTTTCTGTTCCGAAATTTGAAAAAAAAAAAAAAAAAGTTTGAGAGTATACATTTGTACATCAATCAGTAATCTACTATTTCGATGATAGTGTGACTTAAAGCTACTAGCTAAACTATAATTTTGATTGAACTGTGTCAATTTAAAGATGTCATAATTATGGTACTTGTTTACTACGTATAAAGGCAATAAGGTACTAGTTTTTATCACGAAAATTCTGATTTTTCATAATCAGTTCATGTTCTTAATGTAATGTAAAGCAACATTGGTCTATGGTTTGCACACTGTTTTGGTTGAAATGTCACGTTTCGGTTTATTTCTAGTATTTTCCTTGTTTTCAAAGCAATAAGATATTACATCATAAATAAAGAAGGTAAAACACTTTTTCTGAAATTTTACATTCAGCATTTTAAATGCTTTAAGAATTAAAATAAGTTGATATAGGGAAGAAAGTAGCTTTGGCGGGCTGATAAGGGATTACTTTCAAAGTAACCCCTGGAAAAAAACATTTCATTTTGTCCCAAAAAGATTGGCATATTTTTCGAATTGGTCTGAACTACGACACACGTAAATAATGACCTAAAATCAATTTACCATTAGAAGTCTCTTGGCATTCTTTTCTGTTCGAGGTTTATTCCGGTCCCGCGCGGAATCATTCAGCTTCGAATTGATGTCATAACACTTTCCACGAATCGTCTCCGCACGGAAATTCCGTTAAAGGAGACAGTTTTAGGAATTAGTTACGACCTTGGAGCAGAAATTAGTAAATGGAGGGAGCAAGCCCAAGCATTGGTCTTGCAAAGCTGAGACAAAGACTCTCCAAGTCACGTGACTCAACAACGACGAATGGTTGACACGTTTTGCGTGAAACTGGCGAAAGGAACCTAATTTCTTCAAATGCTTTTCTTTAAACTCTTATCACGTGGCTTGGACTCTTGCTTCACGAATGAAAGTCTTCACTCCCTCCATTTTTTCTCTTCTCAATAATTATGACATCAATCCGAGGCACAAAGCAACCTATTTTTTCCGTTGTAGAACCAATTTTTGCCTTTAATGCCATTTTAATTGTCTTTTTTGCTAACCCATTACAAAGACGAGATAACTACTTACTATCCAAATTAGTGTAAAAATTACACAATTTTAACCCGATGATTGTGCTGCCACAATTCATATCGAAAACACCAATGAAAATATGAACTCTTAACCTGTTGACTGCCGCGACAATTTTCAGAAATCTGACCTAAAATGGCAATTTTATTTAATCAGCTTATATTATTGAAAGCTTTAATACTAGTGCATAGTTATTCACAAACAATAAAATATTACTGTATTTCTTGAATTTGAATTATTTTTGAGCAATCACGATTGTGACTGTTTTGATGTGCTATCATTTTATTTTCCCGCCAGCACCATCTGCAGCATCACCGTCGACCCGCTCCTCACGAAGCTGCTCCTATAGCGAAAACCGTCTCCAGGTTGCGTCCATATCCTACACACACACACACGCGCATACATACACCTACACACATACACAAACACATACACATACACACAAACAAACACACACTGAAACACATACATACGCACACAAGCATACATACAGACATCTACACATACATACAGACACCTACACATACACACACACACACACACCTACACACAACTGCCCACACACTCATCACACTCATGCCTACACACAACTACCCACACACTCACGCCTGCACACAGACACAAACACATATGCCTACACACATACACATTCCCCACCACACACAAACACTCATACACACAACTACCCACATGCTCATATCTGCATACAGACACAAACACACATGCCTAAACACACATACCCCCTACACACAAACACCCCCCCCCCACACAAACATAAACACACATGCCTACATTCACACACACACACACACACACACACTCGTGATTGCGAAAAACATAATTTGAATTCAAGAGTTAAAAATTCAAATTAATTTATTTATAATTATATTTTTTATTCGTTTTTTTAATAAAATTTCTGTTCGAGCAAGTCAGCACCGATTTTTGGTCTTTCCCTGAAGCCATCTATCGATATCTGCATTTATATATGACGAGTTTAATCGCAGCTGCACAAAAATGGAAAGTAAATAAGTACGAGATAACTCGCAGTTGGCATCAGAGAAAAGAAGACAATCTACGAGTTATCTTGTAGTTGGCAGTTAACGTATTAAATATGTATCATTAAAAATGAAAAATGTTCACTAGAGTTAAATATATATATATTATATCTCTTAAACTTAACTCAAAATCAGTAGCATTTATTAAATTACTTTCACCGTAGTTTACTCAATAGCAAATGGAAAATGCTCACGAAAGAAAACCTCACAACTAACCATAAATTTTAAACAGATACTTTCTTAAAGTTTATTCTACACTTCGAAAACTATTAATGAATTCTCTGTTGGAACAAGCAGCAACCTGCTTCGGGGCTCAGTTTTCTCTCCAGCTAATGGAACCACCCAGTATTTACCACCAATTAAGCAACCTTTTAAAAGAGATTACTCCGTGCTTTTAACGTATGAAATACACAGCAAACGGAGAAATATAGTACAAATGTCTCAAAGCATAAGTTCAACGGCGGAATTGCTATCAAGCAGGAACGGTGTGATTTCGGTGAACGTTAAAAGGAATCGGCGTCTGGAGCCCGGTAGTGTAGGAGTTTCTCTAATTGAAGTTCGGTGAAATTAACCCGATTCATAATTCTACTTGAACCTGCGGGAAAGGTATAGACACTTTTAACTCATTTCCCCGTCGAGGGAAGTAAAGACTAATGGGTTATAATATTTAAGTAAGAATAAGCGGCTCTATCGCTATGAATATGTTACACGGATGAGAATGGTATTCTGAGTACTTGGTGTTCGTGAATGAAAAATTAAAACGTATTCGGTTCTTCAGTATTTATAAAAGGTTTAACTTTCGTTTGACTCACTGTTTAAATTGACGATATTTATTTCATTGGCATTGACGGGAGACTTAAAAAATTCCGCCGAAGACCTTGTAGTTTTTCAAAATTTGGATTGTTGCCATTATATCTCGTTAGGCACCTAAGAAAGGAAATGCTTGTTCTTTCGTAACTTTACAAATTGAGTTAGGGCATGGATTTAGGCTTCTTTTTAGTTTCTCTACTAGCAATTACGAAGGAAAAAACATCCAGCCCCTGGCATTCATTTGAATTTTGACGTCTTGAATTTAAATTACTTGTTTCGTAATCACGAATTGCGATAGGACCGTGCTAGCGTAGTTTCTTGTTTTTGCAAATGGAATGGAACCGAAATGGAGGAAAAATTCGGATTTTTCATATTATGACTCGTGGTTTAGATAATACGAGGTGCATGAATAAAAAATGATAATTACGATGCAATAATAGAAATATATAGTTATAATGGTTAATTTTTAACCATACACTCATCATAAAAATTGTATTTTTTCAGCGTATACCGTTACGTTATTTTTATTTCTCATCAATCTTAAATGATGGGAAATAGCAGGGTTGCCAACCTTGTAGTAACTTTTTGAGGAGCATCTGTGGTGGTTTTGAGGAGCATTTTGAAATTTTGCGGAGCAGCTCGGTATTTTGTATAAAAATCAACATAAAAAATTAAACCTCTTTCTAAAAATATTTTTTGAGCTTTGATGATTATTTTAAGCACTAACATAAAAATCAATAATACAATAAAACAGCGTTAAATCACGCTTTGAGTTTAAGTATTTATGGGCTTAATCATAGGCTATCATAGAAAGACATATAATTTCCCATATTTATGTGCCTTTCACAATAAACTAGCAAAGTAAAATTATTAATTTAATTTTATTAAAAATTTCTGACCAGGCTTATCAAATAAACACCAAATGGAAAATGCGGAGCAAAATAACTTCTTTGCAGAGCTGCGGAGTTTCACTATTTTTGCGGAGCAGTTGGCAACCCTGGAATTAGTAATCTGGAAATTAAAAAAAAAAAAATCAGTTTTTTAATGTAAAAGCTGCTTGAAATAAGCATTGAATTAAGGCAAACCACATACGATTTGCAACCATGACGACGACAATTAGTCTCTGTAAATTATATATTACAAACAACGAATTGACTTATTCTCGCCGTCATGGTAATCTGAAAAAAAATAAAGGAACATCAACCTTTATCAAGTGAGCTTAATAAGCGACTCATGAATGCTCAATATATATAAAAAATAACTAAATAAATTAATAAATAAAAAGAGAGAAAACAGAGAAAAGAAAGAAAGAAGAAAATAAAGAAAAAAAACTAAAGTATATGTTGAGAATCGTCCTGACCTCAATTATCTTGGGAAGACTATGCGGTTTCTTGCTCCATGAATATGAATCCAGTTTTAGTGGCAGGTATTTCGATTTTTTTTTAAAACTCAAAGACGGATTGGGCTTTTGAATTAATACTACACAACACTACATTGTCAAAAGTGGTTCGGCAACTATTTTAGAGCTTTTAGATAAACTAATATTGTTCTGTAATTTCAGTCGACATAAAGGTGTGTTTCACAAACACTTTCCAGTAAAAATTTTATAATTCATGCATTTAGGTGATCTACAAGAAATAAAATAAATCAATTTTTCTGCATCGTTAAAAGTGATAGAGATTAACTTTCACAACATGGTTTGTTTTCTGTGCTCAATTATCCTATGCATTTTGTTAATAAAATACATGTATGTTTATTACTTTTTCCTAAGGCATAATTTTTCCGAAAAAATAAAATCTACATTTATGGACTTAAGGAAAGCTTAAAAATGCACTTAAAAACGCGCAACTACGCAATCTACCTAATTTTACCCTTCGACGGTTAAAAAAATAATATTTTGAAACGCAGTATAACTTTATTGCGGGAACTCACAGAAAATTCATCTTACAACTAAGTTATTAATATTGAAAGAATAATTCAATGTTTCTTTACATTTTTATACTGATTATTTTTTGTCGTAGGAACATAGTTTCAAAACATATCGTTTTAATAAACTGCAAGATTTGAATCATTTAATTAATCAAAATATTTGTAGAAAGAGCAAAACTGCTTTACTTGGTGCATTAAAATAACTATTTTATGTCTCTCCATCTTATATATTCAGTGGCGCATAAAATGTAACACTAGTGAAATGGTTAGTGTAGTGCAAAAAGAAAATATATAAAAAAATTGAATCGTATCTGAGAAATAATGCGTGTGATGCGTTTCACCATTTAAACATTCTTCTGAAGCAGTAACGAAAAATATGTCATAAGCTTTAAGTTTTTTTCATAATAAGCTTTCACTATACATGTCTCCTAAAACAAATATATAAATCTTTTCATTTTTCAGTAGAACAAGGCTAACAAAGCTTCTACCTTTCATCAAACGCTGTACGAATTTATTTCCGACACATTGTTACCTCAGATTTGTTTGTTTAATAAAATGAAGCTATGAGATATACTTTGAGGTTGAATGGGAATCTCTTTCTATTTTAACAAGGTTTATTTTTATATGGATTGCATCGGGTTTGTTGTCTTTCAATTAAAGTGTTAAATATTTTGTATCGTAAAATGTATATTTTTTACAGCTCTTCCAGGAATTTATCATAAATATTCAAGCAGTTTTAATTAAAGCAGTTTCAAGTTAAAATTACTGGAAGAATTTAAATTCATCGAAGTGTTTAACTGTATTTTCTCGCAATTTCCCGTTGAAATAAATTGTTCTTGCTGAATGGTGGATTTTTACAGAAATTAATACAATTATAGTTTAGCGTCAATGCCGCTAAAACATTGTATGGCGTTTTATTTTTCGCGATCTTAAAAAGATCATTAAACGTTCTTTTATTAGGATTCATTCTATTGTGGTTGAAAATTATTTCACGTGAGTTGTGTGTGTGTGTGTATGAACGAAACTTTCGAAATAAAAGTAAACCGAGTATTAACCCTGAAGCATTTGCTTTAGGTAATATATTTTACAATATGAAACTCGCAGATGTTATGGAAAACCACATTGTTTATTACATGGTTTTTATTTCTCCCGATTGCAATTACATTCACATAGAAAGTGCGATGAAAAGGATGTTAGGAGAAGCATTGTTGCATAGTTCGGACGCGTTGGAAGTGTAGAAGGATGCTTTTTGAAGAAAAACCAAATTAATCAAATTCGTATGAGATGAAAAAGATGTCGTGAAAAATTAGAAGTATGCTGACAAACATTAGAACACCAAATTTAAATTTTAATATTTGTTCTAACCGTGATTTATTCAAAATGATCGGTAGAGTAGTTGACAGGTAAAATTGCATAAAAAAGTGCTTCATTTCAAAATTTTTACTTAAATCTTAAATGAACCACAAAATCATTGCTTAATTACACTGCGAAATCGTGAATAATTTTGTTACTTACAGTCTGATAAATTAAAAAATAACGTTAAAACATTTGCTGTAATGTTATTAATGCAGTTTCGGCTATCATGTGGAGTACACAAGACATATAATGTTGGAGTTACTTCCAAGCTACATCGCCACACAAGTTTTAAAATAAAACACTTCACTAACAATGAGTAAAATTTGACAATAATATCATCCCCTGTTGAAATTGTACTTTCATCATTAGTTTGATTTTAAATTTCATTTATTGATTTTTCCTACTGGGGGGGGGGGGAATTATACTTCATTTATATATATATATATATATATATATATATATATATATATATATATATATATATATATATATATATATATTTAACGCTTTTTTTCATTCTTTTAAGAATAATTTAAACAATGAGTTACATTATATACATTTCTTCTTCATTAAAATAAAAAATAACCAAAGCTCTATTTTTAACATTTAAGCTCAGTTAATATTTAATGAAATTATAACTACTTCATACATTCATGAATGCTTTTATTGCTCTCTTTAGTTTCATATCTGAAAAATTGCAATGGGAGCATATTAAACTTAAAAAGGAAAATTAAAAACTGCTCTATTGCCTTTTTCTAAAGGCTCTACTTAATTAATAGACGAGGTAAACGCTTCCAGAATAGCATTTGAATCCAAGAACAATTTCGCCATTTTCACAACGGCCCTGATAAAAGTAACTAGCACGGTAAAACAATGTTTTATCTTATTTTCTGCCGCTGCTTATCTGCACTTTCCCCGGTAACTTTTCAGTCCGTTTTGCGAGCGAAAATTGCATCGCGCTGCGTCGCAAATCAACCCCTCAGAGGAATGGATAATGTGCTTGAGTAAGGAAATCAAAGAATGTTTCAGCAGGAGGATGTATGAGTGTATATAAACTGAATTTAGGAGATAACCAAGAATTTATAAAGAAAGACATAAAGGATGGAAAATATTCTCGACTTTTATGAAAGAAGGAATTGTCGCGATAGATTACAAAACGTTGGAGTATATCACATTTTTCTACCTTAAGTCTCCTCTGTTTCTCTCTTGTTTTCTTTTGTTAGAATCTTATTTTCTTTGGTGTTGTTTCGCATCTGCATTAACATATGCAAACATTTTGTGAATGTAAGAGTTCTTTTTAATTTGTCTGTAAGCTTTTTCTTTTTTTTATATCCCCCCAACCAAAAAAACAAAAGTTAAATATATTAATCTATACATCTGACATAAATCCTGGGTATTAAGGTCGCTTCACGTAGGGGAGACCGGGGCAAGATGACGTGCCGGGCAAGATGACGAATGCCTTATTTTTTCCGTTTCCCTCCAGTTAACAGCATCTGCTGCATACTACTGGCCCTCCTATCTGCTGTAAGTTCAGCAATTGTATAGAGACGTTGAAATCGCCATATTTGTGTTAGTTTTGAAGCTCTGATTGTTCACCGTTGCCACGATCTAACTTTTATGCATTTGTAAATAAGCTCTACTACAGATACAGATAAGTTATATCGTGTCTCTTTAGTAATTATGAGTAACTTAGTTTAAATACTACCGATTACCATGAATAAATGTCAATTAATCGCTTTCTCTTATGGCAATGGAGAAGAATCCGTTCAAACAGGCAGTCCGGGGCAAGATGACAAGTTCGTCATCTTGCCCCGTATTTCGGAATTTATTAAACTAACTATGTTGCCCATTTTATTAAATCCTGTAAACCCTTATTTGTCTGTGTGTTTGTTCACGCGACCTTGCGTATCTATCTCCTCTGAGGTTAAAGGACGCATTGAATTAAGGGAGGTATCGTTCCAAAGTCGCTGACCAGAGGCTATTTATAAACTAGTTGAATAAGTTAAACCAAGCAACGAATCTCCTGCTCTGCTGGTTATTGAAAATCATAAATCTCGCATAACTTTGCAGACTATCTTATATTGCAGTGAAAATAAAACATTATCATGCGGTTGGGTTGGCACCCCACACATCGCATCGTTTCTAGCTCCTGATGCGTCATTTTTCTGCCCATTAAAAACCTACTATAACCAAGCATGTGACAACTTTATGGTCATTCCTCTAGGACAAACTATCACAGACAAAAATATTGGTGGGCTTTTGAGCACCGCTTACTTCAAACCAGTTACAGTTGAAGTTTTAAAAGGGTTTTATAAATGAGAGATCGAGACTCATAATTCTCTTGTTTTTTGGCGGACTATGATGTTGTTGGCGATTAAACTGAGAATAATAGTGTTAATCTTCAGACCTTGGGAGTGGAAAACCAAAATAAAAACCCTTCAGACGAAGCAGAAGTTATGGCAAATGCTGATTCTAATGCACCAAAGAAGCCTGTTAGTTTCTGATTTCAGTGCATTGCCTAAAGCAACACAATGTGAGAAAACAAAAAAAAAAAAATAAAAAGCAGAAAACTGCGCTTAAACATTCTTACAAACACACCCATCAAAGAAATATCAGAACAAGGAGCAAAGCGAAAGGACAAAAGGGATTATTTGAAAAATAAGGAAAATAAGCTCGTGAAGCTAAGAAGGGAGTAAAAAAACTCAAACTAAGTTCCTTTAGGTCCAAGTCTATTCAATTCATGCCAAGCAATTCAGTTGCATCAACTTCAAAAAATGGTGTTATAAGATGCCCTGCTTGTAAAGAGGAATATTGTGACCCTCCAACAGAAGAGCGGAAACAGTGCTATAAAGGTCAAGAGTGGTGGCATGAGGCATGTTCCAGTTATGAAAATGACATTTTTATTTGTGTCAATTGTCCGCTGCACAATATAACACTTCAGCATTACGCTCCAGTGGATTACGCTTAATTTGATACTTTGTAAGATGTAAAAACAGTTATCATTTTTAAAACTATGTAACATATTCAAAACATAAAATGTGTTCAACCTCAACGTTGTCATCTTGCCCCAAGGTCAAAGTCATCTTGCCCCAGTACTGGGGCAAGATGACGATTTGTTATGGTCATGAAAAAATAAAAATATCCTTTGTTATTTTTATTTGAAAAAATTAATGGTAATATATTTAATTCCACAAAGGACTACTCTAACAGATCATGTGAAATTAATTTTACTATCCTTAAAAATAAATTAATAAACAACAAAAATTGTTAACATAGTCATCTTGCCCCGGTCTCCCCTACATGATATTACGCTTTGAGAGGGAGGTGGGTCGTCAAATTGTGACAGTTTGTGGCAAGGGAGAGGAAGTGGATGACAAGAAGTGTGACAGCCCGCATTTTGGTCAAAAAAAAAAGTTTGTAATGTTTAGTTTCAGATGTGCAAGGAGGGGGGATGGGAGGTGTCTAATATGTTAATGATAAGTGTGACATCACTTACGGAGAGTTTCTAAAAATAGTGATCAGTTGGACATTTTTTCTTTATTTCATTCAATGGTTGATAAATGCGATAATTCTATTCAGAGGACAATTTTTATTTTTAATTATGTTGAATTTAAAAGTTAAAAATTACTTATTTTGAAAAAATTAAACGTATTTAATTTCAAAAAATGATCCGCAAATATCATATAACGCAAATCATTCGTAAGTTCAAATTCTGCTTGGTTGGATTTCTCCACTTTTGGAATTTCCAAAGTGGAATACATTATTATAATTAACTGTAAAATGTGCCTGATTAGACAAAAATTTTATTTATAATTGCTTTTTGTTGTTCTTACTATTTGAAAGTGGTTTACGAATGTTATTAATGTTATGAATGGGTAAAAAAAAAGTAATCCGCTTTTTCATATATTCCATTTTAAATTTCTTATTTTGAATTTCTGAAAGAATAGATTTTTGTTAGAAATGACAGACATGGGCTTCAATTCATGGTTACTTTTCATAGACATTTAAAATAGCTGTAGATAATTTACGTAACGGTAAGGTGAGGAAGTGGCGTACCCGAATCCTCATAGGTCACATTCATAATGGTGGCCTTTTGTTGGACAATCTTGTGCATTTGCCACATTTTTAAGTTTCATTTTTAGGTCCTTGAATTTGATTTTCAAGCAGTTATTGTGTCAAATAAACTACAAGAAAAAGTTTTAAAAACTGTTCTTAGGCAATAGTTCTTAGGGTTGCACTTGTCCCACTTGGCAGGGTAAATACGTATTTACATCGAATAGGCCGACCATTCCACCGTCACGTGCGGGACACTCAGACTCGATACTTTCACCAAATATTAGTTAAAGTTCTTGAAATTTTAATTAAATCGGAATAAGCTCATTTTTAACCTTTGCATTTTATTCACAAATACTCATGACAAAGTATTTTTTTTTTAAATATCTTTGTTGCTTAAAATTCAATTTATTTGCATGTATCGCGTGCGGGACATCCAAAGTCGACCTTTTGTTGTTTGCTGTATATATTAATATGTTTGCTCTATTAATATAGCGATGACAAAACAAATGGTTGGTTTTGAAAGTTAAGGTTCCAACATAGAGGAAACATATCTCATTGGTTAAGAAATAATAATTTAAACCGTAAGAAAAAAGTTATGTATATGGCCATTTCACTGAATGCGGTCATTTTGTCCCGCACGTGACTGTTCCTATATTTCATAAAAAGAAATAGTTTTTTGTGACGAAATTTTTTGCACAAAAAGTCACACATATGTCTATGACGTTTTAAGCAACAAAATTTTGTTCACTACCCTTTTAAATTATTATTTTTGGTGAAATGTATGAAGCGTCACGTGCGGGACACAAAATGACCATTTTCTATGGAATGTCTCCAATCTGTATTAATAAACTTATCATATGTTTTTCTAGAACTCGGTAGGTATAATTCTTGTAGAAAAAATATGATCCTTTGCTGCTGCTCATTTCAACGAGAATAACGAATGAACTTAACAGATGACCTAAACACGAATGTATGAGACAAACACTTAAGTAATCAAAAAAGAAAACTGGGAACAATGGCAGTGTAAAATATGCAAATCATAAGATGATAAACCATGACATTAGACATTAAAACTTTTCAATGTAAAAGACAAAAAACAAAAAAAAGTTAGTTGTGGTGTTATAATGTGGGTAACTTGTGAAGTCATCTATTTTAGTCTTTACTTTTCTTATTCATTCCACTTTTATATATGTATGTGTTTAAAAAAGTACCGAAAATATTATTTTCAGTTTTTCACAGATACTTAGTTTACATCGAGTTTTCTGTTAAAAGTTGACTTGATTTCTTTTACGTCCCCCCACCCTCATTCTTAATAGAAGTCAAGATGAAAAACTGCGTTTACTTGAATTTTTTCAACATTTTTCATCTCTGATTTTTTCAGCCAATAAAGCTTATCTTCGATTGATCTTAAACTTATTTCTGATGAATGATCGTAATTTCACCTAAAAACTCTCTTCTTTCTTTTTACTCATTCCTTTATGTTCGGAGGGGGTCGGCGAGCGACACGAGTAGGAGGCGGGACCTGTAGTACACTATTAAACCTTGTGTGCATCGTCTGTGTATCTGTAATTCTGTCTCTTCCAGACTGTCTATGTCTACTAGGTCAATATTGGTAACGTTGGTTACATGACATCCAGAGGAAGGCATTCCGCCTTCTTTCATCCTTCTAAATGCTAAGAGGTCAGAGATGAGCCTGATATCCTTGCTGTCTTAAGGTAATAGTATTAAAATCATAAATTTAACTCCAAATTAAACCACCGCTGCTGGCGACCTGGATTTGTCGAGCGAAGCGAGTAAAAGGCAGAGACCACTTGTTTATATATATATATATATATATATATATATATATATACAGTGGCGGATCCACGGGGGGGGCTAAGGGGGCTATAGCCCCCCCCATGAGGTCTGAACTTACACTAGATAAAATCGAAATTTCAGAGATTTTTAATACTGCAATATTGTTACATGTTTAAGTTTGTATTATATTTAAATAAATATAGAAGCACTATCAGTGGCGGATCCACGGGGGGGGGCTAAAGGGGCTATAGTCCCCCCCCCATGAGGTCTGAACTTACACTAGATAAAATCGAAATTTCAGAGATTTTTAATACTGCGATATTGTAACATGTTTAAGTTTGTATTATATTTAAATAAATATAGAAGCACTATGTAGAGCGGCGTATACATGGGGGATGGGAGAGGGCATAAGGGACTGTAGCTTCTTCTCTCATTTCGTCAAAACTTACGACAGATTAAATTGTGATCTGCAATGGCACGGAACGGCTCAGAGGGAATAATTTCATTCTGCGATCGAGGTATTTTTTAATCTGAAAGTTAGCCGTAATATATTTTACATCATTCCAAGGCTAAGGGAGCTATAGCCCCCCCCCCTCCTCTCCCATAAGGTCAAAATTTACACTAGATAAAACCGAAATTTCGAAGATTTTAAATACGTCAATACTTCTGCGAATTACAAACATGCATTATATTTTATTAAATATGCACACTATATACGGTGGTTTATTAATGGGGTGGGGGGGGGGGGTAGTAAGGGGACTGTGACCCCTTCTCCCATTTGGCTAAAACTTACAACAGATTACAATGCGATTTGTAATTTCATGGAAAGTCTTCGAGACAATAACTTTGTTCTGCTATCGAGGTTTTTAATCTGAAGTTATTACTTTCCAATTAACGCCGTCAGTGGCGAATCTATGAGGGGGGGGGGCAAGGGAGTATAGCCCCCCCCCTACCTCCATGAGGTCAAAACTTATACTAGATAAAACTGAAATTTTATATTTTTTAATACTGCACTACTTATGGATATTTTATGTTTGTATTATATTAAATTAAATTTATACATTTCACTGGCAGATCTATGCGGGGGGGGGGGGGGGCTAAGGGGGTCTATAGTATCCCCTTGAGGTCAGAACTTACACTCGATAAAATTTCAGTTTTAGATATTTTTAATACTTTAATATTTTTACTAAGTTTGTAATATTTCATAAAATTTATACAGCTTCAATGGTGGATCTGTAGAGCAGTGGGGAGGAGGGGGAGGTGCTAAGGATACTATAGCAACCCTTACCATTTGGTTAAAAATTACATTCATAGAAAATGAAATTTCAGCGATTTTCATTACTGCACCACTTTTGTAAACTTAAGCTAGGATTATGTTTACTAAATTCTCTTCCTGTCAACGGACACCACTGTTCTTTCTTTGAAGCCCGCGACATCCAGAATGAAAACCTGTCGTTCACTAATCCTTTTCAAAACGTTTAGGCAGTAAATTAAGCAAGTGTACTAAGCAAGCCGGAGAGGACGATACATAATGGCTACTGACAGGTATCATCAGGAGCAGGTATGGTGCATCCCTATTTCCGCGGAAACCGATAATAGAGTCCCTCCCACTGAATTAGGAATATGCAGTCGGACTAGAAAAAAAGCAATAGTTCCTTTCTGTAATGTTGAATTGCTGACCATGTGTCTCGTTAGGACTTATGTTTATTGTAAATGAACTCTTAATAGGCTGTTTCTGCCCAGAGACAACATTGAGTACTCCTCTTTTGAACAACCAGCAATAGCACAACGAAGTAGTAATGCTCATAATATGCTAAGGTTACTGATAAGGAAACACCAAGAGCGAAAATTTAGTTAAAATAATAAAAGGTGGAAAATTGTGGAAAAGTTTTTCTGGGACGCGGCATCGGTTGTCGCAGTATTGAACTGTTGTTTTAACGAATTGCTTGTATTAAAATTCATACTTGGATTCTTGGTTTTTTCACACTTGGAAGTTTTGTTAAGAAACAAATGTGGCGATTTTGTTGGACTGGCGCTTTAAAGGGCGGGCGCAAAATTGGTGTTTGACTTGATTTATTTCGCAATTGTTTTGATATTTTAAATATAAGTATTGTCGAGTGAATATGAAGCGTCGACTTACAGATTATTTTAGTAAAAGCAATACGCATATAACTGATGATTTCCAAGGACACGATGGAGTTAGTATCGATAAAATACCATCAGATTCCAAACAGCCGTGTTCTAATAATGGACTACTACAACGCATGCCGACTACATCTAACGTTGAGAATGTGAACAACTGTACAGCTGGATGTGAGACTTCTAAAGAACAAGTAAATATATTTTCTTTAAAATTCAGCTATATTTTAAATATGTTATAACATACCAACTGTATATTGATATACAAAAATAAAATTAAAATTATCGTTTAAAGCATAAATAAGTAAAATAGTAATCATGATTGCTGGTACATGGGGGGGGGGTCATGTTAGCAGGAACCCCCTTTTTCAATGTAAAAAAAAGTGTGAGATTATGGAGTCTAAGACGTTTAACGAATTTCTGCATCCATAAGCTTGCACTTTTTTTTTTTGCATTGAAAAATCTTTTTTTTTTTTTTTTTTTTTTTTTTACCCCAAAACATGGGCAAAAGATGAGGTGATTTCAAAGCAATCTGATAAAAATCAGGTGCCTTTGTTCAATTTTTAATTCATTTATTTATTTTTCACATGTTAAGTTTCAGCATTTTATACTGAGGGTTTTTTTTTTTTTTTGCAATACTACTATAGTTTTTTCTCTCTTCTACATTGGTACTCTCATAAGTTGAAAAAATAAAGGTGTGAATTTAGAATGTTTGCTAATGAATTAGACAAATTTTTTGAAATTTACTAAAACTTTGAAAAGGAATCTTATTTGTTCATATATTATTAAATAACTATCTTTTTGCATGAGAAAGATAGTTTCGTTTTCAGAAAATTGGTTTAACCATAAAAAATAATGAAAAATTACAGTGCTTAAATTTAAGATTTTTAAATTTTTTTTCTAGAGAATAATTCTTAAAATCGTGAGTGTTCGTAAATAGAGTTTCGTAAAATTGAGTGTCAACTGCATTTTAAATGCATTTAAACCGTTTTGAACATTCAAGATTTTTTGTATCAGGTAAATTATTTCTATTTGAATGTATTTTTAAGATAGGAATATGTATTATAATTTGTAGGGAATATATTAAATTACTTAACTTATAAATGTATTTTTTTTTTAGAATCCTACTGATATAACATCTTTAACAAATTATCAATTATATGATATTGGATTAGCTGTTGGAAAGATTTTAGATGACGATAAAAAGCTGAAATATTTAAATGAAACATGGAAGCCTCCGGTGAGTTATAGCTTTCCAACAAGAGCTGAAGGAAAGCAGAACCGTAAATTTAGACGAGAATGGTTGGAGCAGTACAATTGGCTTGCTTACAGTGAGCTTTCGTCTGGTGGATTTTGTAAAATGTGCGTTCTGTTTGCACCAACTGGAGCTGGAATTGGAAATCAGGTGAGAAATTCCATCAGTTCATAAGTGGCATTTTTCAGAATTGAATTGAATTTTTTTTTTAATAGTGTCAATATTCTTTATAGGCAAAATAATAGTTTAAGCGCTCTTCTCGATATTTTTTTTCTGTTTTTTTTTTTTGGTTTATTTCTTAGATTCTTCCATTAAGTGGTGGTCAAAAGTTCTTTTCGGCTATTTCATTTATACTGACTGTCGTTATTAAGTACATTTGAAAAATAGAAAAATTCAAGATAAGAAAGACCGCGATCTTTTAAAAAACGGGAATCGCGCAACCCCGCGCCTTAGTGCGAACTCAGCTTTAGGTTTTACGCAAATCTCATGACCCACTGAATACATTTCACGATGTCAATATCGATCAAGCTTCCATCATTCACAAGCCAAAGGAAGAAATAGACCAAAACAACCTCGTAGATAGAAAAATTATTATTAAAACAGTTCATTTAAATTAATTTTTAATTATTTTTGAAACATCAATGACAAAATATCTATGTTAACAGTTTTAACGTCGATGGCATCAATACATCATATTTTTTACATATGTTTAAGGCTTGCAAACTAAAAGTTATCATATTAGACAAGTAAATTCATAAGCTGTATTTATTCATAACAAATTTATTTTTTTAATTGTCTAAGCAAAGTCCATAAAAATAGGAAGAATGGTAATTTTAATGAATTATTGAAATTACCTCAATTCGAAATCAAGTAATACAAAGGAATAAGCAACTCATGCATACTGTTAAAAGATAAAACCTCGAATATCAACATAAATTAGTTTGAATTATTTCGAAAGACTTTTGCTTCTAATGTTCCACCCGGTTCTTAACACCTAAATTGGGATATTAATTGAGCGTCAAATTTTTTTTTTATATTGCAGTTTAATAAGATGTTTATTTATTTTCAGGTGCTTAAAACATTCGTTAAGGAGCCGTTGATTAAGTTTAAGAAAGCTACAGAAGAACTAAAATATCACCAAACTACCCAATACCATCAATTTTCTGTGGAAAAAGCCCTGCATTTTAAACAATCCATGGAGCCTATTCCTGGAAGTTCAGTAAGTCATGTTGGCCTCCTGATAGACGCTAGAAAAGCCTCTATAATAGAGCAAAATTTAAAACGCTTGAAGCCTATAGTAAAAACCGTACTGTTTTGTGCCCATAACAATCTGCCTTTGAGAGGTCATAGGGATGACGGCAATTTGAACAGCAGGGAAGAGCAAGAAAATGCATTAAGAGGAAACCAGGGTGTTTTCAAAAGTCTATTGGCTTTTAGAATTGATGCTGGTGATGAAGATTTGAAAACGCACCTTACCACTTGCAGAAAAAACAGTACACATATCAGCAAAACAATCCAAAACGACATAATCGAATGCATTGGCGATTATATCCGTTCGGAGATTACGAGTAGTATACAAAAAGCCAAATACTTCTCAATAATATGTGATGAAACCACAGATGAAAGTAAGAAGGAGCAGCTTACGTTTTGTGTGCGATATGTCGACATAGACAGTTTCACAACCAGGGAAGATTTCTTTGGATTCGTGGAACTCAAAGCGACAACTGGTTTATCGATTAAATCCGCAATAGACGAAGAACTGACAAAACTGAATTTGTCTTACAAATACCTCTGTGGACAAGGCTACGATGGAGCAAGCAACATGTCTGGGCCATTTAAGGGCGTTCAAGCTCTAATTTCCGAGGAGCAACCCCTCGCCATTTATACTCATTGTTTCAGCCATTCCCTGAATTTGTGCATCACAAAAAGCTGCCAAATTCCTGTTATAAGAAACGTAATGGGAACAGTTGAGACTGTCTCTGTGTTTCTCTCGGCTTCTGCGCACAGAACAAATGCATTAATCGATGTTGTAGAAAAGCAAGACTTTTCGGAAACTAAAAAAAAGAGATTGAAAGCACTTTGCCCTACACGGTGGGTAGAAAGGCATGACAGCCTAATAACATTTAAGGAACTACTTGTTCCTGTTGTGACTGTGCTGGAAAGTTTACATACAACTGCCTCTTCCGAAGCGTCAACAAAAGCATATATGTTAAATGCTTCAATAAAAAGGAGTGAATTTATTGTTGGCGTCGAAATATCAGTGTACTGTCTCAGTTTGACACTGAGGCTAAGTCAGCAGTTGCAAAGCCCGAAGCAGGATTTGTCTTCTGCATTAGCTAATGTGTCTCAAGTTTTGGACACTTTTCGGAGTGTAAGACAAAACGCAGAACTCGAATTTCAAACTATTTACAAAAACTGCCTTGAAATTGCTGAAGAATTGGATCTGGAGTTAGAAATACCCAGATCAGGAAAGCGTAAAAGTGCTCGAGACTGTACACCTCCAGAAAATCCAGAAGTTTATTTCAGACGAACAGTCTTTCTTCCTCTGATAGATCACTTCATTTCCGAGATTGATTGCAGATTTAGCAGAGATTTTCTTGGAGTGCTTCTCCTCGAAGGTCTAATTCCATCGAACTTGTCGAGGTATACTGACAAAAATATTATAACTGCTGCAGAAAAATACAGGAATTTTACAGATGAACTAGGAAGTTTGAGCTTGCTATTAGCAGAAATCAAGATGTGGAGGAATAAATGGCTGCCGATATGCGGTCCTCCTACAACAGCTATCGGGGCACTGAAAGAGCTAGACCCTTCGTTTTTCCCATCTATTGCTGTTCTTCTCCAAATTTTCGCAACAATCCCAGTAACGACTTCAACAGCTGAACGTAGTTTTTCTACCTTAAAAAGGATAAAAACCTATTTAAGAAGCACAATGGGAGAAGTACGGTTAAATGGACTTGCTCTAGCAAATGTGGCAAGAGATAGAGATGTATCTGTCGACAAAATAATTGAACTCTTCTGCAAAAGTAAGAAGAGGAGAATGTGCTTGGAAAACTGGGAACATGTCAAATAATGTTTAAAGTATTTTTTTTTTTGTTTTAAACTAGAGTAACAAATTAAATCATTTTATTTTCTTACAACTAATGTGCCGACTGTGTTTTTGAAAAATTGTTTCATAATCATTTTAAAAAATAAACTCTTTTGACAATTTTTTAGTGTATTTCATGTTTTACAAGTTAAAAATAAACATATGCTTATTTTAAATAACAAATGTCGTAACATTCTCGTGAAAAGGATGCTGAACGATATTATACTGGACTTTTTTTTTTTTTTTTTTAACAGACCTAAGTTAGCCCCCCCCCCTTGTCCAAGTTCTAGATCCGCCACTGTATATATATATATATATATATATATATATGTATATATATATATATATATATGAATAATGTGTCCGTGTTTCTGTGTCAATGTACTTAATTGTAATTAATGAGTATGTGATTCTTCTAGCATGTAACGTCGTTATTTTTGTCAAAGAATGGAAAAGGTAAAGTCAATTGAGATTTCTTTTTTGTCCCCATTTGAAGAAAATTGTCCTGAAAATGACAAGTGGTTATTGTAAAAGAAAAAAAAAGCAGTAAATCAATTTGAAGTAACAAAAACCAAAAGAGTTTTGATAATGCCACAAGGCTTCATGTGAGCTCCATAAAAATATTTGTCTTCGTGGCTAACTTCACTGTTTTTTAGCAAACAAAAATATTAAATTTAAAACTCTTTTCTGAAGCAAGTTATTTTCTGCCCAATTTTAAACCCCAAAAAGTAGATTTCTTTCAATGTAAATTTTCTTTCTCGCTGAATGGCAACATCGAAGCCATATTTCTGAAAGCAAGACAATTCTAGAAGTCTATTATGCCGTTGGGAAGAATTCTCGCTTTGCTCCAACTGCTCTTCGGCGTCCAGGTTCCACCCCTCACCCACCCTAGTGTTATTCTTTTTCTTTCTATTGTCCAAGGGAGAGGAAATCAGAACTGTTACACAATTTATTTCGCCCAGTTGATGCACTGAGTTAGATTTGGCTTGAAAAACATTTGCGTCTTCCAAATCTGAAACAGTTGATTTAGTAAAAGAAGGATTTCCCCTATTGTGGAAGAGCTGGATAAAGTTGTAATGTTTCTATTCTGCTAAGCTTAAAGCCTGCCAAAGGAAATGTCTTATTTTAAACATGGAAAGGAGTGCAATCGGATTAAATTGTAGCCGTTTCTATTTTAAAGTGAATTGACTTGGGAATAGTGTTTTGTTGAATAAAATTTTACTAAATTAAAACGAAATCTCAAATCGATAAGCAGCTTTCCAGTAAAGCAAATTAAAGTGGAATGAATCGATATCGCCGACAATCAGATTTATGTTTCAATTAAAATTTTCGCCAAAATTGTGTAAATAAGCAGTTTGCGGTAAAGCAACTAAAAATGAAATAAATTGGTATCACTAATAATCTAATTTGTGCTTAAATTAAAATTTTCGTTCAAATTGTGGAAGGGCTTTAAACTATAGCATCAACCGTCATTTCGAGATAAATTTAAACGTATATATATATATATATATATATATATATATATATATATATATATATATATATATATATATATATATATATATATATATATATATATATATATATATATATATATATATATATATAGTGTTTAGGATATCAAAACTTAAAAACAGGATTTTCTACTAAAACCTATACCATTTTTCTTCAAAGGTGGTGGCATTTTTAAAACTTCGACATTCATATTCTGTAGGGTTGCGAGAAAACGATATAAAATCACGTAATGCATATTCAATAAAAAGATATAAAAAATAAGAAACGTTATAAAAGTTTATCAAAATCGGTCCAACTGTTTAAGAGCAATGATGCCACAAGTAGGCTTTCAGATACACACATTAAACGTATACCCCTCCCCCTCCTTGTTTTACATGGAAGGTTGCAAGGAAAAAAGAATCCATTACGGCCATAGATTTTGCGCAGAAAATCAGATTAAACGGAAGTAATCTGCTTTTCTACAAATATGAGTACACATCCAGTATTTATTTCTAGAACGGCATATTCTAATATACACTTCCTGCATAGCCAATCGTAAACCAGCAATGCAATGCCATCATAATCCCATATGTTGGAGCAGAATTTACTATTATTAGTTACGTCCGAAAGGAAATTTCTCAGATATAACTGAAAATGCTGTAACCCGAGATAGATGATACGAATTACAATTTCAGTACACTTTCTGCTCTTCTATAAAATTTTCTTTCAAATCATCAAAGAGAAATATCATGTATATTGAAGCTGTACCAGAAATACTTTACGATGCAATTAAAAATGTCATCTAAGAGTTTTACTGGCAGTCATTTTCCGAAGTTATTAAATTCCCGCGAACAGAATACGCCTCCATTGGCATCAAAACCATGTTAATTAAACTCTCAGATTTTTCGCTAATGTAAATAAGAGCTTATTCCATTCTTGAACTCAACAATTCTCTCTGAACGAAACAGAAATCACCGGAGAATTCCTCTAAATTAGATTTTGAGCTTTGCTCATAAATACAATCTTTCGAGAAAGACTCCCAGTTGTATGCCAAATAAATTACCCAACTTGGCGTCATATATGTCGTATCACAAAGCAGTTTCTTTTATCTCCAGCATGATTTTCTTAATTCATTTCTTTTAATTTTTCTGCGACTTTCAAATTGAATGCTTTCCAGTCCCAAGGTCCTGTATTTAAGTAAGAATTCATGCCTGAAGCTATTCGTTGCCTTTAGAGTTTGATCCTATTTGCTCTTGAATATTATTTTCTTATCGCCGCAGGCTGACAACTGCTTATCCCATTTTCTATCGGCGATGAGAGCAATGTTAAGAGAGTTGGAAAAAATGTTGATGTATTGCGCGCGAAAAATATCATTTATTTTTCAGAATGGAAAAAGAAAAGTTCTTGTTTCAATTGGCGATTTTAATATGATTTGGCTTCCATATCCCAGAGCTGTTGAATTTTTTAGTATATCATTGCTTTTAATGTAATAATTTAAGCATTAAATTAACTGAAGTTTTAAAGATCGTAAAAATTATATACACTTAATGTAGCACTGTCAAATTGGGATTACATAAGAAAGGATAGCTTAAGAGAAAGTCATTTAGAGAATTTTGAAGCTGTGGACAGGAAATATCTGGTGAGAGGAAAAAAAAATAGGTGTCGAAGTTGTTGAAATGATTATTTTCCGTTGTACAATCCGTACTTTTTTTTTCTCCTCTCTGTGTAATTTTGATTTCATTCATATTCTTGCTTTCGCAACACTTATATATTTCTTTGTCGTATTTCTTCGAATAGTTTTTATTTTTATTTTAATGCAGTCTATTTACTAACAAACAATTTAAATTTTTTTAAAACAGATTCTTTATTATTTCAACGCAAACGATTATTTGCCTACTTTCCCTTAAAAATAAAAGAAAAGAGGAAAAAAAAACATAGTGTATCTTTAAAATATTGCTAAAAGCAAAAGAAGTCAAAAATAAACTTTGTAGTATGATGAATATTAAAAAAGTAATCATTGGAAAGTTGAGTTTTGAGGTGGAAAATGTGTATCCGTCGGTCTGTTTTCGGAAACGCATGTGTGATTTCTTAAGCAAGAAGTTCCATTCATTACCTTTTAAAAGTATTATTTTTCAATGAAATATATTAGCTGCTACGTTTGGGACCAAATGGCGGTTTTTCCTTGAGACGGCTCCTATAAAGTATGTTAACCGCAACCTTAGTTAACATCGATTTTCTTGTCAATAAATAGCTCCTCTAAAGTATATTTTCTGGTGCCTTTATGTATATATATATTTTTTTAAATGTCATTCTGTTATCCCGAGAACCCCCTATATATGAGTTATTCCACGCTTTTTGAGTATCACAAAAGAAAATAAATGCCCGTCGATGCTCCAGTGATAAAAGTTTTCGCTTCTTTCCTTCAGTTTGTATTTTTCAAATTGCTTCTTCTGCAGTCGAAAAAAGGAAAGCGGGTTCATAGCCTAACTTAAGGGAGTCTGTATTTCTCAATAAAAACAAGGAGTATTACTGCGAAGGCAATGTGATATTTGGTTCCTTTCTTCTTATGCGGGCAAGTAGATTGGATTTCAATCGAGCACAACCGAAACACCAGCGCCGAATTGTTTTCTTTCTGTAAAATTGACGGATCTTGTTTCTCAATATCGAGGCTTGATGCAGTATTTGAAGCCTATCTTACAGAAATTTAGAACTGGAATTTTATGTGTTGTGTACAAGAGAAAGAGAGGTCTTATCTCTATGATATGTAACTGAAGATGGACGGGCTTTTATGTTCTTATCTATGAGCTAACTCGTTATAGCGCTATTTGATATTTAATACAGTAGCCGCTTATATGAATCACGTTTGTTCTAAACAGTCTTGATTCCATAAAGTGGCTGATTCAATGAAGCGACTAGTTCAGTAAAGCTGGACTTTGTTCTGTTTTTGGCAATTCGATTCATTAAAGCGGTTGATTCAATTAACCACTGATTCAATTAACCGGTGTCCACTGTAGTCGTTCTTTAAAAGCAGAAGTATTAGGGCACTAGCGCAGTCATAATTTACTTTCAAAGGGGGGGGGGAGGCGACGATTCTGAATTTTTAAAGTATTTTAATCTGAAAGATCATGCTTAAAAACATATAGGATGTGACCATTTTTTAAAAATAATTTGACGAAGTTTAATATTTTAAAAACATTATTTTAATCGGTGCTCATGTTCAAAAAAACTTTTTTACGCTTCTGGTCATGACATCACAAGTGATGAAATGCGATTCACTGATGCCATTAGCGCAGAGCGTAATATTTAATTCGCTTCTTTATTCACATGTACTGGCAACGATATGGTTGATAGCAAGCGTGGAGCGCAATATTTTATTCGCTTCTGAATTATCATAACCTGGAAACGCAGTAGACAGCAAGCGTAAACATTCATCGTGCCAGGGGATTGCGCGCCAAAGTTCATCACTTGTGACGGCATAAAGCCCACGCATCATTTGAAAATTGGACAGTTCAAAAATTAATTAAAAATTAAACGTTTTGAAAAAAAAAAGGTTTTTCCTCGCTCCATGTTTTTTTTTTTTTGCTCATTCTACCAACTTTAGTGACTAAAAGTAGCACTTTTGACTGATGGAAACAATCCCATTGTCCAACAAACGAAAGAGATCATTTCTTTGACTCGCCTTTTGAGAAAAGCCATAAAGACCCTGGGCTCAAAAGGTAAGGTAAATATATCTCTGTAAAATGTTTTTCAATCAATTTTCATGTGATTATGGCTATCCGAAAGACTATAGCTTAATTTTTACTCTGAATATATTCTTTTAAGTTGTTCTAACACCGAAGATAATTCTCTGAACGAAAACTTTACTACATATACATCTAGGCGAAAAATATCGGAAAGAAAAAAAAAGTGCTCTTGCATATGTCTTTTCCTCTCATATTGTATGAGTGAGAAACTAAAGCAAACTTAGAAAAAAAGGGAGAGTTTGCTTTTTCAGGCGAATTGCGTTACATCATACGCGTAGAAATAGTTACACGTAATTTATTTTCCAAACTATTGTCTCGTTTGTCAGCTTTCGGCTACATTTCTAAAATCTGCCTGTTTCCGTTAATATTCCTCTTGAATCTTCAAATGTGTGAGAATATAAGCTACTGTACTTTTCAGATCTGAATTTAAGTAAATGTATCGTGTTATTATAACGTACACATTCACACATAAATAATATGAATCATCAGATGGGATTCTTTCTTTGAATTCTAAAATCCTAAATTTGTTTTAAAATGTTCATCTGCAATAATTTTATTGTTTTGTAAAATATTTGTTCTACAAAATTGGCGAACATCAATGGATTAATACGCTATTGGTGCAGTAAACTTTGTAAACATTCTGTGTTTTTGCTACTCCAGTTTGAAATCATCGTCACATAAGACCCGTCTGTTGTAGATTTTAGATTCATCGAAAGAAAATGGATATTTTTCTCGATTCAGATGGACAGGGCTTCCAAATTGAAACACGATTTCCAAGCACATCTAAAGGGAGAGAACATGACGGCAACTGCACCTCTTAAACTCACGCTTTTCTTTGAGCTGTACCCCACCGTATGCCTTCTTCTCCTTACTTCCAAATGCGACAAAAGCAATTCTGGGACATAAGGGTAAAGAAGAGGGCGAAATGAAAATCCTTATCCTGGCAACGTTACTTTCATCATATAAAAATCTTTGGAATAACTCAAACCGGCTTCACAGAATAATAGGAGTAGAAAAAAAAGGGAAGAAATAAAAGAATGAGGGGGGAATAAAACTTTTAGAAGGAAGGGAACATTTTTAGCAGTAGAATACGATTGGAAGAAGAAGGAAAATAAAAGGAATGAAGGGATGGGGAAATTTTATATTAGATCACACATGTATACAGTAGGGAAGAAAGTATTCTTTCATTTGCGAGCGAATGGAACCTGGGAATTTAGAGGAAGATGCAGAATCGTTCTTTCATGCAGATGTGAGAAACTGTTGCAGTCAAAATTGCAATATTTAAGTACGGAGCTTTTCATTTGAAAATCCTTTTCATAAACTTCCTCCATAAAATCTCGTGAGCTTTAAAAGCCCGAGATGTTTTTTCCCCCATATTTACGCTTTGAAAATGGGAAATTGAGAATGTTATTCATGAAATATAATCTGTTTCAGATAAAGAATGAAAAAAAAAACAGCAATTAAAATATATATATATATATATATATATATATATATATATATATATATATGTGTGCATTGCAGCCTTCGACGTTTGTCAAGCAAATTTGCATTGTACAACTGGAAATCATTGATGGGTAACCAATGAATTAATTATTGTCTTGGGATGCCGTTTTAAAATTAAATGTATTGATTTTAAAACATCACTTTTAAAACCCTCTATATTATTACCCTAAACTAAATTTTCCGTACTATTCATGTTTTATAAAGCCCATAATGAAATTAAATTTCGTAAAAAATTCCATAGATAACACCATTAATAAGAACAGATTAAACTGGTCTGATTATAAAACACATTAGTAATGGCCATATAATTTAAAGATTAACTGAAGAACCTACGACTATTCACGATAATTATAGAAAGCGGAATTATTTGTATACTAATAGAGAATATGTAAATAACTCCGTGGAATAGAGAAGTTTTCCACGGAATATTTACTGGAAAAATATACCACGGAATATTTTCATATACAAAAGTCTAGCTTATGTGCATACGCATGTTTAGCACTTACAAATCTTGAAATCATTCGGATGATTTGAATTACTAATTTAGATGGGGCTTTTTTTCTTCATACTTTCAAAAAGTTTCGATTTCGTTTTGTTGTTTCTTATAAGCATAATCCGTTGTCCAGAATCTTATGGAGCTACCAAAGAGCTTATTTAAAACACGTAATTGTTTCAGACCGTTGTATTGTTTGTTTAGTATGTGCCGAGTTTATTGTATGAGTTAGATGCTTTCAATTGAAAGTTTGGTAATTGTCTCTTATAGAATTTCTGCTTTACCATAAAGGACTGAATGGAAAGTTTGTGAAGGTATGAAAAAAGTTTCTAGAAAAGGAAAGCTATACTGAGCATCAACAACAGAAAAAAAAAAAGCAAAAACTTTTACTGAGATTAACTTCAAGAAGCTAATAATTTCACCCTTGTACGTTCGTAGTCAATATTTTCTTATTTACAAATACTCCTGCAGCTACACTTTATTTAGAATTCACTAATATTTCAGTATGAAGGTCTCACTTTTTATAAGCAATTGGGTTTAAAATAGCTGTTTTTTTTTAACTTTCGCGGACGACTAGTAAAATATTCAAGTCGTAGAATATTTTTCTCTTTTATGTGTTCAAAAAATGAAATGATTACTTTTGCTCCAGGATAATGCATTGAAAAATCCACAGTTGCTTGACCAATGTGGGAGTTTTCAACACATTCTTTAATGCCTAATAATTTTTGAATTTTGTCTATCATAGCTCTTTTCGACGACACTTGAAAAATGCATAAGCTTGTAATTGTTCAATGAATTTGTGTTTAAACCTCACAACACCAAATCATTAGTATTTTAGTTGTGGATGTACACAATGCAAATAACAAGTACACATGTTACTCATGACTATTTTTAATATATTTTAGAAGATTATCTATAATTCTAAACGCATGTTATTTGAATATTTGATAATTTTTAAATACTATTTTTAATGGATTTGGTGGAATAATATGCTATTATGTAGCAATTCTTTAAGAATAAATTCACTGTGTAGAATTTTCCAAGAACAAGAATCAATAAATCAATAACCAAATTTTGAACGCAACACGTTCACCATTTTTAGAAGTGCCATATAAGAAATCAAAATAGTTTCAGTACAAAGTAGTACTTTGTTAGAATTTTGAAGCTACTTTACATGAACCGTTAAAATCCTAAAACTGTGATCTAAAACAATATATACCAATTTTACTTTTTTATAAGATATATCTTTACGCTGAATCATTTCACTGAAAGAATGTAAATTGGAAATTTTGAACAAATTAACAACTGGTCATTGAAAAGGAAAATTTAAAAAATAAACTGCAAGTTTTAATTCGCTGATGTGCACACAAAAGAAAATTTTTTATGTACTTACAACGCGTTTATTAAAGTGAATAAAACATATTGTTCGTTGTGTTAGGTAAGTCATTTGAAACAAAATCCCTCCAGTTTATTCGGAAGTTTGTAAAAATGTATCCAGTCTAAATTTATATAGCGGATCAAAATATTTTTATACAGTCGAATTGGTTTGAAGAACACGATATTCCTTGAGTTTCCCGAAATGTGTATATATTTATTCGCTGGATAAATTTTATAGGTAAGATTCTGTTGAATCAGCTTAGTCTTTTCGTAGTTCCCCTCTTTTTTTCCCCCTCTCTGCTGAAAACTTCTTTTTTACGCTATGAAAAATACTGGCTCACGGCTGATTGAATCTAATAAATAAGGAGAAGGATAAATTTGAAATGCAACGATTGAAGTACCTAGAGAACATCTCAGCTAAATTTTGGTCGGAATGTATTAGAAATATTCGACTCTGTTACACTGAAGTCTGTAAATGCTTCGTTTTTTTTCTCTACTAAATTAACTATTGCAAATCAGTAAAATAAGTAAAAGAAATATAGGGTTTCCAGGAAAGTACTCCCTGATTTTAAAATTAACTATCTTGAAAATAAAGGCCGATGTTGAAATAAAATAAACGGTATGTTTATTGTGAAATCCATAAAAATCATGTACAGAAACTTGGAAATTGCTAACCAAAATTGCCAACAAGGGGGCTGCGTGTAATTACAATAGAAATCCCCATAAATAGTGGTGTGAAGGGGTTAGGCGCTTGAGCAGCAGTTCTGCCTCTTGAGAGGTATACTTATATTTACGCTAGAAATTATCTTCCAACGCCTTCGCAGCACTATTTATGGGGACTTCGATTGAAATTACTGCGTTCAGCGCCCCCTTTTGGCAATTTTTGGTACTAATTCCCAAATTTCTGTACATGATTTTTATGGATTTCCCAATAAACATACCGTTTATTTTA
Organism: Uloborus diversus; assembly: GCF_026930045.1. NCBI lineage: Eukaryota > Metazoa > Arthropoda > Arachnida > Araneae > Uloboridae > Uloborus > Uloborus diversus. The sequence continues at coordinate 95,646,682 of NC_072731.1, read as the reverse complement.
TTCCAATTTCGGCCTTTGTTTTCGAGATATTTAATTTTGAAAGCAGGGAGGGCTTTGCTGGACAACTAGTACCTTTGTGAACAAAATAAAAAATAACAATGTCAAATATCACAAATTGCAGATTACTGCAGACAATTTTTTTTGGTGGTACAATAAGTGCCTTTCTCATTTCAAAAAAAAAGAAAGAAAGAAACAAGAAAAATGAGCTTATGAATGAAAAGATATCATACAATAGTAGTAGAAAACTTTTGTCGGTGGTCTTTTCATCCATAAGCTCATTTCTTTTCCATTGAAAAAGGCGCCCTTTGTAACGCCGAAACACGTGTCTGCAGTAATCTGCAATTTGTGCTATTGGACGTTGTTATTTCTTATTTAGGGCAACCATATTAATTTTGGGCTGTAATTAGTATAAGTTCCTTTTTTCATATCTTTATTGCGTGAAATGGACAGGTTTGTGTGGTGTTGTCTATTTAAAATTTCCTAATAATATTCCATCATGTATATAGTGCAGCTCTGGTTAGTTGAGCTGTGACCTTGACTATGCTTACCTGTTTTAGGGGAGTTTAGTGAAAAGTAGACGTGTTAGGCTCGGATTTTAGTTGGAATATTTTGGAAAAACTACTAAAAAAGTTTTTCAACTCAACTTAGCTCCAATTACCCCTCCCTATTTCCAAAACAGAGGTAAACATTGTCAGAGTCGGAGCTCAACTTCTCAGAGCCTCACAATTGTTGTAAATTGGTAGGCCATTCTAATAATAATTATCCATTTATATCAAATCAATTTAAGTAAAACAAGATTGATAATAGATAAGCAAAGAGCTTACCTTCATTATTTCATCTGTTGTTCACATTGGGACTTCTCTCTGTAATCATTTTATATATCTTTTAATTGTGTAATGTTGTCATTGTTACATGCTTTATGTAGTCACTGCTCAATAATTTAACTAATAAAGAAATTAAATACATTTATTTGCTAACCTTACATTACATATCTACACACTACAGTGGTTCGAGAGAGACTGACAGTTTTACAATATGGATGCGAACGCGGAACAAAAAATGAATAAGCATTGTTTTGGATTTGGTCGCGTTTCAGTTTACAGTTTTGGTTTGCGTTTAGCAAGGTTCCTCTTCAGTTCACTTCAGAGATCACTATTGGAACGTCATTTCGAATAACAATACACGTGATTCACTGATGCAAGGAACCTTTTTTTAAGGGCAGAAAAAAAGTTTCCTTGTAGTCCCAAAACACGTGCAAGCAGTATTATTATAATATTTCTAACAATAGTGTTGATTGAATTTTCTTTTTTTTTCTTCGCAAAGACAAACGTTCTTTAGCTAAACCCAGGGGCGGCATTTCAGCATTTCATTCGGGGGTCGAGTTTTTAAAATTTAATATGGAACAAAACACATATTGACTAACAGCAAGTAATTATGATAGTGGGGGAGATTGCATAGTTAAAAAGCCCCCAGAAAAGATATTTGTTGATGTGAGATCTTCTTTTCAAAAATAGTATGTATTTTTAAACAGTATCTATAAAAGCATTCTATGCATTGAACAGCTGAAATGTGTTTCTAGCAGAAGAAAGTGATGAACACTCATTAAATAGACACACTTAAAATATGAGAGTAACACTCAGTGCAAAATACCAAGGCATTTTATTGTGAAAATCGTGCAGCCACACCACTGCACAGCCTCTCATAACAATTATTACATAGAGCACAGAAGAACGAGATATTTACCCTATATGAAGAAATTACGTCTTTAGTTAAAATTAACTATGATTCTTCAGTTTTTTCTGTTCTTAAAAGACCGGTAAAGGTTTAATGAATTTCTAATAATTAAAAAAAACGGAAAAAACTTGCTCATGTCTGAAAATGTGTCGAGTTTCATCAATCATTACGGAGAACCAGCAAGATTTACTTTCTTGAACATTGATTTGCGATTTACGTAAATTGAATTTGCTCATTTTTATCATTCCTCTTAAAAATTTGGGGGTGCGACCGCCCCCTCTCGACCCCCCTATTTGCCGCCCCTGGATAAACCTGTTCGAACAACTTTCAAACAGGGTTGGCCGGATTGGATCCAATTGGGTTGGACCCAATGGGTTTTTTTGAAAAAACCCATTTAAAAAAACCCATTATTTAGCCCACTTTTGTGTTTTTTAAAAATTTTGAGAAGTTTTTAGAAAAAATTGATTAATTTAAATACTTTCACAATTTAAATTTATTTTTTATTTCTTCTTTGCCACAGACAATGGACATAAAAAATGAATTTTGAACTTAAATAGCATTTCTTAACTCTTGACGGCATTTAAAAAATACTTCAAAGGTTTTAAATAAACATATTTAACTTTTTCTTTAACTGAAAAATAACTCAAATTATCTTGACTAAGTCCTGTCACGTCTGATTTTCTCAATATTTGTAGATTGTACAGAGGAAACTACTCTAGTCAAAAGGTTTTCATGTTAATAATTTTCTGCAATCCAACACGTCATAAATCTCAAATAAACAAGGCATATTTTTTAGAAATTAACAGGTTTCTCAAACGGTTAGACAGAAAACACAATAGGATGTGCAGTATTTTCAATATCTTACGAAAAAGTTTAATATTTACACAGAAATAGAAAAACAGGCAACATAAAGTTTAAAGAAATGTGTTGATTAAGCTGGAATTCAGTAAAAAGGGATTTAAACTACTTGAGGTTCTACAGTAGTTTTGCATAACAAAATAAAATACAATAAAGTAAAATGCAAAAAAAAAAAAAAAAAAGTAATTAAAAACAAACAAATGAACAATAGATTTTATAAGTCAAGAAGTAAATTTGCCTTAACTGTTGGTAAAAATGGAAACTAAAAAATTTGAAACTTTCTTCGGTTTTGTCGTCTTTTATACTTTTCTTCTGAAAACGCTGAATTTTAACTCGTTTTCCAGCTTTTTTTACCCCAAGACAATTTTTGCGCTTTGTCAATATATTTACGGTACAATATGCTATAAGTACCCCACACTTTCCCTAAAAAAAGACAAAAAAAAACCCATACATTTCTTTTAAAAAAACCCAGCTTTAGTTAGTTTTTTTTGGGTTTTATTTAAAAAACCCAAAAAACCCTGGGTCCATGGGCTTTTTTAAAAAAACCCGGGTTTTTGCCAACCCTGCTTTCAAAGAATAAAATTTTGCCTTATTTATCATGCGTTGAAAATTTAATTTAATGAATATATTCAGTTTTTGCCATCGTTCGTATTTTATTTACCTTGCGTAGTTTTTTCTCACATACTAAAAAATAATTCGTTGCTTAAATTTAAGCAGTGATGAATTTAAATACATCTCCATCATTATCATAAAACTTTTGATCCTATTTAAGGGATTATGGGGTTTTCAGTAATTTAATTTTTCTAAAACGCCAGTTAAAGAGCTCAAACTCTTTCATATTAAATGTCATCGTTCAGAGCAACGATTAGAACTCTCCCGATATTCTTTTTTCGTTTAGCTCATTCAGATACAATTTACATACATGATTTCGAAAGTTCGTATTAGGAATAAATAAATAATAATGAAAAAAAGAAAATTCTAAATCTGCAGCTATAAATATAAATATCCAACCTTTTTGCAAACAACTTTTCTCTGGCTAAAAATAATTTCTTTCCCATTGCCGACATCTGTACCGGCAAAGTTACAGTGACGCCCTGAGTGAGAACTAATTACACAGCCAGTTATCTGGTGCTCTTCAAATGCATGGCACACCATCTCTTGGGAAAGGGGAAAAGAAAATAATCGCCATTTAAACGCCGATGAGCAATGCCTATTGCTACCGTGGAACCCATGAAACTGATATGCTTTTTTAAAGAGCAATTGACAGTTTTCTTTTTCGCGTCAAGAGTTTCGTTACTCGTGTTCTCCGTCTCTAATTTGATTTTTTTCCTCCTGCCATCCTGACGCATGTCGTACACCACGAGTAGGGTTTCTAATTTTAGACGGAAGTTGGGGGGCTAAAGGCTGCATTAGGCTTAGACATCTGGTTTCTTAGCAAAGTAATAAGTTTTGTGCATGATTTTCAAGGGAAAAAAGTCTCCTTCGTGGCATTTAATGAACAATTAAAAGATGTATTGAATTTCGCTTCACAGTACTTTTTTGCCATGCTAGCTGTCATAAATCATTTTGCAAACGTAGTTTATACCGTTGAACTGTACATAGAGCGGTATAAATAGTGGAAACTGTTTAAATTGATATTTTTTATTTTGTTGTACAGAGTAGGGGAGATGGAAGTTTGGTTAGAGGGAGCTTGTGGGTAGGGGGATGGTTGGCTACAGGAGCAGGCAGACTAATCTAAAGCCCTGAATCCTTCTCGGGGGCTTTAGAATAATCAACAATAACTCGTAACCATCGTGTGATTTTCATCAACTAATCACTAGCGTCGATGCTTCCCCGCGACCCGCGAAGTGAGCGGCGGCAGTCACGAGACGTTCGAAAGTGAGATCACATGTTGTGTTTTTGGTAGCGGTAATTTTTTTCTTTCGTACTTTTTTTTGTTATTGGGTCTATAAATTTGTTAGAAACAATGTTGTTCTTATGCCAAATTAAAATATAATAGTTCTATTACATATATCACAGTATTGCTTCTATGTTAATGCCAGAGTTTGCATATGATGAGCAGGTGAATTTCAAAATGACGTCAGGGACTGGTTGACAAATTTGATGGTAGATAGACTAATGGATTAACAATTTATTACAATAATTCAAGTTGCAGTTAAGGTTGGAACACAAAAAATTAATCACTGTGGAGATCTTTTATTCTAGGGTATCTATCTGCATGGAGCATATTGCGAAGGGTACTGTTCTGTAATTTTTGGATAGAATAAATGGTGATTTTAGCTGCGTATCCCCAGATAGCCGCTCCGTAGAGGAGGGTGGGGTGCTTTGGAGAGGATATTGCTCACTTGTTTTTTGAAGAAGAGCCCTGAGTCCAGGGTGAGGCCAAGATACTGAGCTTCGCTAGCATAGGGGATGATTTTGTTTTTAATAGTGATGTAATCGGGATTTTTCCTTTTGCTATTTTTTTGAAATGGACAATTAGTTTTGCTGGGGTTGATTTCCAGGCACCATTTTTGATACCAGTCCGTGACAGTGTTTAGATATGTTTGCAGCTGCTTTTTTAAGACTCTTTTGTTGTGGTGGCTGATGAGAATGGTTACATCGTCAGCGAACCAGGAGAATTTGGTTAGACTTAGGGAGGTCGGCGGTGTATACATTAAAGAGAAGGGACAGAGCCCTGAGCCACCCTTGTGGTTATGGGGAAAGGGGGAGGGGAGAGAGAATTTTCAACTTTGACTTGGAAAGTTCTTCCAGAGATGAAGTTCTCTATGTATTTAATCAGGTAAGTTTTGTAAATTTTGGTATTTAGTAAATTTTGTTGTTTCACTTTATACTACTAATCCTCTTTATTTACACTAATTACTGCCTAAGTCAACCAACCCCATGTGCATGGTCCTCTTACCCCGGACATGGGGTAGGTTGACCAAGCGTCAGGGGTTTATAAAATCGGCTAAATAAGAAAAATAGAGATGAATATATAGGTCATATTATAGTGTTTTAGGTTCCTGAGTAGTTCTTCTATCTGTAGTAATTGTTGTTTTTGTTATATTTAGTTAAAAACCAGAGATGCACGAGCTTAAATCAAAAGTTAGTCAACCATCCCCCGTCTCCCCTATAGAAAGAATTCTATGGAAAACTACTCACTCAAATGTCAATGAACAACCCCGAATGAGTGTTGATTACTGCTTTTGCGACGTGTGGGTGTAGATACGTATGACAATTCGAAACATTAATTTTGATCAATTTTGACGAATTTTGGCGCGACATCTAATATTACTTATGTATCTCACATGACTCAAAAGTGCTCGCCGGAGAAGATCGAAATTTGTAACTAGGGCCTGTATAGTGTACACCTTTCCTTCCAAAAAATAATGATTTTATCACGCCTTCAGTAGTGGTTTGCAGAAGAAAGTTTTGATTTTTTTTTAAAGCGTTTTGAAAAGAATATAAACACAACGGTGCAAGAAGGGGTTGCACGTTTTGTCGGTTTTGTGCTTTATATTGAAACATCTATATACAGTGAAACCTGTGTAAGTTGACCACTCGCGGTGCAGCACTTTGGCGGTCAACTTAGACAGGTGGTCAACTTATAAAGGGCGGTTTTTTTTTTTTTTTGTCATTTCTTGCACCATGTATTCATTTTTTGAGGAAGTCACCCTTACTCTTTCTGTTCAACTCACTTTCAGTGTTTAACATTATTGAAAGTTAAACAATAATTAAAAATACTATTGAAATAATTTTGTTATTTTTTTTCTTGTTTTTAACTATATTAGACACTGTAGGTTTAGAAATTCCATATATACCAGTTAATTTTCTCTGGTTTTCTCCATTTTGAATTAATTTTAATATTTCATACTTTTTATTAATCTCTAGTTCAACTCACTTTCTTTTTGAAGCCTTTTTATGTATAGCACAAAGAGTAACAAGCTCGACTCTCCTAGTTCATAAAGAAAAAATTAAAATGTCCTATCTCTTAATCCCTTGGACCAGAAATATGTAACTTTACTCATTAGCAGGCCCAGACCTGCGTACCCGCAGTGCGAGTGGCCCGCGTCCTTAAAGGGGCTAACGGCCCTAGAAATTGAAGAAAAAAATAGAAAAAAACTAGCACTAAGACTTATGCACTTTACAAATGAACACTGCTGGCCAGGTGGGAGGGGCCAACATATTTTGTTGCAGGGGGACCCAAAATATATAGATACAGGCCAGCTCTTTTTGCACAATTCCTGTGTTGCCACAGCATATTGCAACTGAAAGAAAAGATTTTGAACTTTACTACTGACACTTATTTTCATTAAACAAAGTACAAAAAGCTATCTCAAGTAGAACAACAAATGAAAAACAAGTTTTGAGAATAAAGAGCAGCATAAGCTTTAAGCTGCTGTTTAGTTAGTAAAATGCTAGACTGTCATCAAAGCATCAAAAACATTCTTAGAAAGCTATCAAAAATAAATAAAATAATAATAATAATAATGAATAAATAAATAAGTAAATAAGTAATAAATAAAATAATTTGCTGAAGAAAGTTGAAAAAAATAAACCAAGTGGTCAACTTACAAAGGGTTTTTTACAATACTCCAAATCAAATTTGGCGTACATTAGTGGTCAAGATAGACAGGTGGTCAAGATAGAGAGGTGGTCAAGTTACAGAGGTTTTCCTTCGCTATATGAGATAGGAAAAATTCCGTTCCCGACAAAAGTGGTCAACATAGAGAGGTGGTCAACTTACAAGGATGGTCAACTTTACAGGTTTTACTGTATATAAAACGCTTATGCGTGGCGCAAAACGAGCCTTTATTTCTTTCTCTCCGTTGGCAACGATCCGCTTTGTTTACGATCGCTGTTTACAAGTGCTGCAGACTCGCTGCTAGCGTTAGATGTCTAGCGTTAGAATTTCGATTTTTGAATGAGTGTTTTCGATCACTTGAATATAATTTAAAAAGAAAATAGCAGTGTTGCTTGGGAGTCTTTAGATGAAAGATTTAAACGCTGATCGGTAAGAAATGCTGCCGATAGGATTAGGCGAGCAAACGCACGCCGTGAACCGCGAATTGCAAATCGAGTGAGTTCTGTAAGTGTTATCAAACATATTTCCAGTATAATCATGCACTTTACCGGAGAATAGAGTTGAAATGACAGTGATAGTAATGAAACTGGAGAAAAATATTATTTTATTTTTAAAAAAATGCTAATGATAACACTGATACTTATCCTCGAATGCCACTTATTTTATCCGATAGTGACGTGCCTTTTTAATTCAAACGTGAACAATTTCCTGTTAGATTAGCCTTCCCCTAATAACTATAAATAACGCACATAGTCAAACTTTTGATAAAAATTTTTTAGATTTGACAAAACCACTTTTCAAGATTATATGTAAGGCAGGTGACAGATATGTAAGGCATTCAAGAGTCATAGTATCTGAAAACCCAGAAATTTTCTATCGTGTATGCAGAGAAGTATTATGATTTTCTTCTCGGAACTACTTTGATATACCCCCCCAAATCGGAAATTTGGCGACTTTTTTTGTTTTTGTTGACACAAAACTTTGTTGCCACAAAAATTGTTGCCACAAAACTTTTAAAAAAACTCAAAAAATGGTACAAAATACATGAAAATACTAAATTTGGCAACAGTAAAAACCTAAAAGCTGAAAAAACCTAAATTGGCAACACCAAAATAAGGAACAGCAACCCTAAAAAGTCCGTAGGGAATGCCAGATTTGGCGCGTAATTTTTGGGGGTGTATATCAAAGTTATACCTTCTTCTCTTTTTTTTGAAATCCTTTGCAAAGTTAATCTTGATGTCGAAAGGTTTTTCCCTTAACCATAGTGCTTACAAAAATTAAAGTTCCCTGCTTACAAGAGCTGCAGAGTCGGAGGAAAAATGTCTTACTCTGACTACAGAATTTTCAGAGACTACGACTCCTTTACCCAAAATTAGTCTCACTCTGGCTGTGACTCCTCAAATATTGGGAGAGCTGCGAATTTTGAGAGAAAATTACTGACTCCGTCTCTTGAAATTTTAAACCTTCGACTCTGACTCCTTTACCATAAAACCAGTCCGACTCCACAGCCCTGCTATAGCTTACCACAAAAAGAAGGTGGATGATCTTAATGCAAAAACATCATTTGTAATAGGCTGTTTGTTATTATTTTGGAATAGATAGGATTAGCGAGACCATGCCTCTTACTATTTGGTGCTTTCTGGAAGATTCTAAGTATTACAAATGATGTTTCCCTTCAAGGTCATCCACCTTCTTTTCGTGGTCAAGCTTAACTAACTGCAACCTGTAAATACTGAATTTTTTTTTGCAACCACATTTTTTTATATACAGTGAAGCACCGCTTATACGTTTTTAAAGGGACTATGGAAAAAGCGTACAGATGAAAAAATGTATAATTTGTAAAGAAAATGTATATTAGACCCTCCAGGGACAATTTAAAAAACGTATAATTGATAAAAACGAATAGAAGAGAAACGTATAAACCGTGCTTCACTGTATTATGCTATTCCACATAGACTAAATGAATTTATTGGACAATTCTCATTGCAAAATATGTCACTTAGTTTTGCAATGCATTGAAGTTAAGAACTGAACAACAATGACAAAGTAAAGCAACAAATTGAATCGTGAAGACCTGAAGAGCGAAACATTTCACATACTTTTGCAATGGCATTGATGTTAAGAACTGAGCCACGGTGGCAAAGTAAAGCAACAAATTTGGAAACCTGATTTTACTGCTAATATGTTTTCACAAAATCATTTTGAACATCTGCTTTATTTATAGTCATTAGGAAGGCTAATCTAAAAGGAAATTGTTTACGTTTGAATTTAAAAGGCATATTGCTATCGAATGAAATAAATGGTATCCGAGGTATGAGAAATATTAGCGTTATATAATAATCAATAATTTTTTTTTTTTTTGCTACAATAATATTTTTCTGCAGTTTTATAATTATCAGTCTTAGGTCAACCCTTTTCCTCCAGTAAAGTGCATGATTAGTCCGTAAATGTATTCGGAAACACTTGCAAAATTCTCTCGATTTGAAGACGGTATAAATTTGTGCACCTTAGCATATCGGCAGCATTTCTGACCAATCTGCGTTCAGATCTTTCATCTAAAGACTCCGTAGCCCACTGCTCTCTTCTTCGTAAATTATATTCAAGTGCTCTGAAGCCCAGAGGCTCACTGGTAGCCCTTCCACGCTGCAGGTCCGGGTTCGATCTCCGGGCTGGGCATGATTGATTCAGCTGTTCATTCCTTCAGTGGGTCGATAAAATAAGTTCCAAGTATGCTTGGGAACTAAACACCGGGGGTTCCGCGTTAGGCTGACCTCTTAACCGGAACATCTGCCTACCCCAGAGCCCTTGGTTAGAAGGAGTGAGATGGGTACAGTAGGCCATGGCCCTCATAAGCTGTCGTGCCACTGGATTTGGTTTCTTGACTTTTAAAACACTCATTCTAACATTTTTTTTTACTAAATCACTGCTTTCAGAGAATGTCAGAAGTTGCTTGCTCTTTGCAACTTTTAGACATTTTGAAACATATATATACACATATTTTGACACTGAACATAGTATAGTTAATGACTATGAAATGTTTTTAAGTGTGTTAACATTGTGGAGTTTTTTTTTCGCTGCAATTTCTTTTGCATTCAGTAAATGAAGGAAAGAAAGATTATATTATGTTTGCAATTTTAGTACAAAAATGTTCCTTTGCATACTTCTCTCAAAAGATAATGGTATTGCAAACTTTTGCTTTATAATAATCCAATGCACGAGTTGCATGTCAAAGTAATTGTCCCATTTTAAATATATGAAAATCATAAGTGTTATGATATTCATATTAAGAAAAGAAAAACTTTTTTTTGACAGATAAAGCTAGACCAATATTTGGTGACCAGTGAGCGAGCGTAGCGAGCTCGGATCGCGTAGCGATCCGAAGAAACTGCGTAAGCAGTTCCAGGGGTTGGCGAGCGTTAGCGGGCAGAGGGCGATAGCCCCCTAGTATGAAGAAAAACATTATCTTGTGTACACAGTTTCAGTACATGAAAATGCGCCATTAGACATACAGCCGCGCCCGTTTTTAGTGAAGTTGAAGCTACCAAATAAAAAGATAAAAGATTTAAATAATGTTTATAAATGGTAGTAGGGGAATTGAAGATACTACGTTATAACTATAAATTCGCTATTTACGTAATCGCTATAAACGAGTGGAACTGTGTCTGAAAATGAGCTGTAACAGCACCGAGAGTGAAGAATCCAAAGACCTTTTTTGTTGTATTTTGAAATTCCAGTATTTTTTTTACAAACAAGACTCGTATTTTTTTCTTATCAGAACAAAATGTTATTTGAATTATACTTAAAATTCAATTATTTTTAAATTATGGGTTTAAAGTAAAAATGGGACAGCTCTAGCACGTATCAATTAATCACACGCAGGTAATATTCATTTTTTTAATTTTTTTTTTTTGAATGTCAATTGAAATCCTGGAGGCAAATTCCAACATAACATTAACCGTAAAAACAAAATCTTTAAAAATAAACTTTTAAAACGGTTTTTCGTGATTCTCAAAAGTTTTCTAATAGTGGAGTTCTCCCCTTCTTTCACTAAGATCTTCACATAAACTGAATTTCCATACTCCAGTATTAAGAAGCATACAGACATTACAGAAAGCTTCGAACCGCTAGTGTTATGTTGCTCGCCATTTTCTAGGAACGACTAATTAATGTTTCATTAGCACTCCAACGCCCGAGATGTATTAACTTGGATTACTTTACATATTTTACATCGCTTAAGCAGAGCTTCTGATTTCGAAATCAAAATCAGGAGTTAAAAGCTTCTCAAGTTCAACCCTCATTAAATTATTCAGCTCAAGATCGGATGTCTCGAAATTGCAGAGTTACACTGCGTCAGCAAATGATGCAATATGATATTGTGGCGAAGAATGTAAATCTAAAACTTGAATAATGTGTTTGCATAGAGACACTTCTGCACGCTGTTGCGGTACGAAACTATAAGTTCTGTTTAATTCAAATCATTACATTTTAAGCCTCATGTCATGGTACTTTGAGCTTTGAAGTAGCTGCATGTTTATGCGGAAGAATGCTATTTTCTAGCTACATAAAACATGTGTAATTATAAGAGAGGTAAAGTGTAGCAAAAGCACGGAAAGGAGGTATTATCTAATCTTCATTTAATAATAAATTAAAAATAAATTTTTGAAAAATAAGCATTTAGCAGCCAGAATTCATATGAATTTTGACGTCTTGAATTCAAATTATGTTTTTCGCAATCACGAATTGGATTTCTTGTTTGTACAAATGGAATGGAAATGATCAAGAAATTTGCCCCCGTCATATTATAACTGGTGACTTTTTAGAATAGGTAATAAGGGGCATATCCATAAAAAAAAAAGAAATATGGATACTGTATTTTTTTTTTTTTTTTTAAATCCTTTAAGTTCTTGGCAGACTTTCAATTTTTTTATATTGGGCTGAAATTTTATATTGGGCTAAGGAATTGGGCTGAACTTTTGTTGAATTTAAACACAAAATTGACACAAATATGATCGTTTGAGCACTAGATATTCAACTGAATTGAAAAGTGTTATGTGATTTAAAAAGATTCATGTTAATTCTTATAAGTTATGCGATTGTTTGGAAATGTAACGAAGATAATAGTTTGCTCTTTACGCTGGCTGAAGTTGAAGTGAGGTTGATGAACGATTTTCTTGATTGCTCAAAATTGAAAAGTGTAAGGTACGCCGATGAAATAGAAGAATAGTGATTGGGGCAAAGAAATAAAATAGTAGGGTAAAGTGAAATGGTGAAATATTTTCTCTGTTTTTTGAGCGAATTTTCTGGTAATATTTTAATTATTTAGTTACACATGTAGTCTATTCCAGCTAGGAAAAATATACCGCTGAAGATTAATCATACAATAATACAGGCGATTTTCGAAATTGATACTCATAATATAATATTTTGTTGTAAGTCAAAAATTATTTCTGTTATTTTAAAATGACATAGTTCTTGTTATTACAATTTTAAATATTAATTGAGACATTTTAATATTTGGTTCAGTATTTATTTAGTCAATGTTAAGGATATTTTTGTTTTAAATATTTTGTACATTTATTAAAGTACATGCGGGTAAAAGTGGATTTAGCAAAGTGAAATAGTTTATTTCGTTTACTCATTCAAGAATTTAATAAATTACGTATGTGCTTATTTATTAATTTATTGCATTCGCTCATTGAGTAGTTCACTTATTTACTCATTCATTATTCACTGTTTTACTCACTAGATTATTTTTCTTCACATAAATATTAGTTTATTAATTATTCATTTATTGTTTCATTATCTTTTCATTTATTCATTCAACAGTTCATTTACTGATTTTTTTTATAAAAAATACTTTTTATTATCCAATACAAAATATATCATTAAAAAATATTTCATTTTTCACTTTGCACCATAAAAAAGAAAAGTCAAAATTTTCCACTTTTTTCAAAAATAAAAAATAATGTTTAAATGAAAGTTTTATTATAAAATATAATGTTATTTCTTTTATGTACTATACTTTCGAAACAATTTCTATTTGTTCATTTTGAAAAAGTTCTGTCAACTTAACTATTTCACTTTGCTACGCATTTCCCTATATCTATTGTTCCTTGAAGAATAGTATATTTATTGTTGCATAAGTCCTCGGTTCCGCGTTAGTTTGTTTTTTCACTTTGAGCAATATATTAGTTCCCTGTTAAACAATAAAAAAGATGATGAAGAAAAAAGTGATGATCATTATTGGTAATTGCTATCTTTTATAATTGTTATTCAAGTATACAACTTTGCATCAGACGAACTTTTCCAGAAAGGAGAATGGCGTAAAATGCTTGTGTAAATAGATCATTATTTCATTCATTTCAAGTCTTTTTTCTTTTAAATCATTTCATATGTATTTAGTGCCATCATTTTTATGCAAAACTTGGAGATTTAATTTGAAAATCATTAGTGCAAATAAAAATAAAACTTTTAAACCAAATGCTTTAAAAGCATTAAAAGACTTTGAATACGTTATTTATAGTATTCTTCAGAGTAAAAAGAATATATAAAAAAAATAACTGGGACGATAGAAAAATAATAAATTAACCTCGAAAATTCAATTTCATGTACACAAAACGTAAAGTTAACTTCGAAATTCAAAATATTTTGATTTAAATATTACGAATCTTTTACGAAACTTTTATTTTTAATTTCAAATATTTAAAACTTTTAAATATTTGGGATCTGGAGTAAACATTTCTAAACATAGTACAGCATTTTAAATTAAAATAACAGAACTCGTTCACTTCAAGGCTGTTAATATCATTAAATGGCAAGGAAATGCTTGTTTTAATTTTCTTTCGATTCATGTTTTGTTTTTGCAGCTTACTTTCATCTTTCTTTTTTTTTTTTTTAAATATATCTTTTTTTACTATTTTTTGTTGGTTTCTTTCCTTGCTTTTCACACCTATTTTTTTCTACCTTCATGCATGCATGTATCGTAAATAATGTGCTGAAATGTGTTTTTGCGTTTTTGTTTCTCTTATGGAGGAGGGTGCGGCAGATTTCAAATCTGCTTAGGGGCGGCGTGGAGCCAAATTCAGCCCTGGGGTGGGGGTGGGGGGGGGGGCTGATCATGAGATGTTACACATAAAAACATAAGTAATATCAGACGGAGATAGGATGTATCACTTAAATTGAAGGGGGGAGGGCGTTAACTCCTAAACTCTCCCATTTTGTGACTCTTAGTCTGCGCCTTATTACTTTGTTTTCATGCAATTGTTGGTATTAAAGGCAGTCATCATTGCCCTTCAAGGTTAAGGAAGAACTACGCGCAAAATACCGACAGTCCGATTATGACATCCAAAGACTGAAGTTTCATCCCTGTTATGGACTCATCATTCTTGAATAGTCGGTAAGCGAGTTGGAGACAGATGCTCTCTCGTTAAAACTGAGATTACCAAAAAAACTGGTAGCTAAAATCGATTTTGCACACAATTGAGAGTTCGCAATCAATGGTGTAAGGACGGTAACTGACTGCTTACTACCGAAGATTTTACTTTCATTTACGAGTTAAACCACACCCCATTGCTTTTAGACTCTCGCTGTTGTGCAAAATTGCAAAATTGATTTTCGCTACCATTTTTTTTTTTTTTTTGGTAATGTCAGCTTTAATGAGAGAACAGCTGCGTCCTGTTCGGTCATTGACTATTCCAGATCGATTAATCCATAACAAGGGCAAAAGTGCAGGCTTAAAATGTCATGCTCGGGCTGTAGGTATTCTGAACGAAACCATTTTCAGTTTTCTACTGATATTTTTTCTAAAGAAACCAATAATTCTGCATTAAAAAAAAAGCTTTTAGACTGGAATCAAAGAGTAATCACGCATAATACAGCTTTGTCGTTGCCTAAACATTCAAATATTGGTAACTTATTTCAGTGATATCGGGGCTCAATGATTCAAAAGTTGTTTGATGTGTGTTCGGGCACAGAAACTTAGCTTTTTGTAACTTCTGTAGTAGATTGGAAAATGCGCTTTCGACAATGAAGCTGTTGCGAAGGAAGTTAAATCCTAGCGCGTGTGTGGTGCTAAGATAAGAACTCTGACTCGGCTTCTCTTTTCAATAGCCTAACCCCTTTTGTAACGACTTTGCCGGCGCTCCCCCCGAATTGTTCCATCAAGAGACAATTTATCCGGCAATCTCTCTCTAGATCCCTGTTTGCCTTCGACACTTTAAAAGGATTTCCTCTCCTTTTCTATTTTCTCTTTTTATCTTGCAGGGTTAGCAAAACTTATTGAATTAAAGGAGTTGGGGCTGATCTTTGACTGCTGCGATGTTGCACGGAAGTCGTCAGATTGGTCTTGGGATGAATCATAAGATTAATTGCGAATCGATTGGTTTTCTGTATACAATAGCGGATGAGATTAGATTCTTACTTTATTGCATGAATTTCGTGAACTTCCTTAGAAACAGTCGGGGTTTTCTATGGAGCATTGTTACTTTCAGCTTAATTTTAATGGTGTTTATAAGACTTTTACGCTCTTCCCAAGCACTGTCGGTAGGCTTAGCAAAAAATTCAGAAATGTGCTTATGTTATATGAAAGTAATAAATTCAGTCATTAAATGGAAATAGTTTCACCGTATTTTTCGGTGATACTGTGTGAGACAGGTGTTCTGATTATTAAATTCTTTGGATTAAATTAAAAAAAAGTTTGAGAAATTGTATAACATTATCTTTTAATTTATTTACTTATTTTAAAGTTTCTCTCTTTGATAATAAAGAGGTTTTTTCGTTATTTTCTGTGATTCATTTACTTATTTTTACGACAACTGCAGCAAGTCAATTTCTGTGAGAAAATGGATCTCAATTTCACTTGATACTCGTATGCGTTCAATGGCATTTTCAAATGTAGTACGTATATGTTTGTAACCAAACAGAAGATAATTGTTTGCGATGGGACACATTACATTTCGATTAAGTTTCGGGCATCAAATATGAACTCGGCATTGTAAATGGTCAGGTCATCACTCCAATGAGACGATCTCACTTTGAATTGCAGTATAGTGATTTTTTAACTTTGTACCGTTGAACTCTGTACTTTTTCTGGAGAATCGAGACTCTAAATAAAACTCGATCAATACTCACCAGTATTTGATTGTTACTGCTGGACTAGCTTTTGTACCTAAAAACAAGAAGTTTCTTCCAGAACTAAACGAGCCTACTTTTCCATGTATCAATATTGACTTTCTAGTACGTGATCAAAAATCTCAAAATTAGGCTAAAATTTCAAATTATTTCAAACATAACTTAATTATATTTAAAGCTGATTTCTAGAAATAAAATACGCCTAGCTTATCCAAAGAAACAGATGCGTAAAAAATAAACCTTCAAGTAAAATAATAGCACCTTTCAAATAAAGCAGCTAATACATTATTTTCCATTAAAAGACCTTTTATCGCTTTCAAAAAGAATTTAAAATAATATGCTCATTAAAATAAATACATAATATAAAAAAATCGTTTTTTTTTTGTCCCCTGTTGCCAAAAAAACAATACTTTTTTAAAAAAGAGAATAAATACACCTTTAAAAAATAAATAAAACAACAATAAAATGCCAACTTAAAAAGTGTAGTTTTCATTATTATCAAAAAAAAAAAAAAAAAACTTCTGTGCTAATCTTTATGTTAAAACATTAAGGATTCCGAATTTCTCCGCCAAAAACTGAATACATAAATTAATACTTTAGAGTATCAACAGTAATTATTTCACAGTAAAGACCATGGCTGCGGAATCGAAGTACATCTTATTTTGAGGTGAAGGAGTTAGAGTTGGGAGTCGAAGACTATTTAAAGACTCGGAGTCGGAATCGGTCACTTTCTCTCAAAGTCCACAACTCTGCCAATGTTTGCGGAGTTGGAGTCGGGATAATTTTGGGATAAAGGAGTCGGAGTCGAAGATTTACAAGCGTCGGAGTCCATTTTTTCCTCTGTGTCTAACTTTTTGCAAATGCTATGGAGCCAGAGTTGGAGTCGGAGTCCGACTAATTTTCGGGCATTTGGGTCGGAGTCAACGACTATAAATTCTAGGAGTCGGAGTTGGGAGTTGGTCATCAAGCGCTATTTTCAACAATATTTGTTTGAAGCAAATCCGGCTTTAAGTTCGGCATCTATATTGACTTTTAGTTTCGCCGTAGGCACAAATGTTAAAGGATTTGATCTGTTCAAAACTGAACGGAAAATCGTTCAAATCAAAAAGATATTTTCTTTACATGATCTTCTTCAAAAGAAATTTCCTACGAAGTTTGTTCGAAGCAAATTCGCCTCCAAGTTAGGGATTGTCTTGAATTTCCCCGTAGGCGCTAATGTTAAGTTTTTTTAGCTGTTCAAAATTGAACGAAAAATTGTTCAATTCAAAAAATGAAAGATGGAAATGAGGTGTCTTTGCCGAGATCTTTCAAACAAACAAAAAAAAAAAAAAATGTTCGAATCGGACAATTCACTCAAAGTTTTGTTTTTAGGGGGGGGGGGGAGACCGACCGACAGACATTTTCCTCCATCTAATTACCCTACTTTCCAATTTTTAATTTTTCGATATTTTTTAAATTATTTTATTTACTTTTGATTTTTTTGTTTTTGTTTTTTCGCGATATTTTTAAGATGCATTAAGCCTTCTTTCATGTTTTTTCTTCTTTCTTTGAATTTTACTGAGAAAGTAGACCAGTGATCAAATACAACATGTCATGAGGATAGCTGACATTTAAAGCATGAAGTGATGCGTTTCACAGTTATTTTAAGATTAGTTTATTTGAATTCATAAAAAAGGTACAATTCTTTTCTTCAAGTATGTTTGTACGAAGTACGTTAACATATTAGTCTGCTTTAAATATTATTTCAAGATAATTTTAAACGGTGTGTTAGGTTTCACTGGAAAATTTTTATAATGTCAAGAGCTCTGTAAGTCGACAAAGTTTGAAGTATACTGAACGGAACAATTCATTGTTGAAGCTAAATTTGAATCGGTAATCATTGTCTTTTTGCCCTTAGCAATTTTTTTTTTTTTAAATTAAGACTAAAGGACGGAACATTAAAGACACATCCCAAAATATATCATGCACTTTAACTGTGTGATATTCAAGGAGAATTAATCATTATAGTAAAATGAACATTTCCTGAAGATAAATCCTTATTTCCAAAATTAATATAAATTTTTACACTTCATGCAGATAATTTAAAATATGTCAATGCCAATCGTTTTCCAAGTATACACAGAACTGGATTTATTATTTTAACAGAAAACATATTATGTGATATGATTGAAATACTGAAATGAAAAAAATGTTTTATTGAGAAATATTTGAAAGCAAGTTAAACTTGGTTTTCGTGTTCAAAAACCATTCTCTCTCGTTTGCATCTGTTTTCAATACTAGCAGTCTAAAATAAAAATTAGTCCTCTCTGAATTCCGGTTTCATTTTAAAATGACAAAAGCTCCACATTATTATTCCAGTGAACGGAGTTGGCTGTCGCCTTTGTTTCGGACAGAGTTTTAACTAAATAAAATATTCAACTGTGGAGGAATGGTGGATGGAAATTGAAACGGGAGTGAAAATATCAAGAATTCCTCAACAAAAGGTCGGGGCTGATTAAGTAAACTTTCTCGACTGTGCGCAAATTTATTCGCTCCCGGATTTTCCATAAATATTTCATCATAAGGTTTAAAGTTCTGCCATTGTAAGAAAAGTATCGAAAGCCGTTTCCAACTGCCGTTCATTGAAATGACCATCTCGCTGAGTCAAAAGCGGTTTAATGTGCGTGCAAAACAATTCAATTGTTAGAAACTGCCTTAAACTGCTGCAAACGGTGCAGCAGAGTGGAAAATTCGTTTCGACAATGAAGTTGTTACCGGGAAAGTTAAACCCCAGCGCGTGTGTGGTGGCCCGATAAGAACTTCCACCCCGTTCACCCCCTTTTCCAACCCGTCGTTCCCTGATGCACTCTCCCCCCCCCCCCCAGACCCGCATCTTTGTCGCAACAGTCAGATATGTTGCTCCCAGTTGTCGCTCTGAAGTTTTCTAATTCCTTTTACTTTTATACTTACCTTGTTGTAAACTCTCTTGAAATTTATTGGATTAAAGAGTTTTCCGACCTTACATCTTACGATTCAGCTCGTAATTTTGATTTGAAGGCTAAAAATAGACTTCCGACTTCTAATCTATGGGTTTCCCAATCTGGACATTCTTCTGCTATTAAAGCAATTTGTTTCAAAAATTGTATTCTTTCTTCAAAAATAATACATGCATTTTGGCGTGCAGAAAAAATTGTTTTTTTTTTAGTCTGAACATTTTCATACTAATCCATATATATCAACTAGCAAAAACCTAATGTATTTCCAGTTTACTGTACGCAGGAAAAAATCATAATAGAAAATAATATTGCAGCACAGTTTTTGGTATTAAAATGTCATTGCAGGTGGGTCCAAACGTTGTGGATATTTCTCAACGATATATTTTCAAATGCAACGACATATGCAACGACGTGCACGATATATTTTCCTTTCTCCTATTGTCTGATTAAAATACGATATATGCAAAATTATGAACTTTTCTCATGTTGAAATTAATTCCAATAATATATTGATTATTTCATTGATGCTCTTTTTTAATTTCGAGATTATATTATTTACATAATAGGTCTTTCTTTTTTAAAAGTCATTGAATGCAGTTGCGATAAATTTGATGCAATTAAACAGCTCTGAATTAAAAATTATAGAGTGGTTTTTCTCTATTTGTACTCTGCGCAATATCTCTTTTAAGGCACACATTCAAGCATCAGATGGATTCATTATTAACGATTATGTTACTTTTTTTTTTCTTTACGTACGAATCTGTTACTTTCGGTTTGTCTTCACCGAACCCAAACGTGTACTTACTTTTTTTCAGGAGCCGTCTATTTTTCATCGAACTCCATTTCGGCTGCTGTGTCTAATGCTGCACACGCCACCAGGAAAATCAAGCGGGCTTTCATGAAACCCCAAGAGAATGCCTTGGCTTTTTATTTTTTCCCTTTATCCCCATTTGCCGGACTTCATTTCATAGAGGGTAACTCTCGTTGATTATTGTCTCTGGGGTATCATAAGCCTTATGTGATGCCAGAATTGGAAATTGGACTCCAGAGACTGAGCTAGCGGGCATGCGTCAGTCACTTGGAAAAGAAGTCATGATTGTGCAGTTACTTGTTATCACACATAATATGACTGAATATTTCTGTGCCTCAGAGACATCCAAAATTTGCGATTTTCAGTTTATTACTGCAGTGTATGTAGAATCTTATTCCGCACTGAGTCATGTTCCAAAGATGGTCCCTTTTGAAGGGATAATATATAAAATATATAATATATATTTTTTATCTATGAAAGTTGTATTAGATTATACAGCCGTGAGTCTCGATGGCAACCTGTGCAATTTCGTTAATATTTTCTGCATAATGTTCTACCGATGAAGGAACAACTCCTAGTCTCCTAAAAGATTAGCACTTATAGCTGGACAGTCAAAAACGTGGCTTGTTGGCAAATTCGGTTGAGTCGGTTTCTTTCCATGTCAATCTTCATTCCTCTCAGATGATTGGTTCTTTGCCTAACAATTGTTTTTGTGGTGATTCAATCAGCATTAATACATCAAATTCCCGTTACAACGAATGCCACTGCAAAGAAATGCTCGTCGAAATTTCCATTACTTTATTTAGATTCCAGAAAAAAAAAAAAAATGTGGTTTCTTGAAGCTCGTTGTAACGGGATTTCACTGTATTACAAAGCTGGTGTTTCGATAGAATTAATTTTTCTCTTGACTTAGATTTATACTATTGCATAAGCATCTTCGTGAGTAACGATGTAATTATAAAAATTAAGATTTTCTGGCTTCTTTGGCTAATTTATCTGCATTTTCATTGCCTGTGGAAATGTAAATAGTCTAAGTTCTTCAGAAAGTTCTTGCTTATTACTTCCGTTAAGGATGGGACATTAGGGCTGTACAGGGTTTCCCGTAAAATGTCTTTAATTGGAAGATATCCTACAGTGAAGCTTCGGTAAGTCGAACTTTGATGAGCGAAAAATTTCGATAAGCCGAAGTGAATATTTATTCCCGTCTATTTGAATGAAGAATTGATGTTATTTATTTTCGATAAGCCGAATTTAGTTAAGTCGAAATATTTGAGAAGTCGAATTTTATTTCATGACTGTCGTCAAAGTTTTCTTGTTAACGTAACTCTATAAGTTGAAATCTTATCCTTTTTCTTCTTCTCCCCAACAAGTATGAACAAAAAGAGAGAAATCGGCGCCATTGCACAGCATTAAAAGGCATCTAGACAAAGTGGGTTGAATAAATCTCCGAAACCGATTATTCGTACATAATTTGGAAAGTTTTATTTATTTATTTATTTATTTTTCGTTTTAAATTATTTTTTTACTTCATTTCCCTCCGTAGAAAAGAAAAAACTGCTCTTGGAGGAAACCAAAGCTTTTAGTACTGCCCGAAAATGAGATTTAAACGAGCTGATGTGTGCATCACATGATTTCCTTTTACTCCAATTTAATGTCATTTTCTCATTATTGGCAGTTTTAATGTGATTCAATAGTTTACTCTCTAAATATCACGAACAGTGGTCAAATTAAAACTAGATTTTAAAAAAATCGACAAATTTTTCTCTAAGTTGGTGACAAAACTTGGCAACCAAAAGACTGGCGATATATCGCCAAGTGTCCGCCAAATTATAACATCACTTGAGTTTACACCGAAATTAACAAAAATTTCTCCCCAAAAAGGCAAAAGATTCCCATAGAAAGACCTGAATGCAACCAAAAGGGGAGGTGCACAACTAGACCCCACTAGGAATCTACGTAACAAATTTCAACTTTCTAAGACATACCATTCTTGAGTTATGCGACATACATACGCACATTCATACGTACATACAGACGTCTTGAGAAAACTCGTTGAAATTAACCCGGGAATCGTGAAAATGGTTATTTCGCTTGTCTATACGTTCTTAGGTACTTATCCACGTGTGGTCGAGTCGAAAACAAACATCAACATTCATTTGGGGGTGAGCAAAATGGAAATTAAGGTCGATTTTTGAAAGAAAATTTTTTTCGCGAATGCAATACTTCCTTTTTCGTAAAAGGAAGTAAAAATGACGGAGGGATAGAGGTGCGTATATTTGGGATTAAGGAATAACTCCACTTTAAGTGACAACGGGGGAGGGAGGGTAATGGACGTTTTTGGGGATTTTGTGGTATTCTACGAAGTTGCTGGGTCTTTTCAAGACTGACTTTTTTCTTTCGTTGTTATACAGGGTGGCAACAGATCAGGGAGATCAGGGAAAAGTCATGGAATTTCATTGATCAGGGAGAAATCAGGGAAATATCAGGGAATTTCGAAAAAATAATAAAAATTCAGGGAAAGTTGATTAAATGAAGAATTTTTTTTTCTTTTGCTTTGCAAAATTAAATACCCTTTTTTCCTATGCATTTTCCGCCAATTATTTGTTAAAAAAAAAAATAAAAATAGTGAGGTGCGACTATACACTGACACATGTTTGTGCATTTTTTTCCCTTAAGGTCAAAGTATTGAATCTTAAGTTATCAACTACAGGATAAATTTCCTAAGCTTCTGTGTCTGTAAAGTTGTTTATTTTACGTAGTTTGAATTTTTCTGCCAGGCGTTCCATGCTACGTAAAATAAACAATCCTACAGGCAAAGAGGAAGCCGCCATTAAAGACTTTGCTCCATTGCCTTTACTCATTGTCTTGAAGTAGCTAGCATACTGTTGTAATCACGATTTCAAGAAAAAATCTTTTTTTTTTTATTGATACTGCTAAGAGCTTAAAAGGTATTTTACTTGGCGTTTTCGATTTAATTACTAAAATTGAATGTTAAATGAAAACCAACTTTGTTTTTGCCATTCGCTGTCGCTGTAGATTATATGAAGGGTTTTTTTTTTCGACTTTAAAATTCTTTTATTTTAAAATCAAGTTATATACTATGAAATAATGCTGCTTGAAAATTCATTTCAAAATTATTTCCAAATGTCCTTTTTTAGTTTTATCATGATTAAATATGTCTTTAAGAGTGGTTTTAATAATTTCTTAGAATTCTTATGTTATCAGGTTACTGGAATTGAAGTATTTGTTTTAGATTTCCTATAATATTTCTTTGTAGATAATTTAATATACTATTTTTACTAAAATAAAAGAAGCTTTTTTTCTAAATATATTTTTTTTAATTAACAGCTTAAAATGTTTTAAACACTGCATTTTATTTAATATGCAATGGTTTTCAGGTAGGGTTAAGGAAGAAAACCATTATACATGGTGATGTAAATCAGGGAAATCAGTGTACTTAATCAGGGAAATCAGGGAAAAGTCAGGGAACTTTTTTTCGACGTTCCTGTCGCCACCCTGTTATAGAAAGCTAATGTTTATTGTGCCGTCTCATTGATTTCCGAATGTTTGGGATTGAACTTTAAAATAGACTAAGAGAATATTTTAAGATTTTGGCAAGGAAAAGTTGAATTTATTCAAAGAAGTAGGAAATTTCACTGAAGTTCGATGTGCCTCTAAGCTTTCAACAATTAAAAAAAAAAAAAAAAAACGAAAAGACGTTTCGATTTGGGTCTTCCTTCTTTGATGAGTCCCCCCCCCCCTCTTTGTTGCTTTAAAAGTATCCAAAGACAACTTAACGAAAGAACAAATTTCCGCTTAAAGCAACGTTTGATAACAGGTTTTTTTTAAATATTTTTTTCCCTGTTCATTAAAAATTGTTACGTCCAACATAAAATTATACGTTTGTTTTTCAACCTATTCAAACTCTTGAATTCAAAGCACCTTATTATACATTAATTGTGTCAAGTATATATTGCCGCCTCAGAACAACAGTAAGACATCTAATCCCAAGAATAAAGTATGATATCCTACTGTTTCTTTGAGGCGACAATATATTATCGTTGACACATTATTCTATCATTTTTATGACATTATAAATTTAATGAGCGTCAGTGGAGGTATTTTATAGTATTCTATAGTTTTGTTTTCGTATTCAATAACACAAATATTCGATAACTCGATTTTTTTCGCATTCCGTGCGACTTCGACTTATTGAAGTTTTGCTGTATTTTGATAATGTTTGTGGTGGCTGCTGAGCGCTCAAAGATATAGTTGGGCGTAAGGAAATTTATTTTTTGGTGACTCCTTTTTATAGCAATTTTTGAGTTATTTAATTTTCCCCCTTAGTTCATTAATAGGTATGACAGCAGAAAATGTTTGCTTTGAAAACTAGAATTCATGAGCAATTTTTCAATTTGTAATCTTTTTTTTTTATTTCTAAGAAAACAACCTTGGTGCTTTTTTCGTCTGATTCGTATTGATTATTTATTTATACGTATCGTTCAAAATGTTTCGCTACTTGCATAATGAATAAAGTTTGTTACATTTCAGAGAAAATTTTGATTGTGCACTTTGTTATACTAAGAGGCTATTTTGTCACAGGAACTTGAACTATTGTTCTAAATGGTACTCTATAATCGTCTTATTGAGCCGTGAAGCAATTTCACTTTTTGTTTTTAAGAAGCGTCGATTCAATTTGATTCAGGAGAACGAAATAAAATATGCTACATAATGTGCTCGCAATAACTGGGAAAGTTCCGGGTGTCACTTTCTCATAAGACAACTGTTCGTAATTTTCGCTGCATGGACTACTTTGAACCAAAAATCTTAACGTTCAAACAATTCCTTGTATAACTATGAGAAAATTCAGCAATTAATTGCAGGCAAGTGTTCCGGTTTCTAATACGATTGCTTTTACAAGTTAGGGTTTTCACAAATGCTTTTGTTGGATGACTTAACATCCAAAAGCTCGCAATTTTCTTTACTGAAAAAAGGGTTTCATTCAAACTCATGAACATATGTGTCCAATTAGTTCTAAATTTGAGTAAAATTTTTGAGTTGTTTTTCTTATAGTTCCTTTGTTGCACAAAGGTAGTTATTATATTTAAACTCTTAAAATTACTTGAAATTATTTGGTTTCACGAGGAAAGATATAAAGCAGATTGATGCTTAGAAGAGTAGAGGTTTCTAATACAATATGTATATGGTATAGAATCCATGTCAATTCAACAAGGGGCATAACATGATGGTCTCGGATTTTTTTGGATTTAACATATGTAAAAAAATTAAGATTCATAAAAAAATAGATTAAAAATAAAGATTATTATATTAATAATATTATAAATTAATATAATATTATAAATATTATATTAAAAATAAAGATTCATAAAAAAATTAAGAAATACGTTTTTTTTTTTTTTTTCGCCCAAAAAAATTTCTGGGCCGAGATATAGGCCGCCAAAGATGGCGGTCACGTCAGGATTTCTCACTTGGGATTTTCATCAAAATTTTTTAAGTTCATTATCTCAAGAACGGTAGAGCATATTTTGTTGCGGTTTGTTTTGTTTAAAGGATATTTTTTCTTGTTTAAAAAAATATGCAACATTTTGAAATATGTGCTTTAGTTTTTTTTTCTACAGTCTTTTTTTAATAAAAAAATTTTGAAAAAAAAAAAAAAATAGAACCGACTTCAAAATTGCTCTAAAAAGTGAAAAATAATTTTATTCTTTAAACACCATCGATAATGCTTTTAAACATAATTTTTGAAGTTGGCGCAAAAACAAAACGTAAAATCCAGTGTAACCATGCTTCGTTCATATTTTTTTCAGAAAAGCATCCAAAGTTACGAACGAAACATTTATATCGCTATTCAAATATGATGTCATCAATGCATAATGTATGTGATAGTGAAGAAACTGGGCCTGGTTAAATTTATAGTTGTATTTGAGTTATGGCTGTGAATGATTTTATCTATCGTTTTTGCGCCAACTTCAAAAATTATGTTTAAAAGCATTATCGATGGTGTTTAAAGAATAAAATTATTTTTCACTTTTTAGAGCAATTTTGAAGTCGGTTCTATTTTTTTTTTCAAAATTTTTTTATTTCATTCTTTTTAGTGTAAATGTAGGTAATTCAGAAATAATAAGAAGTTACCATCACGAAACCTCACATTTTTTTCTTAAAAATGCTCCTTACTGAAAAAAAAAAAAAAAAAAAACTATTGACACGCGTTAAACTTTAAGTGATTGGCACTAAAAACTTATCTTCGTTCCTCTCTGGAAATCATGCATAGTTAATTTAATTACAACCATTTAAGTATTACGTTTTTCCTAACTAATTTACATTCCACAGCATCTAAGTTGCTCATGATGCAATCCTGTATTTTCTTACTTAACCCCGATCATCTGTTATCGGCATAGATGATAACGATAAAAATACTACAGAGTAGTTGAGTCAAACCTAATGGTAGCATTGTGAAGGCTAAGCAGATCCTAATCACTGCATCACCTCGCTTCCAGGTTAGGTTTACCCCTACTATGGAGCAATAGCACTGAAGAAAGGAAGATTTTGATAATTCACATAGGGTTACTATAAATCAGCAGGGTTACTAAAATAAAAGTATTTACATTTACGCCAAAAATGAGACGACAGCGCCAGATTCCCCATTATCGAAATATCCCTTGAAGAAATTTGATGCTTGCTCCAGAGAAGCCTTCATTCAAAATTATCATTACAATTACTATTAATGTTTCTGTTATATGGCACCAAACTTTTATAACAATGAGTTTCATATTGTCGCGTAGATGAAGATAGCGAAGACAATGTGAAAGCCAAATGAAGCGAATACTCGTTAGTCTCAACTCGAGATCTTTATTCAGAACCACGAATGAACGTTACATCTCCTTATATACAACTTGAGAAAGTGCTGGACCTTTCCAGACTTGGAAAGATACAGAAATTAATAGAAGATTCGAGAAAATACGGGAAACAATAGAAACGAAATTTTAGTAAAATTCACTTTGTCCTAGTCGGGATTTGAACCCGGGTCGCTCGTGTGGGAGGCGAGAATTCTACCACTGAGCCACCGTTATCCACGGATGAAAAGTGCGAACTTCGCTACAATATCATTTTAATCATTTACTAGGGAAATTGCATAAAATTTACTGTTTTTTGCCCATAACTTTTTTTCTAAAGAACAAATATGGTCAAACAAAGTAATGGGACCTAAGTTGAGCCATCCCCTATCCATTAAAAAAAGAATCATCAAAATCGGTTCACTAGGTGAGACGCTATGAGTGGACAAACAAAAAAAAAAACATACATACGGTATGAATTGATAACCGCCTCCTTTTTTGAAGTCGGTTAAAAATAGTTAAAAATTTTTTTTTACTTTTTCTCAAAAATGTCAATTTCAAATTTTTTTATTTATTTTTTTTTTTACTTTTTAGTATCACTGACCACTACGTTCTCTGAAAGGGAGTGCTTCCACTCTTTCGTTTAACAGATTTTAGAGGCATTTGAAAAAGTGAGGGTTTTTTAAGGAACTCTTTACGTAATGGCAGACCTGAAAATTCAAAAAAAAAAAAAAAAAAGAAATCCCAACGAGTGGCCAGAGAACACTTTTAATTAAGTTATAGAGCGAAATATTCACTTTGAGTCTCCACTTATTCCAGAAGTTTTATTTTTAATGAAAACAAGAACCGGTCTCCAGTCGATTCGCTGCATTTACCCACTTTTCAGAGTAGCGCCGAAAGAATCGTTAAGCGCAATGCCATCTTGTTCTCACTAAATTCAATATCCTGGATAAAATGGCGACTCAAAATGGAAGTTTCGCTATATGATGGAGTTAAAAGTGTTTTCTGGCCACTTACTGCGAAGAAAAAAATGAATTTTCAGGTCTGCCTTTACGTAAAGAGTTCCTTAAAAACCCTCATCATTTTTTCAAATGCCTCCTAAATCAGTTAAACGAAAAAGTAGAAGCTCTCCTTTTCAGGGAACATACTGCTCAGTGGTACTAATAAAGTGTAAAAAAAAAAAATAAAAAAAATGGAAATTTTTGAAATTGACATTTTTGGGAAAAATTAAAAAAAAAAAAAAAATCTTTTAAACTTTTTTTTTTCAAAAGACTGGGGGAAAAACACTAAAGCACATATTTCAAAATGTTTTATATGTTTTTAAACAAGAAAAAATATCCTTTTAAGTAAAACAAACTATAACAAAATATGTTCTACCGTTCCTGAGATAACGAACTTCAAAATTTTGATGAAAATCCCAAGTGAGATATCACGACAGGACGTCCATCTATGGCGGCCTGCATCTGGGCCAGGAATTTTTTTGAGCAAAAAAAAAGGGTATTTCTTAATTTTTTATGAATTTTAACATACGTTAAATTAAAAGAAAATTCGAAACCATCATGTCACACCCCTTGTTGAATTGACATGGATTCTACCATGTATATATATATATTCTTCTACATAACTTTTAGGGAGATAGGCAGTAGATCGTTCAGGTGTATTAACGGAAATTGATTAAAAACCCAAGAAGTATCACAAGTCATTAAATTTTTTCTAAAAATAATGAAACTTTTGCGTTCACTCATTTCAAAATAACAAAAGATTCTCTTAAATTAGTAAAAAAATGTATAAACTTGTAGTTATTAGTGGCTTCCTGTTAAAAGTCGTAATAAATTGACGCAACTTTAAATTTTAAAAAAATGAAAAAAATTAAAGCACCTTTTCTGAAAATTAGGAAAATTGACTTTACATTCTTTTAAATTCGTTTTACTGAATGTGAGGAGGAGACAAGCAAGAAGATGTAAGTGGACTTTTCAAAATTTTAAGCAAAGCTCGTTTAACGTTCAAACCATAGGTACATTTTATTGAAAAGGTTTTCCAAATCAGCACCTCTACAGCAGCACCTACTAGGGCTACTGGAATCATCTTTTGCCTCAAAAAAGAGGAGAATTTCTTCCACTCTTTGTATTAGTTATTTCCAATTTTTTATTTTGGTACTTAAACTTCTTTGCTTTTAGTTGTTCCAATGTTCAAGTAGTTACTGTATCTACAACCCAAATTCAAAATAATAGAATGCTTCTCACTTTTTGGGAAAAAGTATATTTTAACCAAATATGAGTACAAATTAGGTAATTAAGTGAACGTGCCACCTTTTATAGACCTTAAAGTATGCATTTCATTTCAAATGTACTTAATTAAAAATAATCTTAGACAGAATAATCCTAAAGCTTATAGCGATGAAGGTTTACGTTGAGTCAAAAAATTAGAATATTCATATTAAAGGGGTAAAAACAGTTTCATAAGAAACTATCAAAACTAGAATGCGTCATTTTTGCTAGATTCAATGCTTTATTTCTTTCACCTAAAGATTGTACCACCTGTTTATATTAATCGTTTCTGACACTGTTTCCATACCCTCTTCAATACGGCAACAAACTCAATTTTGTTAGTGGGCACCAGGTCTTGAACCGCTTCCTTTAAATTTGACGGCATCACAAATTCTTGTTCGTATTGTTATTGGTAGAGTAGCTTGATCATTAATACCGAAATGCCTCTTTCTGTTTAAAATCTATGAGTCGATTTGGAGACATGACATGGAGTAGATATTTTCCGAAAGATATAATGTGTCACTAAATGTATAACTGCTGGGTCTCAGATGAAGTATCATGCAATATTATAAATAAACAGCGGAAGTCACGCATTGTTTTATTTTAAGCTATTCCAAATCTAGAAGCCCTCATGCGCCCACAAACCAAAAAGGATGTGTCAAATTGGAGATCAAGTTTTACAAAATATTTCTCATACGCTTGTCTTTTTTAACGTCAAACACGAACACTTTTTTTTTTTGTTCACAGATATTTCAAAAAAAAAAAAAAAAAAAAAACGATTAATCACTGAATATAATAATTTTCCAACTTTGTTGCCCCCGTATGAGCTTCTCTCTGCTTCAGGAGAGTCGTGCACGTTTCTGCTTCATGTTTATCTTTGGTCTTTACTTCGTAGATCTGCAATTAAAACTGCAGCAGTTTATGCAACCGTCCAAGTGTAGTTAGCGTGGACAAGATAACTATACATTCTTTCCAACACTTATGGACATAAAAAGTATTTTTCAAGGATTATTTTGAACGATTTACTTTAATTTGGGTTCATCTCTGCCAGGTGTTGCAATTCTTCTACCTCGTTTACTTCGTTTATGTTTTTGTTGGTCAGTCCTTCTATATTCCTTTAAAACGTTACATACCATAGATTCTAAAGCGTTCATTTGAATTGAGTTTGATAGTTTTTTTTCTAACTTTAAAAAACGATACAATATGTAACTTCGATTTGTTTCCTATTTATCACCTTAACGACCAATTTTGAGCAATAAGGGTTAATAAAAAAGGGTAAAATTATCCGGGCACCAAGCTCCATACTTGTGACAAACTATCGATTAACAGGAATGCAAATATTTTCGCTACTTTTTGTAATTCACATTAAATGAATCGATTATTCTAATTTTTTGACCCATATAAAAATTTATCTATTTTTCCAATGTGTTAATGATCCATTAAGTAATAATATCTGAAACGTTGTTTATATTGTTTTACCCATTCTTGATTAACGAGTTTTACTCTTTTTAATTTGCATGCGTTCATTTTTCCCGCCTCAGGGACAAGTTTTGTTCAAACATTTCTAATATTCTATTATTTTGAATTTGGGTTGTATTATAGTTCCTTAGATGCTAGAGTTTCAGCTGCATCATCAAGTTTTTTTTTTGGGTTAGAAATACGTTAGTTCTCTTTCTTCGTATAACTTATGTAGTTACCAATCGTCTTTCATGATGACTGTTGAATTCCCAATAGAACTTCGGGATCACTAGGAGGGCCGCCCAGAACTTAAATTTTTGGAAGGGCAAAACTGCTGAAATTGCCGAATGAAAGTCCAAATTGTGCCGAATGATAAAATACGGGTGTGCACTATGTGTACATCTATTGAAAAAGGACTTTAGGGCATTTGAAAATTGCAACTTTGTATCCAAATTTGCCGAATCGTTAGACACAATTTGTCGATTAAGGCTTTCTTTGTAAAGTCACAGTGACCTCCCATCGGGGCGCTTAGTTAGAAAGTTTAGCTTTGTTAGAAACCATTCACAAGAAAGCCATGCCAATTCGACAGGTATTAAATCAGTTTGTGACAAATATCACGAATCAAAGAGTTAGCAGCATCTAAATTAATGCTCTATCGGACATGAATAACATTGTCCTCGAACTCGGTCCCGCTTGACCGTTTCGGAAAATCAAGACAGGATGACACTTACACGTCAACGGCCCTGTTTAGTTATAAACGGGCGCCTGCTAAACACATTTCCACCGATCAACGGGACAGAGGATATGAAGGCTTCGCTTTAATTATGCTTCAGATTCCAGATCGTAGCAGTTATGCGTGTGATTTGCAATTAAACGACCGTTGTCTGTGGACCGCACAAAGCCAAATATGGTCACAAAAGGTTCTTTATCGAACCGGTTTTGCTCTATCATTATCATTACAAAGTGACTGTCTTTCCGAAATTAAAGTCCAGATTGGGGGGGGGAATTTATTGCCGGACCTCTCGCGTCCGGTTTAATTAAGTCCGGAAGGTGTTGGGGACGACACAATAAGAACTTTCTAGAAAGCGCTCGAGAATTTTTCCGAGAGATAATGTCGGTCAATTTGCATGCCGCTGCCGTTGATTAATTATGCGCAAATATTATTATGGCCGTGTATTATAATAATAATTCCGGGGCCGCACTCATTAGCGCTGCGTAGGGGAAAATAATTGAATGTTGAATTAATTGCTCTTGCCAGGGCCTGCCAAGTAAATCAATTGTAAGTAGTGATGCTTGAGTTATGTTGTGTGTTTTCCCTTGCAGTGTCTGAGTATTGTCGAGCGTTCCACGATGCACAATTAATTTAGCTGTGCGCGCATTGGTGGTGATAATTAAAATATCGGTAGTTGTTTATGTATTCTCCTGAAACATTTGTTCCGTTTAATATACTTCATTGTTAAGCAGACTTGCGCCAATATCTATTGGATTAGAGTTGTTATTCAGACACGATTCTAGTAACTAACGAAGAATTCATTAAAAAAGTTTTCACTTTAAAACACTAACTTACAAACGGTGATGCTGAGCTTCTAAAGAAATCTTTCAGTTGCGCACTGTGAGGGAATATTGAACGCGATTTGATTTACACGATTTAAAGTGCTCGATTTTGGTCTAACTCTGTGAGGAATTATTAAATTTTACTTCTGTAATCAGTTTGATGAAAAGTATAGAAATTATTTTATTAATGAATATTTATAAACAAAGTTTAAATTATTGTTAGTAATACATTAGAGTAAATTCAGAAAAAAGTAAGAAAATAAAGTCGCTCATGATGTTAAAATAAACGTATGTGAAAGAGTTGAGAAAGTCAATCAAAAATCATGTACGATTTGAAAAGCATCAAAGCTGCTTTTTGCTTAAATAATTGTTCGTTAAATACGAAGTTTTCTTTATCAATTGTTTTCTGTGTAAGATGTTGCTATTACACTGAACGTTCAAAATATACTTATAACAAGAAGGATAAAATATAAATAAACTAAGATTAAAAAATGCTATTAATTGATTGTTATTATTTTTTTAATCATTATGAGTCAAATATTCAATTGATAAAAGAAAGGGATCGTTCACGTTTGAAAGTCATTTGAAACTCAATTTTCTTTTTTGAAGAATTTTATCTAAAACCCAAGCAACGTATATCAGGTTTCCTAAACTCAGCTTATTAAATTTAATTGACTTTAGTATTACTTTCCTCAGGGATTAAGTTATTGTGCAGATGTTTATAAAAATATTCAAATAACGAGGATGTAATGAATGTTGTATCAGATATTGATTTTTTTTTTTTAATTTAACGCGAACATTTTCAAATATGTACTTCATACTTAACAATTTTCTAAAGTAAAATTAAAAATAACAACGACAAAAAGCACTAATTGCACTTTTGTCGGATGTCTTTCCGTCCATAAGGTCATTTCTTTTGAATTGAAAAAGGCGCTCCTTGTAATGCCTAAACATGTCTGCAGTAATCTCAATTTGTGCCTTCTGACGTTGTCATTTCTTATTTTACTTTTTATGCGCAGAGATTGAACTTAATGTCCTAACGGTTTCCTTCTTATGGTGAAGAAACGTCACTGCACGATTTTTTTTTTGCCGGGGGGGGGGGGGGGAGAGAGAAATCTTTTTGAAATAGGGTCCTCAATTAATTTCCTTAATTCACGGAATATTCCCTCTGTACATAAAAACCGTGATGTGTTGTAGTACAAAATACAGGAAACAGTGTTCCCTTAGACAGTAATTCTTTCATGGGTTATAGACTCAAAAATGCATTTATGCATATTTCCTGATTATTCCGGCATCTGTTACTATGGATAGAAGAAATAAAAGATCTTTTATGTATAGTTTAATTACAGTAAATATATTCGTATTTTATGAGCAATAAAGTATTGTATTCATCATTTTTTAATTGCATGACGTAGACATCATCTCACGATTTCGTGAGTTTTTCGTTGTTTCTTTTTTTTAGATTGTTTTTTTTTTAATCTATATTTTCTCCCGCTTTAATGAACTTCGTCCTTTTTTTTTCTAGCATTTTTCTCGGAATCTTTTTTTTTTTACATTTTAAAGATATGTGCGTGATTTAACATTCTAAATAAAAGCAGAAGTTTTACTATCGGTATCGGTAGTAACTTATTTTAATATTTTATGTTTCCTTCAAATCTCTTGTATTTTTGAAAAGATTTTGGGAGAGTAAAGTTTTTAGAAAACTCATTTTTTTCCGCCTAGGGTTTATTCGTAACTTATAAGTGTATCAATCTGCTTCACATTTTGCTATTTTGTGCGACAGAACGTTGTTTTCTCCCCATAACTAACTGCACTCAAGTTGAGAAAGGTAGGGTTACCAATATCCGTTGGGTTTACTTTCAAATCCATATGCATTCTTTTAAAAAGGTTTTCCAGTTTATTCAGTTTCAGTTCTGTATGCGAATTTCCCAGGACTCAGATGAATATTGAGTTTTACAGCACATTTGATTCGATTTTGAAAACATCAATGAAGGAAATGTTATTTTATCGAACATCATCTATAGAGATCGACAAAAATTCAGAAATCTTACGGATCAAGAAAACTTTTCAAGTAGCAGACAAGTTGATTTTCACGTTTCATTGAAATAATTCAGTGTGTCATGGTTTTCGAAAGATTCTTGTCTCGAATTCTGAAAGAACAAATCGCCAATGTCATTTGTTTAATCACCGAAACGACCTGACTCCCTGACTCCAAATTGTAACAGAAAAATCATTCTCTCTGATTTCTTATCCCAGATAGAAAGTCTGGAGATTCGGAATAAAGAAAAAATTATTTCCGTTGATAGGAAAAGTATAACATTCCCTGCCGCTAAAGTTCTTTCTAAAACGAAGCTTCAAAGCGTCAAAGAAATTCCAAACAAATTTCATTCTTATTTCTATTCCTCTAGTCCAGGGGTTCTCAAACTGTGTGCCGCGGTGCCCTGGGCTGCCGTAAGAAGAGTTGGGGGGGGGGGGGGGGCAAAGTGTCCGTGCTATCATTATACCTGTATATGTGTTTAGTTACTTCGCCAAATAATGCCCGGTTGACCAGTGAGGAAATCCTCCATTGTTTAACTAGAACAAAAAAGGGTGACTACTGTTCTTGAAACCTAAATTATGTAGTTAACGAATTCAAAAAGAAAAATAGCGTTTAGTGCAGTCATTTTTTCTTCAAGATTTGATAACCTAGAAAAGTAGATTGTAAGACAATGGTTCGCCTTTTTAATATGTGTCCTGATAATATAACATCGGAGTGTTTGGGAGGAGGATATGATCCTGTGCTGCATATTCTGCACATATGTTCACGAACTGAGAGCAGGTGTGGAGGAATAACCCCTGAAAATAACGATTTATTAGTTGTTTACGTAATTGAGATGGACTAGGGTGCCGCAAGAAAATTCTAAATCTTAAAAGGGTGCCACGAGTCGAAATAGTTTGAGAAACCCTGCTCTAGTCTAAAAGATGCTTTTTATTATTGTTACCTCTATTTCTCAGCTCTCGTTTCTTCAATAAAAAATGTGTTTCCATTTCGAACAAAATTCACTCTCTTTACCACTTTTTACTAAATGAAAATATGAATTTTATGATTACCAAGCTAATCCAATAACACGATAAACTTTTAAAATTCATTGCAACTAAATTGCTTGTCAGATACCGATTTAAGCGGAAAGGAAGAAGTACAACTGCTCTTCGTGTCGTTTCTTGGAAATCTCGCTTTCTCCAACTTCTATCTTATCTTGGTAAATCTATATGCTTGAGTCGCGCCATTTTGACAAAGTACACCCTCGAAATTTAGATATGTTTCTGTCACAGATTGCTATGGTTTCCATCAGCGCTTGAAGTGCTGCTTCCCTTGATCTTCACCGACTTGGAAAAGCAGCAAGGTAGGGGGCCGCGAAAAGAAAAAACATGTGAGGAGTTGTATAACATTTTTCATCCCACCCTACTAACCGAAGTGGGCATATTTGCAAAATCGATGTTTCAGATACCTCTTCGTTGCATAAAATTTCATTCTCTGTGAGAATTTTTCCAATATGAAATAATTTAGATTTTTCTCGGTAAAAGTTTCGAATTTTTGCTCTGAACCTTCATCGGGCCATTAAACAGGAAAACAAATATTTTGTCCTGCAGATGATAGCTCTGTATTTTAATCCAAATCGTGTAATCAGGGATGCCCCGATGGCAGGTCACGGGAGGTTACCGTGACTTTCCAAATATTTCCTTATTTGGCAAATTTTGTCTGAAGATTTCTCAAAATTATCATTATTCGGCAAAGTTTGGAGTTCAGAAATATCATCATTCCGCGACGTTTGGAGTTCTATTGGGAAAAAATGAGAATTTCCGCCCTCCCAAAAATTTAAATTCGTATTTTTTTTAAATGTGAAATTACAATGTTAATTGTGTTACTCTGTGTTATTTCTCTTTCATTCAAAAAATTACTTTTATTGCATTATTTTTTTCTTCCTAAAAACCATTGATTTTAACACATATTGGTTGCTAATCTTAGACGGTAGTTTGTATACATATAAGGGTGATTATGATAATGACTAAAAATCTCACTCTGAAGGAATTCCTGACTGCGCTCGAACGGTGCATCAGATTGTAGAGAAAGAAATGATGTGTGCTATTTTGATTCTTTTTATTTATTTATTTTTTTTAAAACATTTATAATGCTTTACATATCGTCGCTTCAGAGCAATAAGACATCTAATCCCAGGAATAACACCAAGACATCCTACTGTTGCTCTGAGGCGACGATGTATATATTTTCAAAAATATTACAACATTTAAAGATAATATTTAAAAACTTCTGCAGCTTTTTCCTCCCTATTTCAAACCATGCTGAATTTTCATTTAAAGTACAAAGCGTGAAAATATGCTTTACTCAATTTTTGAGGTGTATTTCCAATTTTCAATGCGTGGACGCGTTAAAAATTTATCTGCGTTTTCAGCATAGGAGCAGTTTTCATCTTCGTCGTCCAGAATATCATTGAAAATGCTACAAAAGGAGTCGAGAGTTTTTAGTTTACAGCACATACATGTCGTTTGTTTTATTAAGACACAGAAATTTGAAAAACACGTATACTAATGATTTTAACAGTTAGTAGGTTAAGGGCTTTATATTTGTATCTGAAATAATATTAAAAAAATTGTAAAATATATTCAATTGAAGTGTTGAATGTGAAGTAGAAGCAAAGGGGTGTAAGTGACAAAGGAAAGATTTCGAGTAAAAGGAGTTCAAAGTTTGAATCATATGTAAGGAGCTTTCTAAACACAATGGACAATAACTGTCAAAAACAGAAACACAAACAGAAAATTTTATTTTCTCCATACCCTCGTTGACTTCGCCTTTTATTTGATTTTTTTTTTTTTTTAAATTCCACCTTTTAATATATTTTTTTCCCCCTTTGTGTCTGTGTGTATGGTGTAAGAGAATCTAGTTGAAAATACGATATGAAAAATTTATACACGCATTGATTGCTGTATGGTTTAAAGTATTGGTTTGAATAAATGATTTGTTCAACTATTAATTTTATCAGCAGACTTTTTTCAGAATCAAAAGTTTTATCCTTTTTTTCATTTTATTTTGTTTTTGCTTAAATCTAAATTGTGGTTCATTGTAGGGGATATTGTTACTATTACTTTTACAATATTTTTATTAGTTTCTGCAACGCTTTAGATGTTTAAATGAATTATTTTTCAAAACAAGGTTAAAATCAAAGCATTCAAATATCCATGAAAGTTATGTAATTCTGTTAATTCGGTCAAATGTCGCATCACAAGTTGAGTCATGTAACTCAATCGAGGTTAAAATCTTTAAGTTAGAACTAAATTAAATTACTTTTCTCTTCTTTGCAAAAAAAATGAGAGAAAAAAGATAAACATTATCTAAGACGGCGTCTGAAACGATATTAAACTCCAAAGAAAGAAAAAAAAATAACTCAAAACTTTCGACTGTCGTTGTTCGCTTTTATTGTTGGACAAAAGCTTCGTTCCTTTCTTATAAATATTTAACACACCCTCCTCATTCTGTTTGAATAGCGCCGTCTATTTGCATAAAATTCTCCATATGCGACTCGTTTCGAACATTATGGACGTGGAATCTTTTGGAACATCATGTGTATTCAGAAATGTCCTTCAAGCCCCTGGAGACGTTGTTTGCTCAACAATGTCGATCGACCCTTGTCGTTGGAGAGGTGAAAGCTAACCGGATGCTTAGTATTCCAAATTGTGTACTCTCCTTGTTGTAACAAGTTACTACTGCGTTGGATGTGTGGTCGCTTTTGTCCACGCAGCGGGAAACGTTGCTTCTCGGTGCCATTCGAGGCTATTGTGTCATCTGTTTGTTGGTGAGTTACATGCTCGATGATAGCAATGAAATTTCAGGTTTTTCTGTTATTAAATACTAGCATAATGCGTTTAAATTTATTATTATTAAACGCTCACCACACCGGTTAACATGAAATGAGGATTTAAAATTATTGTAGGCATATAAATAAATAGGTGCGTCTCGGTGCCATTCGAGGCTATTGTGCCACCTGGTTGCTGGTAAGCTTCATACTCGTGATAGCAATAAAATTACAGATTTTCCTGGTATTATACACCAGTATTAATGTTTTTGAATTTGTTATAATCAAACGCCCATCCCAGGG
The DNA here is from genome assembly GCF_026930045.1 of Uloborus diversus. NCBI lineage: Eukaryota > Metazoa > Arthropoda > Arachnida > Araneae > Uloboridae > Uloborus > Uloborus diversus. The sequence goes on along the minus strand of NC_072731.1, from coordinate 95,608,323 downwards.
ATTAGAAAATATCATAGAATATAATAATAATAATAACATGATAATAATAAACATGAATAATAATAATAATAATAATAATAATAATAAAATCGCAAACAGCTTTCGCACACAGCGCCATCTGTAACATACTACCTGTCAAAGAGAGGAACGTTCATTCAATGGATTAAATGTGCTTATTTAGTTTCTTCTCGCTTAGAGAATTCATTATTTGAAATAATGTTAAAAAAAAAATCCTTTTTGTAAAATATGATTTATTAATGAATCGGTAACAGGGTTTCACTCTCCCTGTTATGATAAGCTGACTGATTTTTTATCTTAAGTTTCGCATGTTCTGTTTCGTTTCCCTTTCCTTCCATGTTAAAGCTGACTTTACCTGTGTAACACTCCGGGAGGAATGACCACGAAACAAAAAGCCGGAGACACATTTTTGTGTCTTTGTCTCTCTGCAGCTTTTATCCTTCTTCCGGAGCAACTCGCTCTATAAATCAACCCTGTATCATCCCTTTGTTATCTTCCGCGGGCGACAACATAATATAGTTTGCAATAATCAAATTACAAGGAGCGTTTTAATAAAAATAACCGCTGGACATTTTCTTTTCAAAGCTCTGACTTAACATTTGTGGTGTTTTAATTAATTTGCTTAAGTTCATTGTCATAACACCCTTTTCCCGCTCTCGTTGCGGATTCTCATCCGCTTACTAGAACCATCACTTGCCAGCTGTATCGATTTTCTTTTAAAATCCCTATTTGCAGTGGAATGTAGCAAAGTATTCGAAGCTGGCCGTAAAAGAATAACATCCAAATGAAATGTTCCCTTTTGCATTGCTAAATGTTTACTTTGCTTAGGTAATTTTCATCTTATTTGCGTACTTGGTGGTTTAACACATGTTTTAGTTTCGTGAAGATTACTTTAAAATAACGCGTTTCTATTTGATTTGGCTTAATTTCTGGGAGATTACTCCGATGTCTTTACGTGCGTTTGCGCGCGAAATGCGATGAAGGGCGATATTGGTTTACGATGAAAATTTTGATTTCATTCTGTGTGAGATAATCATATATTTTGACGAAGGATTAAATTTTTTTTTTTTTGATGATGGTTCATACGCATCAAATTTGAAATGTCTTAAGAGAAGTTTTGCTTGTCTAGTTTCATCAAGCAGGTTGTAGAAACTTTAAGGTATGGTTTATAATTACGTATAAATTACATAAAAGAAAGAAAAACAGGAATTTTGATTAATTGAAGTGAAATACCTTATGCAAGGGCTTAGAAATTGTGTGACGGAAGTGATGTACTTGACAAACAAAGATTAATATCTGTAGTAGCAGTATTTCTTGTTGTTGACTTTTTTTTAAACTCATTCATCTGCTCTTTATATATATATATATATATATATATATATATATATATATATATATATATATATATATATATATAATGTGTGTGAGTGTGTAAGATGTTTGTTAACACTTCAAAGCAGAATAAAAAATACAACAGATTGTACAACTGTTGTACAATCAAATTTCGAGATTATAAACTACATAGTTTTATTGCACTTAGCGCTGGAGTTCATTTTCAAACTTTTGAAAAAAAAAAAAAAAAATCAATAGTTTTAGAAATAAGACAATTGACACATAAATATGGTGAGAATTGCCTTTAAAAACTTAAGGTCTTTTGGGTGGAGTTCGCTTCCTAATAATTCGTGAAAGAGTTGATGCCAAGGGTCATTTCCGTTCTTTGAGATTCAATTGTATTGAATTGCCAGGTCTCCCCTTGGTGACAAATCATCTATTTGATTCAAAGCTGACCATACCAGAGGGACTTGTTGCTTTCCACAAAAGCATGAATAGAAGCGAAATGTTGTTGAACAGGCTCAAGCATAATGTTATGGCATTCAAGGAAAGGGTCACCTGTGGGTGATGTGGGAAAGTGAAGGGGGAGTTCTTCTGGGCCCTCTTTGCGAAGTCCTCGGTTTTTCTCGAAAATCAAGCTGACAGATGGGACAGACGTTCTAGGCTGCTTATCAGTTACGAAGTTTTTGAGTAGGAATATGACCAGACGCTGTTTATGAAGGAAAAGGATAGCTTAATCCTACGCATAAATTCAGCTATTTTACCAGCAGTTTAGTGTGAATATAGTTTTTTTTTTTTTTCAATTTCTGTCAAGCAGTCTTTGTATTTGCATAAAAGCTTTGTATTTGCATAAAAGCTTTGAATTTGCAGATAATTTTAGCAATAGGCTACATGATCTGCTTACCAGACGTTGCGTGTGTTCAGTCGACAGGTCAACTGAACGTGATCATACGTTAAATTTATTGACCGATTAACCGTATTTGTCGGTGAAATATTGCCATGTGAAATGAGAAACTTAATGTATAGTATCATTCGCTGCTAAAAGTAAAGGGGACCGTAATTCCAACAAGAGGGAAAATAAATCACAAAAACATGCGTACGTGTTGCCTTATGGAGAACATACTTCAATGCCAATGAAATGGCAAACTGTTTTAAAGTTGTAATGAAATTCTTGGAAATAATTTTTCATTATCGACACAAAATTTATTGCTATTGAAATTCGGCTCCGCGACATTTTCACAATCGATAGCAAATGTTTGCCAGGCATTTCGGACGATGGGTTCGGGAAGAAATCGACCTGTCAACAACTTCAACCCGATCGGCATAATTCATTTATCAAGCAACTGCATATGTCGATGAACTATTTTACTGTGGAATAAGAAAGTTATCGCTTGTTTTAGAAGTGACCCTGCTCTTAAAAATCTTTTTAAAGGGTTGGACAGTTTATTAATGTATGTATACTTGGACAGTAACTTGCATTTCATCACACCAACTCCAAATCAGATTTGTTTGATTATTTTAAAAATTTCCCCATTCAATATCACTGTTGTAAGCTTGTTCATCCTATCAAAATGGGTTTTAAATTGTTCACTCAAGAATTATTTAAAAAAAAACTGTTTTGCTCAATTTTTTTTTGGCAGTTTGGACAACGGAAATAATTTACACTTGTAAAAAATGTCAAAAGTTTTGATTTAAAAGGAAAAATAGATTGATCCAAGTAAATAAAGAATAAATAAATAAATAAATCATTAAAATTAAATAACGAAAAAAAAAATGTTAAATTTAGATTCAAAAAATAAAACTAGGAAATAAATTGATAGACATAAAAAGGCAGTCAACCGCTTATAAAAAAAAACATAGCTGCAGGGGTGGCGTTACAGGAGAAATTGTTAATATGCAATGATTCCCGCGCTAAAACATTAAAATCAGCTGTTGGGATACTTTGAAATAAATTGTTGTTGCTTTGTAATAGTTTTGTTACTTGAATGCATTTCGAAATGATACAACTTACTTTTAAAAAAAAAATCATTCACTTGTGAACGAAAAAAGTATCCCTATTTTAAAATGTGCAGATATTATGTGTACAGTAAGGTGGGGGGAAAAAATTGATTTTCATCAAGCAGGGTAAGAAAAAGGTGCCAAATGACGTTTTAAGGTTATATATAAAATTTCATTCGAATTAGGAGTTAATTTTCTGCCTCCGGATTGAGTTTGAAAAACCCGTATCTAAGGATAAAAAATCCATTTTCATTATGAAACTGAAAAAGAAAATTACAAATACGTATAACAGCTTAAGGTTGTCCAAGTATTAATCATTTATTTACAAAAATGTTTATGATAGTCATTAATTTTTAAAATTAAAAGTATTCATCTTAAAATAGCTTGAAAATTCTTACTATTTTGTTCTGGAATAAGTTTCTGGGATTCCAGATGGTTCTTTATTAAATCTTCTCCTTTTGCACAATGTAGTTGAAACTTATTTCAGTTTTAACTGCCATTCCACAGGGGTACCCATCCCCAAAGGGTGATAGCACATTCCACCCTCCAAATACTGGGAAGTGCCCCCCCCCCCAGAACGAGATCCCCCGCCTCAAAAAATAAGGTCAAAATTCTGTAATCAACCCTCTTAAAAATTTTAATGCCGCAGTCTGCACCATGAACCCTCTGGTGGGCACCCTTGCCTTTCAATAGTCTGTGTGCATGGCATGGCATGGCAGGCATAGAAAACAGTTCCTCTTTTGCCTGAAACAAGCAGTTGAATATCTTCTTCAGAAATTGATTTCAGTATTGGTGGATCAGACAGTTTTCCAGTCATTGAGAGCAATGCCAGATTCTGCATCAAGCTTGACAGCAAGAATGCGAAAAATTTGTCTTTTGGGAGTCTGTTTTGCTGAACACTACAAGCTTCTAAAATCCAACAGGTTGCCAATTCACGGGTGTGCTGTTCCAAGTCTTACAGCATTGTAATAAATTAGTTTTTAGGACATACGAAAACACAGTTTCTTTGGATTACGGGATCTATTTTGCACTTCAACTCAGTGGATAAATATCTTGTTGCAGTGATTTTGATCAACTGCCGAGCTAATCTGCACATAAAGGGTAACTATTTTGATAGCAAACCAGATTGGAGCATTAACTTGGACGACTTATATTGCAAGAATTATTAAATTTTCAGAAGGAGATTCCACTGAAACACAGAAACGTAGAATTCGATTAGCACGAGTTAGCCATAGAACATGATACATTTTGCTAGGCTTTGGCTTAGCCAGGGCAGATTTTCGTGCTATTTTGCGCCTCCGACGAAGCATGTTTTTCTCAATGTCTGAAGTAGTGGGATAAAGTACTGCTGAGAGAAGCAATAGCTACTCCAGCACTGTCTGATACTTCGTATCTATCATACGTCCGTGAAAGCAAATTAAAGTCCACTGTATTGCTTGTAGTAGTAAATTTATCGATAATTGCGTTTGTAGTTTAAAGCTTGTAAAGATCCCTTGAATTCATCCTCATTGTTCGTATCCGATGCAATGAAGTAATGATACTAAAACTGTCTTCACTTTCTTCTTGAGGCTGAAGCTGCAATTTCTCTCCTTCTCTCATGTTTTTTTTTTCTTTTCCCGGACAAATGTAGTCGTTCATATCTTTGCAATTGCAAGATGAAGCGTCAAATAACAATTTACTAGCTTGGTAAAACGATTATGATTATTATTTTTTTTTTAGTTATTTTTGGATAGGATTTCAAAAGACTGCTGCTGCATTTCAGGAGGTAGATATTTAGCATCTCTTACTCATTTATGTTGCACAGTAGGCAGGGAACGTTTGACCAAATTCACACATTTAAGCCTATTCTAACACCTAAAATGGTAAGTGAATTAAAACCAGGTAGAAATTGGAAGTTTGATCACTAGTTTCTGTAAACGAAGTAACATTTATTATTATTGCAATCTTACATGAAACGTATCCTATTTGGGTAAGAAAATCCAAACTTCAAACTCAATTCGGAGGCAAAAATACTTTTCAAAATGGAATAAAATTTCACACATGTTAGTGTGAGACCATTTAGCACCTTTTTAATCTTCTGCCCCTAAACATTTCGAAAAAAAAATTTTTTGACCCACTCTAGTGTACAGCGAACAATTTTTCGCGTTTTTGTTAAAGAAAAGCCCAAAGTTGCCTAACTCCACTTTTTTTCCGTTTGTGTGTTAAATATATTTTGACAAGTTATGCATTTCATTAAACTTTCTGATATGACGAACCGTACAATTTGCACAAAACGTTCTCCAAAAATTCTCTTGCATTGAAATGGGTTTGAACAAGAGCCACCACAAACAATTTTTCGCTTATCAGTATTCACTTTGCAATTATCCTCGTTTGTCCTGGCTGAAACTCTAGTTACCTCAAAATTTTTTGTATCGCTGTGCCGCTCAAAAACTTTCCTGACGGTATTCTCAAGTAATAAATCGAGCTGAAATTTAACAAAAGGCAAGGAAGGCCCTTTAAACCTCCTCTTCTGGGGGGTTGGGGGTATCCCAGAAGGGAGACCTCGCATATGTCCCTTTTTTCGGCTCCTTTCAAAACTTGCAACTGTCGGTGTAAATAAATGAGCGAATATGTAGTCCGGATCGGAGGGGAAAACCACAACCACAGAGGGAAAGTTAAGCCCCCTATACCCCATATCTATTCATTATTGAATAGAATGTTTCTCAAAGCAACTGTAGCCCTGCATTGTGCATGGCCAAGGAGCCCACATAACGACTGAGTCTGAAATTCTATCCCAGTGTTAGGAAGGTGCAAGCTTTTCTGCTTCTTTGGATTTTCTTTTGCTCACCAGGAGTGCTTGGCTCTCAAAGTTGTGTGTCAGGTCAAACTGGGGCTTAGCCGTTTGAAGGATCAATTATTTGCTGCTGAGGCCTGCTGAGGTGTAATCGCAATCACTTGCTGCCATCTGTGAAAAGATTATTATGTGGTATGAATTTCAACCGCGCAAAATAGAAGGTATTCCAAACCTAAGATTGGAGATAAGAGTGTGAAATCCAATACTAACTTGAATTACGGTTTCTTTAAAGTTTAATTTAAAAAAAAAAGTTTTCTCTCGTTACGAATATGAATTTTTTCTACATTTTTTTCGTATGTCTGTTAATAAGTAGCACTTTTCACTGACGTCTGTTTTTTATTCTTAATCCGTCTAAAATTGCAACAGCAAAAGCTGTGGCGTAGTGGGTGTCAGCAATAAAAGTTTCATCAAAGAAGATGTAAACAACGAGAACTGAGTTTGTTTGTTTAGAACACTCTTGATAGTGTTGATATTGGCGCGTGTATACTATTTACAACTAATTACAATTGCAAAAACCAAGAATATGATAACCCTCTTCACCTCAATCTGAGAACTTTGCAAATGACGTTACAGGTTACAGTACTTTGTATTACCAAATCATATTTAGCACAACGAACAGTGTTTTTATAGAACCACAGTCCCTAATTTCGATTTCCGTACACGAGTATGAGAGTACCGCCGGTAAAATGCTACTTCTTTTTGCTGTGCCTCAAAATTGTCTGTTCCACCTGAATTCAAGTTTACTTTTCGAGAGTCACATCAAATGGCATGTCACCTGTAAACCTAGTCTTCATTTTTGGTCCCCTTGTTGTAGCTGTGATAGCAGTCAATTTATGAAGATTAGCTAGACCACATACTCCAAAATGTCTATTCCAAACCACCGCCGACGGAACATGGTTTGCTGATCGAAACGTAGCGTCCAAAATGACCTTCAATAGACGCTACGCCGACAAAAAACAGAAAAGTGTTCTAGCCTATTTGTGTACTAATGAATGTATAGCGCCGTATGCTAATCTCAAGTGAACGTCCGAGGTCGAACAGCAGTAGACAAAGGTGTGAGCAAGGCAGAAATATAAATTTGGGATTTTTTTGCTTATAATACGTAATTTAGAAAACGCATCCTATTGTGGCAATCAAGTCCAAAATGCTGGTTTTTTGTGTCAGTAAAGTGCAGGTTTTGAGTAGCACTCATCTTCATTGAATAGCAGCGATAAAAGTTGGCAAAAAAAAAAACTTCTTGGAATACTTGAATTTTGTTTCAACAGTTTGTCACAATAACTGTCTTGCAGAAGGCTCGTCTGAAATGAAAAGCATAGGTTTAACGTAAACCTACAAAATGAAGATTGTGTGAATTAGAAATCCTAGACAAAAGCATCTGCTTAAAAGGGAAAGGAAAATCGTTTTAGTTAGCATCTATGCTTATTGATAGAAACTGAGTAAATCTGCGCATACTGAGCATACATTAGCAACAATAATATATCCTCCGTTAGAAATTAAAATAGTTATTTTTAGGATCAATTCATAAGCTTTCATTAGAGTAATACTATATTAAAGTATGTTCTCAAAATTTAGTTGAAACAAGATTCCAAAGCAATTTACTGATTTAAGGATTTAAGCTATTATAATGAATGGAGTGAGAGTGGGCATGTATTCAATTTGGGTATGGGAAAGATTCATCAGCAGAGGAATTTCCTAAGTGTGTATAGTTCATATGTGCCTTAAGCAAAAAAGTGTTTTATAATTCTGAAAGGAGATTATTCAAAGAAAACCGTAATAGAAACTAAATTTGGTATTATAAATTTCGTACTTGTGGCTCTCGTTATAAGCCTTCATTTTGTCAGGGCTGCGGAGTCGGAAGGAAATTGGCCGACTCCGACCCCGACTCCGACTCCTGGATTTTGAAACGCCCGACTCCGACTCCAACTCCGACTCCGGATTTTTAAAAAAAAAATTTAATTGTATTTTTTAATTGTACTCCCCTCTCTCCCTTCAGGGGAAGGGGGCAAACCATTAAACAGAGATTGCAATATTAATACCCTTTTATGAAAATTTCGTATTTTGTTTTTTATTGTAAACCCTAGACGCATACAACGTTAGAAATTCAATTTAAAAATCAAATTTTCCAATAGTTACGAGTTAAAAAGTGAGATGACTTAAAAAAATCCCTTTTAAAAAAATTAAAAAGGATTATCTGTAATTTGCCCCCCTTTAATGTTTAACAAATAGATATTGATCAAATCGTGTGCTTTCAATTTTTGAAAGCTGTAACTTGAGAGAAGAAAAAAAGCTTTTTTTTTCTAAATCCAAGTTTTTGAGATGGGTTGATTTGCTCCGGGTGACACCCATCTGGTAGATGACACCCAAAGTTAATTTCAGAGTTTATAAAAAATATAAAAATTTTAATTCTGAAAGTTTTTGTGAATATATTTTAAATTATATTTCATCAATAAAATTTCAACGAAAATAGGGCACATATACGTCAGGAGCTAATTTTACACAAAATGCGATGGTATACAAATTTGTACGAATAGCTTTTACTATACCTATATTTCTTCGCTAAATTTTTTATTTAAATTTTACTAGCTGCTTTAGAATTAACCTTAATATGAAAATTTTAAGATTAACTGAAATTATTGAGTGTTGTAAGCAAGAAATCATTTACACTTATTTTATTCCATACTTTGTAGTGGGAACCAAGCTTATAGAAATAGTCTTAATAAAGAAAAAAAACATTAGATTATTTCATCGAATCTTTTGGATTCGTGTTTTCGCGGCAGAACTTCTTTGAATTTGCCGATCACCCTTAAACGTTTCAACCTTAGCTACGGGCCTCGACTCACTAATTTGTTACGTTTCTTTTACTGTTTTATATAACTGAGATCGAACAAAACACTATATTTCTATTTTTATTTGAAAGCGATTACTTAAAAATGTTTAGGCACCGTTTGCTGACAGTTGCTATTAGTTAAGTTAAAAAACAAGCAAACAAGGGGACGGCTACAGAAAGTTCGGTAAGCACTCAAGCTAGCTGATTGTCATAATGGCAGTTATGTTCTCATTAGTATCTTTTTATACATGTAATCGAATCAACTGGTAGTCAGTTTTTAAAAAATGAAAGGCGAGTCAGTGAAAAGGAAAGAAAAAAAGAAGCCCGGAGTCGGAGTCGGAGTCGACATGTTTTCTAACGACTCCGACTCCTTTACCCCAAAATCAGCCCGACTCCGACTCTTTGACTCCGACTCCGACTCCACAGCCCTGCATTTTGTGGTAAATATTATATTAAGCTCTTAAAATTTTACTGTAACAATATTCATAAGCGTTTCTTTTATGTAAATTCGTCTATGATATGAATGCACATACAGCTTGTCTATATGAAAGAATCGCCGACATTGAATTTAATAAATATAGAAAGCTCTTATGTGCCCTTAAGGCTCTTCTAAACCTCTCCGTAAAATCAGATTCGACGAAAACACGAAATCTGTGGCAACACAGGGGGTGTATTTGGGAGGGTCTAACTCGATTTTTTTGCACTGCTAATTGGTCAGATTTCATGATGGACAACGTCAATCATTGAGTTGTTGAAAGGACAGTCGTAAATCTAAGCTGTCCCCATCGGTACTTTACGGTCGGACGAGGGCAGAGAGCGAGCTAAGAAGGATTCTGTTCCAAAACATGTCCCCCATCCCCTCCGGCCTGTTTCCCACCACGACAACAGATCGGGTAGAAGGGTGTAGTATGAGGGTGAAGAAAAAAGAATCCAATTCTCCTATTCTATTCTACCACCCTTCTCACTTTTACTTGAAAACTTTGGAACCGCGGGACAATTCTACACATTTACTCTTCGAATCGAATTCTGTATTTGTTTTGCAATTCATGGGCGGCATAATCTTCGTTTTTTTTATTTGTTTTATATTTATTCGTTCAGTTCATTCATTTATGTATTTTTCAATATATAATTGAGGGGGAGAGGGCGAGCGGAACACTGATGATCTTTATAACTTTATCGATAAAAGATTGCTTTCCTTTTTACAGAAATTTCTGAAACTATTCTTGAAAAGAAAAGCAAATTAATCATAGAAAAATGTCGAAGAATTTCTGCGGATGTCGGTGTGAGCATAAAATAAAAACATTTGGTAGTTGTGTAGTTAGGTTTGCTGATAGCTAGTTTGATGAATGTTACAATTAATAAAAAGGCATAAATAGTAAATCTTTCGAAAACAATCGCGCCCTGTATGAGGATTTTCTGTGCAGTTTTCAATTAGAAAATTATGCTTTTGTTTTGTCTATGAATTTTCTGCGCATCAAAAGAGGAAATAAAGAAACTGACGAATCTGCATGTTGGCACGATAGAAAACAGGAAAAGAAAAAAAAATGCTGTTGTCTTGTTAGTGATCAGAAGGATACCATATTACCAGTGGCGCACATGAATTTTTTAAAGGGTCGAAAGTCTCATTCCATTATTACGCCGTCAAACATATTGACTTGATTTTATCGATTCCCGAGAACAAAAAACAGTAAAAAATAAGCTAATGAATAAATAATTAGCATTAAGTAAAGAAATAACCAGAAATTAAATAATTTACGCTTTTATTTTTCTCATAATAAAAAAATGAATTCAAGTTCAAAGGATCTCATTTCAATTTGTAATCACAAAACTAAAAACATACTTATTACTGTGTATTCATTTATAATCCCCATTCTTCTTCTCATAGGCTAAGTGCACAATATTTTAAAAAATCTCTTAACATGCGGGTTTTATTTTTTCACTTATTAAAACAGAAGTTATTGTAACCTTTGTTTGAAATTATTTCACGCACAAAACATAGAATCGTAATCGATCGGGGAAAAAAGCAAGACATATGGGAGGGGTCCTGACCCCCTGGACCCTAGTGTGCGCCACTGATAAATACCCACTAAGGTTTTCATTATTTATACACGTGTACTAAATAATTAGAATGAAATGACACCTCTCACTAATGCTAAAAGCAAATTATTGCAGAGCTTAGTATTTTTGACAGTTGCATGCAGAATCAACGCTTGATTTAAATCTGAGGAAAGCCATGTTACTGCGTACAAAAGCCCTTTATCACGCTCTGAATGCAAATTGGGAATTTTACTGTTGTTTTTCTTGGATAAAAGCCTACTTCAATTCAAACTTTCGTCGATGTGCCTCTTCATCAACATTTTAAGATAATTTCAATTCATTGAGCGTATTGTTAAAAGAATAAAAATTATATGTTCACAAATTTTACCAATGCATATAATAAAACGTAAGTAATTGAACTCTAATGGTTTAAACATACTTCGAAAGAATGAATGAAGTGTAAGAAAGCGTACAGTGGTTCAAAATAGTCAGCAAGTGGTATTTAGGAATTTCCGTATCATAAAAATTTGATTTCTTGATCTTGAGGCAAAGAATGTTTTTTTCTTTAAGTTTGACACTCTCTGTTATTTAAACATTTTGTTCACATAGTAGGAAATAAATAAAATTCCTTATGAAAATAGAGTGGCGTTAAACAATATGAGTAGCACAGTATACAAATGAAAAACGTTATCTATCATGAAAGCGTCTCGAAAAATATTTACGTGTACCAACAACTACGCTGTTGTAAAAAGATTGCCATCAATCATGAAACGAGAAAAAAAAATCCTAAAAAAAGGAAGGAACATGGTTTTGTTAATATTTTCGAAAAATATTTTCGTTTAGAGTTGAAAACTGTCATATGACAAAAAGAAAAAAAAAAATGCATCGATTCAATGAATCAAATGTATGATCATGTTCAATATCGAGAATTATAGGAAAAAATAGATTGCAAAAGACACAAAATTAAATAAGCATTATTCGAAAGGAGAGACAGTGAGGCACTCAATTTATGTGCCGAATTAATTATCACTATGAGGAACTTTCTTGTTCCCAGTCTCATTCGCTGTACGCAAAAGAGAAGACTTGTTTATCCAAAGTGGAGAAACAAAGTGCAAAAGGTGAGAAAAAATTATACATGAAATCAAATGAATTGATATCGTTCCATCTTCAGTATTGGAGGCAAACAAAATAATATGAAAATTCAAAAAAAAAAAAAAAAAAATGAGCAAGGAAAAATAGTACTGTGGCCCTAAATTACTGTGACAGTATCACCATACTAAACTTTCTTGTTCGTAGCCTCATTTCTTTTCATGCAGTCACGATGATTGACAAATTCGGATTGCAAAAATAAACTTTATGTAACATGAAAAGATTTCGGAAAATGCATTGTAAATTGTGAATAGAGTTCTTTGATTGTGAGCATGCGCAAATGATCAAGACGAAAGTTCAACTAATGATACTTCTTGAAATATGGAGAATGTTTTTTGATATGAAGTGCTGCTGGCGTCATTGCTTTCTGGATTCTTTGAAAAAAATACTTTCAATTAGTGTTTTAAAGAGCCATTTGGGCGGAAAAAAGCATCACTTTATACATGAAATTGAATGAAGCAAATATGACCTTGTTCCATCTTGAGTATTGGAGGCAAACAAAATAATATGAAAATTCAAAAAAAAAAAAAAAAGAGCGAGGAAAGAGTACTGTAGCCCTAAATTACTGTGATAGTATCACCACACTGACCTTTCTTGTTCGTAGTTTCATTTCTTTTTCATGCAGTCACGATGATTGACAAATTCGCCCTGCAAAATTCGTATTGCTTTCTTGATTCTTAGAAAAAATATACTTTCAACTGGGGTTTTAAAGAGCCATTTGGGCGGAAAAAAAGCACCAATTTATTCATAAAATTGAAGGAACCGAATATGATCCTGTTCCATGTTGAGTGTTGGAGGCAAACAAAATAATATGAAAATTTAAAAAAAAAAATGATCGGAGAAAAAAGGTTGTGAGGTACAAGGGCGGATTCAGGGGAGGGTCAAAGGGTCAGCCGACCCCCTGTGAGAAGAATGTCATTATGATTATTATTAAACTTCAATTCTTTACATCCGAAAAAATAGTACATGGAATCAATGTCAATTTTTTTTTTTTTTTTTTTTTTTTTTTTTGCTCGGTTCTGTAAGGTAGTTCTTTTTAGCGCGTCATAATTCAAAGAATTGACTGGATTTGTTTACTGAGGCATTGCTATTTTGATTTCTTTGTTCATTTTCAAAAGCGCAAATTTCTCTAATGAGCTTAACTTTTTCCCCAGTTCTCCTCCCCCTCAAACCACATGTTGTGCGTGTTATGGGTGCTTTTTATTACTATTTATAGATGTTATCTCATATAACCAAAGCTTACGGTGACATGACCAGCATATCTGCCGAAAAAAATGTGACTTTTGATGAAAGTTTGAGGGAATATGATCCATGGCCCAGGCTGTGGCATTGAAAATTTAGGGGGAGGGGAGGTAATTTGAATGGGTTTTGATTTGGGGGGGAGGGGAGTGCTTCGTAGCATATGAGGCGCTACACTCTCCTGCATGGAATGATGGGCAACCCTGATTAACTGCTACTTTTTTACGTAGGAATAATAACGATATCCATTGAAACTTGACCCCCCTTACAAAAAGTTCTGGATCCGCCCCTGTTGATGTACTAAATCATACTTGCTGATGACAGTATCACCGTACTGAGCTTTCATGTTCGCAGTCTCATTTCTTTTTCATGCAGTCACGATGATTGACAAATTCGCAATGCAAAAATAAACTTTATATAACCTGAAAAGAGTTTGGAAAATGCATTGTAAATTGTGAATAGAGTTCTTTGATTGTGAGCATGCGCAAATGATCAAGACGAAAGTTCAACTGATGATACTTCTTGTACTAGCGAGAATTATTTTGATATGAAGTGCTGCAGGCGTCTTTGCTTTGTTGATTCTTTGAAAAAATACTTCCACTTGAGGTTTTAAATAGCTATCTGGCGGAAAAGCATCATTTTATACATGAAATTGATTGAATCAAATATGATCCTGTTCCACCTTGAGTATTGGAGGAAAACAAAATAATATGAAAATTTCAAAAACATTGATCGTAGAAAAAAGGTTGTGAGGTACTAAATTACTTGCTGATGGCTGTATCACCACACTCGACTTTCCTTGTTCGCAGTCTCATTTCTTTTTCACGCAGTTGCGAAGATAGACAAATTCGCTTTGCAAAAATCGACTTTATGTAACATCAAAAGAGTTCGGAAAATGCATTGTAAATTGTGAATAGAGTTCTTTGATTGTGAGCCTGCGCAAATGATCAAGACGAAAATAAAAGTAATGATAATTATTGAAATATGTACAATCTTTAAAGGAGAAGCATTTTGATACGAGGTGCTGACTTTGATGATTCTTCGAAAAAATACTTTCACCTGTGGTTCTAAAGTCACAGGGGAGAAAAAAATGCATGAAATTGTGTATGTATATATATATATATATATATATATATATATATACATACATACATACATACATACATACATACATACATACATACATACATACATACATACATATATATTGGATTAATCAAATGTGATCCCTTTCCATTTTGAGTATAGGAGGAACACAAAATAATATGAAAATTTAAAAAAACAACTATCTGGGAAAAAGATAGATACTAGCTGATGAGAGTATTATCATAGTGAACTTTCTTGTTCGCAGTCTCCTTCTTTCCTTTTTTTTCACACAATTATAATGACTGATAAATTGATATTGTAAATAAAAAAATAATAAAAAGAAAATCCTTTATCTAAAATGAAACATTAAAGAGTTCGAAAAAACCATTGTGAATTAAGAGAGTAGATCCATGGTCGCGCCGTCCTTATGTGCGAGGTCGTGAGGCGCACTACGGCGCCAGAGTCAAAACGGCGCCTTTCACTACCAATCAAAAATGTTCCAAATGGGGGGAATCTCTCCAACCAAAGAAGGAAAAAAAAGAACTTTTCATTATATCCAGTATCCAACAGGGCTCGCTCAGCCCAAAGTGATGTCCAGGCCCTGGCAAAATTTGGTGCCCCCTCTCACAGGAATATCTGCAATTTTTGTGTGTGGAAGTTTTCAAAAACGGGAAGAAATAAAGAAATTTACCCCCATTTTGGTGCTCCTAAAATTGTGGTGCCCAGGTCCATGGACCTACCAGACCGTGAGTTCATCAGGCCCTGATTATATATCCTATGGTGGCGGAGAAATTACACTGCTCACTGAAACAAGCAATCCTCTCGCTGCCTATCTAAAATGAAAAATTATTGCCATGTTGTGTGTCTAAACATGCTTTTCAAGAGTGCAATCTTTTACACTGAAATCACGTGATGCTAGTTAATGCATACATCAGCATTTTTCTTCTTCATGTGGAGGCGTGAATGCTGTTTAGGGTTGTACACGAAGCTGAACATATGAGGCGCGAGAAATTTTCTATTCTTCATTTTGGATCTTGAGGAGAATATGTTGTACTATAATTTGTGCAATATATCTCTTTGTGATTTTAAATTATTGCTCGCGGAAATTCGACTATTTCATTTTATCATACATAAAAATTATGGTAAGTGTATTTGCATATATTTTACTTGTGCGTAATATTTGTATATTGTAGACTACAATTTTGGCTAACTTTTTAGTTCCAAAAAGTAACGACTTGACCATAATTACTCGATTCCTCTCCCCCTCCTTTTTTTTTAAACTATTTGTGTGTCAGAAAAAGAGCTTTGGACAATGTACTTGTTTTAGATATCATATTCAATGCCTTCCGTATTTTAGAATTGTTAATATTTAAAATATTTTCTTTTTCCTAAACGCATTAGCATATCAGAGGAACTACTGAACTCGAAATAAGTTCGAGATATGAAGTGAAACTGTAATCACACACGTGCACTGTAATCCAAAATTAAATACACATTTTTTTCAAAATCAATTAAATGACAAACGTATTTTTTTCTACGTCACATTGGTCTACAAAACGTCAATCCAGCTGTTAACTATATTTTCGCCGAACGCCACTGCATAAAGGCGCTCAAAAGACATTTGCACAACGGCGTTGATCAGGCTTGGCGCGGACCTGAGTAGAGCTCTTTGATCTTGGTTATGCGCAAATGATTAAGACAAAAGTTCAAGCAATGACAATTCTTGAAATATGTATATGAATCTTCAAACGAGAAGACTCACATTTTTTCCCATTATAAGATGCAGTAATTTACACAGATTCTTTAAACAAAATAACTTCTACACTCAAACGGTGTACTTATATTAAAACAGCATTGAAAAATATATCACCTAAATAATTTCAAAAACTTATCGAGGAACTCGAAAAAAGAAAAAAAAAATGCGTTTTCTTTTTAGAACGGATGTCACCGTCGAGTCACATAGATACAAGACCAACACAAAAAACGACAAAGAATGAATGGTCATTAGTAGGGATCCAGTTTATTGCCTGGCGAGGCCTGTGGCGAGGCAGAGGGGAAAAGCGGAGAAGCAGCCAAAGACCCTGGGGGAGAAGAGAAAGTGGTCCCTCAAAGGGGTGTGGGGGGGGGGGGGAAATGGGTGTGGTCTGGTGGAAGGCGTGTCTTTCGCAGTTTTTCTCAATTTTTCGAAAATAAGGCTTTACTCCGTGGAGAATATCAATAGAACAAATTGTCTCAGAAACAAACTCAAAATATGTTTTTAAAGAGAAATGTTCAATCTCTTGCGCTCCTTTTTCCGTTTTTCCATATCATTTTTCAAACGTGTGAAAATAGTCGTTTAAAAGTTTTAAAATGTTATTAAAAAAATTTCAAAATAACTACAGAAAAAATAAAAAAGAGCATCTCTAGTTCTAAGTCATAGCCATCGTTTAAAACAAACCGCATGAAAATATTCCAGTAATTTCTCGTGTTATGCTTTGTATAGGTAGCAGATTTTCCCGTAGAGAAAGCATTAGCGTCGAAAACCAAGATGGACGGTATAGAAGAGCCTTAAGCAAGAAAAAAAGCTTCACATTTCTGAAAAAGAGATTATTTCTCACTCGCTCGCTGATGGAGTTGTTGTTTATCGAATGTTCAGTAAAGCTCCCCCCATGCTTCTTTGCATCTCCCCTGAGGAATATTCCTCCATTTTCGTCATCTGCTTTTAGCATCAGAACCATCCATCTAGCTCTGTGAACCCCGACCGTCGTGACAGTCGGAGGAGGAGATGGGCGAGTTCAAGGGTTACGGTCTCGGTAAAGGGCGTAGAGGGCAAGGGGAGAAGACAGCTAAACGGAGGGGGCGCCGAAAAAAGTAGTTACATTGAGTTATGCGAATGGGAAGTTTTTGCCCAGCGTTTCTATATAGCTCAAGAACTTAGGGGCGGGGGAAACTTTTGGCAATTTATCTCTTTCTTTGGCACCGTTTCAAATGCTTTCAGTTCTTCTATTAATTGGGCTTGTTAACAAGCCAGCGATGACAGAAATGACAGACTGTAGTTTTTTTGTTCCGAATGCTTGAACAATCGCCATATATTAAGGTACTTATTTTTTACTTCATCCAGATAACAACGTGTCGTTATAAATGATAATGAACTTTTCCGGCCTCATTTGCAATATGTTGAGCGAGTGGCGGGCACATCATCTACCACAAAATACAACAAGAAGCGAAAATTATCAGTTCATAAATATTTGAAACTTTAGCTCACAATGGTAAAATTTCAAAATGAATATGAAATCGTGACTTATCGAATATGAACGGGTATTTTTTTTTTTTTTTTTTTTTTTTGTATTTGTATGTCAAAGGCTGTCATCGGGATACCGTCGAAATTGTACATTTGGTGGTGACAGATGACTTATGAAGAGCATTAGATTTTTTAAAAATAATGGTTCAGCTAGCAGATTTTTTTTTTTTTTTTTTTTTAAATAAGGGAAAACTAACCCGACAATCCTTAAACCTATGCATACTTCCCCACTAAGTGATCCAGTTGTGAAATAAATCTTTATGAGTGGCCGTCGAAAATGAATGTGTCGAAAAAAAAATCCTTGCGAAATTATTTTGTGAGAAAATTTATTAATATAAGACGATGTGTGTCTTTGATCCTCTACATATCAATAAATAATTCATTTAAAAAAAATAATAATAAATATAACGATGCTACTGTTCAGCACGAAATTTGTCCGATAACTTTCACATATCAAGTCATTCTACGATCGAATAATAGTCGATAGCGATCAAACTGTTGATCACCCCTGTCCCTGTTACATACAGTAGATTCTCTTAACCTATAAAGAGCATTGAATACATTTGCTTTGGGAATTTCCCAAAATGAAGTGGCATTAATAGCTATGATAAGTTAAAAAATCGTCAATGTTGCGAAATTGATTACGTTTTCTGCGCGCTATTGATATTACAATAGAAATTAATTGTTTGCAAGTAAATAAGTTTTCATGATTTATTTCACCATAAAACTTGGGATATGTTTCAGTCTAGACTCTAGAACGGATGATTGCCAATGATATTTTTTTGAATATTACAACCCTTTTTTTCCCTCTCAAAGCAGGTCATGTTTGCTTATAATTAATTGCAACATTCTTTTTCAAAATAAATAATTAAATGGAGAAGAATTTACTTTAAAAGTTGTTTTACAAATTTTATCATATGTTTATCTTTTTCTTTTTTGAAATGTCTTCAGGAATTCCGTGACGCTTACAAAAATTTGTTCGGTTTCAATTTTTTTCATCCTTTAGCACATTGACTAAGTTACCAGTGTTGAGTGCTTTGCTGTGTGTTGACTTGAATGTGCATATGATTTTTACAATATCAACGAATTGTTAATGAAAAATTTCTTTTTTTCCAGGTGAGTGTTTCTAAATCTTTCTTAAAGTTGGAACATGGTTTTCTCTGAAAGCGAACTCTGACATTTAAAGTAAAACGACAATCGATTACTTGTAAAGTGAGTTTTCAGTTTCGCTAAATTTTTAATGTATTTTTATATATATATACTGAAAGGAGGGAAATGTTGTTAAAAAGTATAATTCAGCACTTGAAGTTATTATAAAATCTTTTTTTTCTCCTTTTTGGGTATAAGTAACTGTAATTTGAAGCCATCTAAATAAAAGTTTAAGGTAAGGAGAGTCTCAAAAGAGTATTAATTTAGATAAAAGTTCCTAATGGAAATAAGAAAAGGGAAAACATTACTTCATGCACGCCCACACTCTCTTCTCCTAAAAGTTATAATGACGATCGGAAAAATAACTGTTAAAAAAAGACTCATCCATCAAAGTGAATTGAGGCGATCTAAGAAAACGTACTAAGTACAAGCGAAATCAATAAAATCTCTTAGTATTTGAAAAGTTGAATTTGTCGTATGGAAGTGAAACTTGACGAATGATAAGAGTGAGCTTGTGATATGAGTGCAAGAGTAAAACAACACTAGAGTGGTATCTCCACTTTTTATCAAAAATAGAGTTACGGTCACTAAGTGATTTTTGGTCACGCTTATTTTGTTTCATAATTCTGAACAATTAAAATAACTTTGTTACAATTTGTCCTTTAACTAATCGTGGTTGATTTAAAATGGAAAAATACATCTCTCTCTCTCTTTTCAAATGAAAAACGATGAAGTCGTTATTTGAAAGTAATAACTTATTTAAAAGTTTTTGGAACAAGTGCTACGAAATTCACACTGTTAGCTATTCAGTCCAATCATCTTTTTTGAGCTTTTATACAGGCTGATACTTCTTCAAAGTTATCTTTAAAAACATGTTTTCCAAAGACAATATTTTTCATAGGTCTAACGTTGCCCTTTTATTTTTTTTTAGCAATTCCCTTTGAATAATTTCTACAATTGAGTGACGTGTAGCAAAGCAACCAACTTCAAAATTCCCAAAACTGTATGCATGCTAGTTTATGTATTTCTTCATTTATGTATGGATACAGTAACCCCGCACCCGACCAAGACTATGACAGACAACCAAAACTATGACATATTTAAACTGCTTAAAGTGTCGTCATAATTTTAGTAGTTTAAAAATAAATAGTTAACAATATTTTAATGAAATTACATATTGATTAAACTATTTGGTGTTGTTAATTAAATTCAGCTAACTTAATTTTGAATTATTAAAGCACAATTATTTCACAATAAAACTTTTCAAAAAGATTTTACAGGCAGTTACAAAACATTTTTTTTGTTTAAAGTACTAATTGCAAGCTTTTAAGACAAATATTGTATTAAAAAAAATAAAACTCTTTTTTTTTTTTCATTGTTTCGGCAAAATATGTTATACAATCATATCGCATTTCGCGATTACGAAAATGCGGCGCGAATACTCCATTTTAACTTATTTTCTCGAAGAAAGAGAAAATTCCGACCCAATTTTTTTTAATTTGCTTGTGTCTTGGGATGCATATTGCAATCGAATTATGTAGCTTAAAATAAAAACTTCACAAGAAGAGACACATCAGACAATCCTTTTAATTTCACTGACGACTGAAAAACAAAAGTTCAAAAATGAGATGGAAATAAAATCATCTGGTTTTACTGTAGGATTTTTATTTCAGTCGAGATATCAGCCAATCTGATAAGCCCGGAAACGAGAAAAGACTTCAATCTGAGCTTAGCTTCACCCTACTTTTGGCAACATGTTTGGCGACGAAATGCCAGTACCCGAAACCGGAAAAGCAGCCAGAAGGGCTGAAAACGATTTTCTCTGCGATGTAACCTGCAGGGGGTGCGGATCGAGAAGGGGGCAGCGGGGCTTAAGAAGCAAAATGGGATTTGAGGGAAGCACCGTGAGCGTGACAGAGGGAAATATTTCCGGCCTAGAAGTTCTAAAATTCAAGAAGGGAAAAAAAACGAAATTGAAACAAAAATGTCGCTTGGTTTGTTTTTCTCTTTCCTTTTGTCGAAGTGTTTAGAATGCTTTGATATTTTTCTTAAGCGTTACACACACACATGTGCGCATTTCAAAATACACAGAAGACAAAAATTAGCTTAAGAATTGTAACCGAAACCAGGAAACAAATACTGCAGAAATGACGGAAAAAAAAGAAATAAATAATAAATACATAAATTAATGTAAAAAATGAATTTAATAGGCGAAAAAAAAAAAAAAAACAGGATTGAACCGAGCCTGTTTTATTTTGTCTACAGTTGTAACAGTGACCTTTTTTCGTGTGACGTTGGCTAAACAAAAGAAAAGTGAATCAGTACTGATTAAGTCAGGTCAGGGCTGCCTTGACTAGACCCTTGAAATGAACAAGTGATAATCACTCTCCTATGTCTAATACAGTATAGACAACTTTGTTTTGTTTGTTAGGCCAATCTTACCTGCAAAGGCTAAAGTTACCACAATTGACCGTACATGAACTATAGATAGATGATCTAATTGGAAAATTTGAACAAAGTTCATCTTACGTAAAAAATGAAAATTGATAGAATTCTCTTCTTCCATCTAATTTACAAGATCTAAAAAACTCCATAGCCAATGCATAGTATTCTCTGGAAGTAAATGCCCTCCAGAAACTCGTAGACTCGATGCTCAAATGAGTCAGAGCAGTTATCCATGCAAAAGGTGGTCCAGTAAAATATTGATCTTTGGTTTCTAATTCATCGGCCAGTGAGTGTATTATTTTTTGAATACAGAATCTTTCAATTGTTCTTAGGTCTGAAGAATTAGACAGAATTCTTACAATTCTGTAAACATTACATGTATTGATCGATAATGATTCAATTGTGGTGCTGGATTCTAATAGTACATTCGATTTTGCTAGAAGTTTTTACTTATTTTAAATGAGTTGAAAAAACTTAATCTACTCTTTCTGGAACACAAATGAATAACAGAACGCAATCCATGAACTCTCAGGTAGTAGAAATGACCTGATTTAGTTAACACTACAATATTTTCAAAATTGTTATGATGTAGAATAGAATTTACTCTTCAAATTGGTCTGATGACTTTCCTAATTTGCATTGAAAACAGAATATTTTTAAATATGTTAAAAACAGAATATTTTTATGATCATACATTCCGATCAGCTTATTTTTTTTCCATATTTCTTTCAACCATGTTTCGTAGTGTTTACAGCTATTTCCAGTTTTACGATCTCAAAGTCGTCTAATGACGCTTAAATCTTCAAAAGTTTATGTGAATTGCATTACTCAGAATCTTCAAAATCTCTGATGTTCGGTATCTAGTTTAAAATTTCTATTTTTATTGTTATCTCTGATGACGCTATTCTGGCGATCCCGAACTGCCTCATTAAATACTTTTAAGAATTCCTGATAATTGTTTGACATAGAAGTTCAAATAATTAACTTTGCTTAATTGCGTAATTTTTGACTTTGAATATGAAGCTGGGAGAGGAGCAATAAATGTTACATTTGGAACGCAATTAATTTAGAGCCCAATTAGTCGAAAATGCTGGGATGCATTTAAGATTTAGTTGCTTGGCTGATTTCCAATTCTACAATGCCTTGGATTTAATGAGGTGTTTAATTACTTAAATTGTCGATTATGCAAGCTTTTAGAAATGCTTATTAACTATAATTATTATAATATGGGGAATGTATATTTTCATATGTGGCTCTACTATGTAGTCCGATTTATGGTTTATGATTCAAAGTGTATATATATACACATAACGTTGAATTCGTTTCAGTGGTCTTTTGTTCTTTATGAAAAGTTGTCTTAATTTTGCATCTTGGAATCAAGGTTTGAATTGTTTGAGTTAAAAGGTTTTGAATTGAAGCATAAATGTATCAAGAAGCAAAACTTAACTTCCTGTAATACAGTGAAATCCCGTTACAACAAATACCAATACAACGAAATATCCGTTTCAATGAAATAAACTTTCAGTTAAGATTTATTTAATTGCCGTTGCTTTGCTGGAAATCCATTACAGCAAAATTCCTGTTACAGCGAACAAAATTTGCGGTCCCATCAACTTCGTTGTAACGGGATAACACATAGGCAAGGCAAGTTTTGAAATTTCAAAGATTTTTGTTTTCGCTTGCCATGAACTGCTCCTAACAGTTAATAAATTCTTTACTTTGCTTTGTTATTCATTTTAAAGTTAAATTATACGGTTTTCAAATTAAGTAATAATTTAAGATTATGGGGCGAGGGCTGGGCCCTAAAAATGTTAGTTCAATTAATATAAACTTGTAAAAATAATTAGAACGAGAATGATATAAGTAGGAAATGTTTTACCAAAAAAAAAAAAAAAAAAAAGACTGACTATGGAGGGAAAAATATCACGAATCTAAAAGCTTGGACTTTTCAAAACATTTTTACATAAACTTCTTAAGAGAAAATTGGATTTTCTCCCCTTCAAAATGGTTTTTCGTCGTTTTTTCAATCCTATTATTGGTGAAAAACCTTAAATGGGATTGATGGCCCCAAAAGATGCTTTTGGAAAAGTCAATAAAAGAATATGTTGGGCCTCATCATTTTTGTGGAAAAGATAAAGGTATGTTTCAGGGTTGCACATATTATAAACTTGATTGTGTTAGAGAAGTGTTTGTTTATTTTAGACAATGAAAATTTGTTTCGTTAGAATATTTTTCAATTCTGCCACTTAAGCGAAAATAGTTCATTTTGTGTACAAAAGAGACACTAAAGGAAAAGTTTAATTTATGAAGCTTGATAGTGTCATTACTCATTTATTCAACCTATATCTATTTTATAATCATTTTGATGCACCTTATTTTGTTTACAAAAATCTTCACCTCGTTGCAAAAATTCTTGTTTTTTTAAGTTCTAACCAGCCAAAAATCTTCTCAAAATATCCCAAACAGAAATTTTACTGATTTTCCTATTTTCTTTAAAAAGTGGCGTAAAGTAATTGTATATATCTTATGTTTTCCCCCCTTGCCTCTTTTATAAAGCCTGGCTTTTACTTACATTTATTTATCTTTTGTTAGTATTGTCTCGCGGGTTTTTTTGGCGTATGAGACAACTTGAGCCGAATATTTAAAAATTAATCATTACGAATAATTATTCCAGATATCTAGTTCTCAGACTTCGAAAAAACTTTATCTAGCGAAGCTTTTTACTTGCTTTAAGGTGGTATAAAGTTCAAAACGTGGTATAAAATTATGAAAAAAAAAATCGTATCTAATAAGGTTGTAAATATCTGTCACAATACTTTTTCGAAATGTTCATCTAAAAACCGGATCTAATGAGCAGACGGCGATGTTTAATGAAACTTCAATATCGGAAGAGAAAAGTAGTTGATTAATGCGAGCAAATACTAAAGAAACTAACTTCAGATAACTTTATTTAATATTTTTATCAAGAAACTTTTTCCTAACTATTCGAAACTTCTGAACTCCGATCGAATAGGTGGTACTTCATATTCCAGCAGCTGAAATTGACAGCGATGAAATATCTCGGCAGCAATTCCCCCTTCGGAAGGGGGAAAAAATTGCGATGATAATATGGCAGGAGTTTCTTAACGACCAGATACTAATAACAGAGACTGTAACTTCGAACAGGTGGTTCATTACGCCCCTTGCGACATTTTCCAAGAGTGACATTGTTTCATTTAATTATATCTTGTTTGATGAAAGATTAGCATTCAGTAAAATGGAGCGAAACAAAGCTGCTGTTGTAATATTCAGCAGACTCGGGAGTTTGGGATATGCAATTTTTGGACAATTTTAACTGTTGCTTCTAAAAATAATTGACGTAAAACTTCAATTTGGAAGATTGCGGCTGTTTTGTATGTGATTCTAACTGACATGCATGGGTACGTAATAATTGGATTAAAACTTACGGAAAAAATCGGATGCCATTTTAAAAAATGAAATAAATTTATTGCCCAAATACGCTACGGATATCAAGCGATTAAAAAACATTTTGAAAACTCTATTTTCATTTTCAACCGCTTTATGAACTGAACAGAAGTATACAGTGGCTCCCAAAAGTGTTCGTACAGTTTTGATTTTCAATGAACTACGTCCCTATCCATTGGTTAAAATTAATATTTTGAAATAGGTATAGTTTGAAACGTTTAATTATAAGATCTATGATCTCCACAAAACTACATGAAAATTTTTAATAGCATTATAAAACTTGATTTTTAAGAAATAAATAATCAAAAAGTGCCAGATATTCTATTTTGCAAAAGTCTTCGTACACTTTCAAAGAAATCTATATATTAGTAAGTAATCTAACTTTTTAAAAAGTTATTATTTAGTAGAATATCATGCACTATCAACAACAGCGTTTAAAACGTCTGGGAATAGGTTTCATTGTTTTTTCTTTCTTTCTTTCTTTCTTTTTTTTTTTTTTTTTTTTTTTGTGCGATTTCAAAATAAGTTTTCTACCGCTCTTCGAGTATTAGTTTCTAGTTCGCTTTTCGTTTCAGTTCTGTATTTTCGTAATATAGCTTCCAGATTTCTTTTAATACGTTACATTAAGTTTAAATGTGGCGATTAAGGAGATATTTCTAAGCTTGAGGACAATTTTTGAGGCACCACCGCAAACCACCTTGCTTTTTATCGTTTTCATGATAAAAAACAAAGTTGTTTCCGATAACCAAATTTTGGGCTAATAGTTCAAAATTGTTTTTTAAAATAATTACATGAACAACATGATCCCTTATTTCATCAAAAAAATCCAAACTACCAAGTCTGATGCTAATATGCACCCTCACACAAGAACACCATCAATGTCCAGATTAACTGATTCCACTAAGTTCTCAAGATTAAATTTGTCATTTTTTCTACTCCTTACAACTGTACAACCAATTTAACCAAAAATGTGAAACCTATTTTTATCTGTAAAGAAGACATTATTCCAGAACGTTTTGAGCTTATTTATCATTGATTTTGCAACGAAAAGCGTAAGCTTTGTTTGTTTTTTTTTTTTAAACAATCAAGAAAATTTCTGCGGGAAGAGGTCCCATTTAATCCAGCTAATCAGAGAACTTGGCGGACAATTTCAGGTAAACGGTACTTTAGGTACGTTTTAACATAAATTTTTTCATTAAATTCCGCAGAACCTTTTACAGCCCTCAAATGTGTATTTTTCGTAATTTTTTACCGTAAATTTCCGATTACGCTTTGTTTACTTTGCCGGTTAAGCTTTTGTTACCTTGTTTTCGATCCAACTTTTTTCTTTAAAGCATTTTATAAAGCACTTCTCCGTAGAATGGCATAAACTAACTAATTTAGAGACATTTCAAACCAATTTGCCGCTACTTTAAGAGGGGAAAAAATCAAATTTCAAATTATGATTGTTGTTTTTTACGAATACCAGCCATTTAAAAATAATAATCAGAATATTAGGGAATAAATAAAGAAAGATTGAAGTCAAATGACTTTACAGTGTCAACACAATGCAAAAAGAATAAATAATAATAATAATAAAAAAACAGGTGATAATTTTAATCATGAATTTTATTAGAAAATATTTCAGTGTACGATGACTTTTGTAGCGTATTACTTCTCTGTCTCTTCGTTTTTTGGTAAATTTCAAAATTAAAATCAGGCAATATTTTGAAAAAAGAATGCTGGGAATTAGAATTTAGAATGACGTGATTCCTATGAATTTAGAATGACATAGGAATGATGAGAAAAAAAACTTCATATTCGAATTCAGTTTTGCGTTATTTTGGTTTTACTACAAAATTCCAAGGTGTACGAACACTTTTGGGAGCCACTGTAATTCCACCCCCCCCCCCCCCAAAAAAAAAACAATTGTTGTATTTTTTAAAAGTTGAAGACTATTTTATATACTACTGGAATTCATTGCTGTTGCCAGAAACGTTTTCCTGTATTATTATTTTTGGACATAATATTTTTGCTAAAAATATCGTCTGCAATCGATCATTATTACAATTTTATAATTTGAACATGCAAGGAACTGTTTAAATGAAACTCAAGATTAGGGAAGAACGTGCACCTCATGGCTGCCTCTTCTTGTAATTCCACACTAGTGACAAAACATTAAAATCCTATTTTATGTTTTAAATATCAAGATCATTTAAATTTCATGTGCACATTCCGCAATTTAAAAGTTTATCATAGATGGTCGGATAGGGGCTATCCATAAATGATGTCACACTTATTATTTGAAAAAATTGGACTCCCTTCTCCCATGTGTCACACTTCGCCTTACCAGTCCCCTGTTTTGCATAAGCATATTTTTATAGAAATATGTTATGTCACCCTTCTTGTTAGCCTCTCCCTCTCCCTTGTCAGAAACTGTAAGAATTTTATGAACCTCCCCCCCCCCCCGAACCCCCGAAAAAAAAAAGTAACATGATCTTTGCGGACTACCCCGAACGCAAATTTTAACTGCAATGTCATTATTTTTCTTGTAACTAGATTTCTTGCTTTGTTTTTTCCCCCTGTAAGATAAGGGAGGGTGGCCCAAAGCGGGTAGGTCTTCGTATACCCCCCTCGTGATGTGTAAGCGGCGATTCATGTCTTATTTACATGAACACCCCCGAGTTTTTATCAGTCCCAGCGAAGCAGTAGTGAAGCGGCATGGCGCGACCAGGCTTAAAATTAAAAAATGATATTTCTTTAAAAAAAAATAAAGTTTTGTAACTAATGTTTAGTCGAAGATCAGTTTTTGCGATAAAAATTGTTGCGATAAAAATCCAAAAACTACACAATTTTTGAGCGGTTTTCAAAAACCTACCCGCTTTGAGTCACCCTCCTCTACTTTATAAGATAATGTGTTGCTTATTTGCGTTGGTTGTGACTTATATTTTAAAACACAGCATTTTGGTACTTTTCAGTTACTTTTTTTTTAAACCTAAAAGAGAAATCGCGATACTTTTGGTTCTCCAAAGCTTTGAGGGTGCTGAAACTATTCGTGTGGCTGTTGACTGCTACTTTTTTTTTTAATTCTAGAAACTTGTTTAGAATTATTACGTTCGTTTATGAAAAGTCATAAACTAAAACAAAGCATATTTTTAAACAAACAAAAGTACTAAATGTTTAATGTAAGCCTTTAATTTCACTACGTTGTGTGTCATAAGTACCCATATGTGAGAGGAGCTAAAGAATTATTTTTAATGTTTTAAAATCTTAGGTTTTGATTTTCTTTCTTTTTTTTTTTTTTTTTTTACTTTCTACCTACTATCTTCTTTTTTACCTTATTGAAGTTTTAATTTTTGGGATCGGCTATCTTTATAATAATAATATTTTTAGGTAATATTGCCTTGTTTTAAGTCACTGTTGTCGTTCTTATAATCTTGAACACATTTTACAACTATTAGTGACGAATGAAACCAAATGCTTTCAACCGCATTGCAAAGTTTAATTTTAATTTTCATTAGAAGACAAATCTGTTACCTGAAATACAGTACTACAATATTGTAAAAGAAAATTCAGTTCAAGACAAAACTTTACTACAATTTTTAAGTGTTACAAAAATTTCCAAAAAAAATTAATGTTTAATATATATATATATATATATATATATATATATATATATATATATATATATATATATATATATATATATATATATATATATATATATATATATATATATATATATATATATATATATATATATACGTATATATATAACAGAAGTGTTAGAAATGCACATATAATTCAGGGCCTGAAATATGAATGGCTCCTCTGACATTGAAGTGATATTGTATATTACCAATATATTACCGACGTCGGTTAAACGAGGTTCCTTTTTAACAGTGTTTATATAATCGAGGTTCTGCTGCAAATCCGAAAGAAATAAAATGTGTACTCCGTGCATCATCTTTAAGATTACATAGCTGCGTACAGTGGTATTTTTAAACTCGCTACATAATATATTAACTGAACATTAGGCTTTATAAATTTGCATATTCTTAAGTAAGAGCAAAAATAAACATGCCGTAATTACTACCTACGCAATTTTTTTTTTAAATTTATTTATTAGAAAGTTTCTTGTTGCTGCTTCTTTCTGGAATCGAGGTTAGTTCATATTTGATAATGAGAAGCCTTGTAATGCAGCAGAAGTATGCATCACAACACTAGAAGCAAAACGGAGTACTGGTTCTACAAAACTCCGCCCACTTTATGGCAGTTTATGTTCATTAATTACACAGTCCCT
This sequence comes from Uloborus diversus, assembly GCF_026930045.1. Classification (NCBI taxonomy): domain Eukaryota; kingdom Metazoa; phylum Arthropoda; class Arachnida; order Araneae; family Uloboridae; genus Uloborus; species Uloborus diversus. The sequence goes on along the minus strand of NC_072731.1, from coordinate 95,579,183 downwards.
CTCGCCCCTTTCCAGTTCAAGACACTTAAGATGTTTTGCGCTCTTCATCACCAACAACAACGACATAAACGGCGATTTTGTTGGAAAGATGGTTGTTTTTTTTTTCTTTTTAGAATTGCTTTTTCTCTCTTCTTTCGCTCTTCCTTCTCTGTATATTCTCGAGACAGGAAGGTCAATCAATATTCCGCACATCCATGTATCGCAATTTTTCTTCCATTTTTTTTCTATCTTCTTTTTAAGGGGGTATTGATGATGTTCTTATGTCTGTGTATGTCTTCTTCTTATCTGGAGTTTTAATTTATACTTTTTTCTGCTTTTTTTTACGGTGTCGATTTAAGTGGATAACGGAAATGGCGTTTGATAAAAATTTTGGGTTTTTGATAGCTTTTGACCGTTTTTATATTGCGTCGTTGGGTGGAGCTCGGCAATTGGAACAAGGGGTATGAGTTATTATGATTGGGAAGAAGTATGTGATATTTTATCTGGACAATTTTTTCCGCTGAAAATATTAATGGCTTGTCTCTTTGAGATTGGTTTTCGTTTAATTAATTGCGTCAGTGGAATGTAGAAAAAATTCCTTTTTTCAGTCCAGACAATTTGTACAAGACATAAAGGACGTATCTTTGACATTTCGTTCTCCAAATTAAACAGAAAAAATAGCATTTAAGCCAAAAGTATCTTGGAAAAAGTTGTTGAAAATATCAACTTCACTTTTCATTGGTAATTAGTACTATCATTATTATTACTTTTTCTTTGATAAAATGTTTTTGTTCTTGCATTACTTATTGAGCTCAAGTAAGCTATGATATCTGAGCTGCCATCTTGTTCCTCACGGGAGCATCATATATTGTAAAATTTGTTGATCTTACTGCGTTTCTGATGCTCATATTTTCCTACTAATCCAACCATTAATTTAACTTCCTGATATGAGAAATATCGGATTCATTTGATGAACAAGGATAGCTAATAATAAATACAGCTAAGTATGAACATTGGTTTATTTAAATGTATGCAATTTGTTTGTATAAAGTTATAATTTGGTTGGCTCAATGAGGAGTAATGTACGAACTTTGGTGATAAGTTATATTTACCTATGCAATGGATTTTAATTTGCAAACATTGCTTAATGTTGAATGATATGTAAAATATAGTGCATGTTTCTCAAGTAGAGGCGGATACATACTCCAAAAAACAGGGAGGGGGAGGGGTATGCTGAAGAATGTCCTCCCCCCCATGAACGAACCCACAGTTTTGGGCACGAAAAAACTGCTCAGGTGTCAATAAAAAACACCAAATTGACCAACAAAAAGGGCACCTAATACGGCATAATCGTTAAATTAATTTCACAAGCCATGAAAATAATTAGTTTTTAAATATTTACTTTAAAAAATGATTAATGAATAGAAAGACTACTAAAATCGTTTACATTTTGCTTATAAAGTGTTTGAACACGACGTGGATGCAGTGGTACACACAAGGAAGGGGTCCAACGGGTCCGGATCCCTTCCATAGGCCTTGCTCTTTCTGATAACGATTCTGTGTATTTTGTACGTGGAATAATTTCAAACAAAAGTAACAATAACTTCACTTCTAATAAGTGAAAAAATAAAGCACTCATGTTAAAAGATTTCTTAAAATATTGTGCACTTTTCCTAGAACGAATTGCCTGTGAGAAGCAGAAAAGTGATTGTAAATGAATTCATCGTAATAGCCATGTTTTTAGTTTTGTAATTACATATTAAGATAAGATTCATTTTTTGGTTATGAGAAAAATAAGAGCGTAAATTAGTTTGCTTTCTGATTATTTATTTAGGTATATTTCATTGAATAATGCTAATTACTTATTCATAAGTTAATTGTTTACTGTTTTTTGTTCTCGGGAAGATATAAAATTAAGTCAATATGTTTGACGGCGTTTTAGGGTAAGATATAGGAAAGGGACTTACGACACTGGACTTTAGACACCCCTTGTAAAATTCCTGTGTGTGCCACTGTGTGGACGGATACCATTGTCGACGGTTTAGAGGGAGGGGAGTAGAGGGTCATGATCTTTATAACCATTCCCTTATATCCGCCCCTGTTCTCTAGGTAAGAATATATGTAAAACCTAAAGATAAGAATGAATTTGTTTCGGAATAAAGTATTGTCGAAATAGTATTCTGCACGTGGTTACAGAATACTATCGCGCACCTCCCTATTTCGAATCCTTCGTACTTCTGAGTTTACGAAAAAAGATGAAAATAGTTACAAAATCAAAGGAAAATTCATTCTTTTTTTAAGCATCTGGTTCTCATAAAACCGTAAGGCAAATAGTTACCGCTGCGAACGAGAGAGCTTCATGGCTTATGATACGGCAGCATTCTGGGAGTGAACATACCGTTGTCTTGGCGTAATCTTTTCGGAAATTTATTTCCTTTTACTTTCAGACTTTTATTGTAAGCCTTCAATTTTCAGTGTTTTGTAGGAAGAAATTTGAGATCATGTGACATAAATATTTTGCGTTTCCCATTCTTTTCGATTAAGCCATGATGAATAACTACCACACAATTTTGCACGCTTTTCAAATTGCTATTATTCAAGTTTTTATCGTGAAGTTCAACAATTTTGAACTTTTTCTGAAGTTCTGACGTCACCACCAAAGATATTTGTGGTGAATCCTAGTCTATTAATTGTCAAAACAGTAAGTTATGCTTTCAAAATGAGCTGTCGTAGGCCTTTCAAATATTATCACTGAGCTGATTATTGAAGACCAACGAGTCCCAAATTCTTATACTTTCAAGTATACTTTCAAGTATACAGCAAACTGGGCTATTTCTGGACGAACAGATTCTATACGTAGGCTTCAAGTCTTCTGCTAAGAGAAAGTTGAGGAAATTTTCTAAAATAAGTTGAATAGAATTTTATTTTCAAGTGAGTCCATGACAAGACAGCATGTATTAAATTAGTTATTATTTGCATTGAAATGAAACGTTGAGACCATCAAAGAACGTTGTCACTGTGATAAAGTTCACTTCCAACCAATTCTTATAAACCTAAAAATTTCATTAAAAATCAATAAAACTAAAAAAACTCAAAAAAGTTTCAGTTAAACGTTTTCCTCGAAAATTTTTCCTTCTAGATTTTACTAGCCATTAAAAAGTTTAGAAATTGCTAGAGGTATTTATATTGACTGAGGGAAAAATATTGATCTAGTTTTAGAATGTGTCTCGCAAAATGCGAAGTCCATCCTTAATTGAATCACGAAACCTTTCTTCCAACCACTAAGTTGTAACCTTACTAACTTCTTTTTTACGACCTACATCGTTTTTTACTTTGGTTTAAAATTAAATTTTAGCTTTGTTCCTTTTCGTTGAATGCTTTGAATCTTTTTCTTGCTTTTCCGAACAAAACCATTGAAGCGTAGACAGGAAGTACGGGAAAAAAAAGAAAAAAAAAGAATTGTCAAAAAGTGTGTAAAACAATTGAATATTTTTGTCCCTTCCTTCCAGTCTTTGATGTCATGAAATTCCATTATACTTTCCCATCGCAATTAAACATTAATACTGTGAACTTGCTCATATTCTTATTAGACTATAAAACATCAATAAAATACTCTTTTAAAAAGCATTGTCTAATGTTACTGGCATTGTTTAAGCAACAAAACGCTATTGATTCTTATTTTTTTAGTTCATAAAACTAGTATTTATTGCATGTTGCATTAAATGAAGGTATTTTGTCGTCCATCAAAGTTATTCATGCGGATCAAACGTTACTCAAATGGTTTAAAAAGTACTTACGGTCATAAAAATGACTTTGTCACGGATATAATTTTTTAAATGATCTTCGGAGGAGTGTAGTGTGGAGGGGGGGGGGGGGACTCGAGCAACAAAGAAGATTTTCTTGAGTTTTAAATTTCTTGAAAGTATATCTTCGAAGTTATAGAATAACGGTTTCCATCGCAATATTTTAGATTGCTTTGTGGAATTCTTATTGTTTTAAAACCATTTTACACTGTAAAAAAAAATGGGAACGTTCCTGGAAAATAATCGGCGGCTAGTGTGCCTACTTTTGACAATAACATACCTGACAAAGAACAGGAAAATCTCCCACAAAAAGTAAGTGAACTTCCTGAAATTAACTTGAAATCTCTCAGAAGAACCTTCCCTCTGTAAAATCCTTTTCTGCTTCTGGAATAAATCAGGAACCTTCCAGGAATTTTTTTTTATGTTTGCAACAGCAACTTGGAATCTTCCTGATTTACCAGGAAAGCTCTTAAAGTAAATATAACGAAGTACCGAAGCTAAAGCAGAATTGCGAGCAACTACCGATTGCCTTCAATTGTCGCACAGCTATTATACCCAGAGGACATTTCGCCCATGTTTGGTACTCAGCCAGTCGTGAAGGATCGTAATTGAACTGAAGACAAAACACCTAATGAAGAAGCTTAACGTATCTTCACACTGGTAGCTAAAGATGTATTCCTCAACAGCGAGAAGCTATTCTCATGAAGCTTGTAGCGAATCAGGAACTTTTTTACAAATATTTTTGTTTTTCACTGGAAATTTGGGGCAACCCGTGAAGTCCAGAACGTTTCTCTTAAATAATATGTAACGTTTCGGAATGTTTCTTACGGTGTAGTTGATATTTTATTGAATGTTTCTAAATCATTAATACAGTTTTAGTAATTTTTTTGCTGACATCTTTAAAGTTAAGAGTTTTTAAGATACGTTTTATGAAAGCATAATGTTAAATGTTAATGTTAAATGTAAATAGCAAAAATTGTTGAATTACTCTGCATAGTATATTTAAAATTAAACAGCATAGTTTCTGATCGTTTAAATATTCGGTTGCAAAATGCTATACGGATTTATAAAACTATGGCTCTAAGATCGTCATGAACTACATACATTATTTTACTTTATTATTTTTTCTAAGTTATGATTGTGTACATTTTCTCCATTTTTTCATTTGATAAAATACATTAACTTTAGAGGCTTCTTGTGAAAGTACTACTTTTACCCAGTTGACATTTTCTATGTAAATCTCGGCTTAGATTTTATGTGTCATATATTTGTGCACATATGCGTTTATACACATCTTCATAACAGCACTGATTTATGAACTGAAACTTAAAACTGATAAATTAAGTCCATGTTTCTTCAGTCCGTGAAAGTCTGAAATCTGGTAAATACCGACATTAGCTGGTGAATACCAACATTATATACCAAGGACATCGATGAATAACCGAATATTTCCCCCAATGAATCAGTGGTGAAGGTCGACATTTTCCATTTCGGTCTTTTCCGGTACCATATATACAATTCAACGTATAGTGCGAGAAAGTGAATATATTGGTAGTTGTAACATTTAGATTGAAACTATGAACTTAAAGGTTAAAAATATTATACCTTTACTTGCTAGTTACTGCTGTTTGTAAAAATAAACTTTGGTACTTGAAGGATAATTCTAGTATCATGTCCGTACTACCCTTCTTCAACATTGCTTCTCTACTCCGCAATGTATTAAAGAAAGAAAAGTGGCAATTTAAGAGAAAGACATAAGTCGTTTAGTCGTCGTAGCAATTTCTTTCCGTCCCGTGTCCTCGCCCTCAAGTGTAAAGAAATAACTCATATATCCTGTTCACTGTCTTTGCTAAAAGTAATAATGACCATTGAGAAAGAAGGGGAAAAAAGAAGTGATAAGTGTGTGTCGTTTTTCTCTCTCGATTGCTTAAGATACGATGTTACACCGGAATGGCAGAGTGACATCCATTATCTCCAATGTTTAATGACATCCAAGTGGCAGAAGAGGCCATCCATGTAATGTGCTGTGCCAATTTCGAGATGAATATAAATATTCAGCTGTTGAGAATCGGCGGTGGAAAGCATTTATTCCGAAAGACACTGACTAATGAAAAACACAACATTCCTGTTTTGACTCTTATTAGAGAAATTATGTTGGGATGGCATGGAATTGGATGTTTTTTGCGTGCCGCTTCTCCGCCCGTCGCGAAATAACGCGGAAAGTATCTTCTAGATTTGATAAGATAACTTAGCAATTATTGCGAGGCACATTTAAAAATGAAGAAATAGAGATGGCGTTCGTGTTTGAAACAGTTGAGGGAAAGAGTGGTTTTATATATATTTCTTTTATTTGAATAGAGTCTGAGAAGAATTCCGCGTCTGTGGCTGTTAGATGACACTTTTCGTAAATGCGGAGAAAAGAAGAAATTTAGGCGAATAGAGGCAATATTTCTATATTTTGTGATTATTATCATTATTGTTTTTGTTATTATCATTGTCCCCATCATTATTATTGTTATTATTATTGTTGCTGTTACAATTATTATTATTACTATACTATTATTATTATATTTATTATTATTTTTTATTGTTATTGTTAATACTATTATTGTTACTATTCTTTATTATTATTCATTATTATTGTTTATTGTTACTTTTTAGTATTACTATTATTATTGTTTATTTTTATTGTTATTGTTTGTTATTATTGATAGTATTATTATTATTGTTTATTATTAGTATTATTATTATTGTTATTATTAAAAGAATTGTTATTACTGCTGTTTCTTTCAAAAAACTATTGAATGAGGTTGTTTCCTTCCGTCAAAAGTTCTAGTTTTATTCACTGAAATTGATAGAATAAGCAAAAAAATTAAAAAAATAACATGGAGCCAGAATTTTTTTTTTTCCAACAGTTATTTTGTATTAATTTTTTTTTAATGTCCGATTTTGGAAATAAGGCGTGATCTTCATGACGGCACAAAAACTTAGATACTTAGGCACGCTACTCCATTGCCGAGCTAAATGTTTATGCTTTGCTACAACCTCATTGCCAGGGTTTGCGATAATGTCATCAGTGAATGGCATTTCATCACTTGTGATGTCATGTGCAGAAGTGTAAGAAATGAATTTCAATCTGCGCACTGATTTAAATAAATGTTTGAAAAAATAAAACCTTGTCAAAATATTTTAAAAATGGCTAAATTTTACAATTTTAACCATGCTTTTTCAGAAAAAATGCTTTTAAAATTTCGGAAAAAAAAAAAACGTTATGTATTTAACAACTAGAAGGGAAACTGCAGAATTTTATCGTCGGCTAAATGCTATAAATAGATAACTGCTAATTTGAAAACAAAAAGGAGAATTTTTCACTTTTGGTGAAAGGTTTTGCTCGAATAAAGGCACAAACATTTCTAATTTATTAAAATTACGAAACGATTGTTTAATAACATTCAAATCAAGTCTTCAAATTCCTCAAAAATCTTGAAAAACCATTAATTTGTCGAATTTTCCTTGAAGTAGCATGAAAAAAAAGTGAATTGTAGTTACTTACTTGACTTACCTACTACCATCAGTTAGTTTTTGAGATTAATGAAGCGAATTTTAGTCCAATAAAATTTTAGTCCATCAGACACGGACAAAAGTAGACTAATCGGCTTATATTCATCCAATTTGGCAATTATGTAGCAAAGCACAAGGTAAAAGTTTAGAGGAAAAATATTTTTGTTGGATTCTAGTGTATTAAATGAAAATACAACTTTTGCAAAAACTTTGACTTTCAGGGTGTAATTGAGACATAGACATTCTTTCGTTAGAAAGCAAATTAATTTTGAGATTAAAGAAAAAAAATTGAGAAAAGGAATTTTCGGATTGTAAGAATTCGAGTTATCGCGAGTTAACTGTATATGTCACTTCGTAATAAATGACTGTTATCTATCTCAATTGATAAGGCGTTACTCTACAAAATATGTTACACAAATAACTGCTTTTAAGGAATTGAAATTTGAATCGTCTTATATGCTATTTAGCTTCGGTTGTGTGGAATCAAGCTCTATTAAAGCAATAAAATAAGTTTATAAAACACCAATACATACTCTTCCTTTGAGAAAATTATTGGTTCTTAACTGCTAAAGCGGATGACTGGATTCCGAAAATAAGTACGGCCATTTTCACATTTTTTCATTTGATAATTTCCAGCATCAAGTTAGAACACAAATAACAAAACTTGCTTCCATCGGCTTCGTCCAGAGAAAGAAAAACAACTAAAAGTAGAAGAGTGATAAGTGTTGCTCGTTTTTCTCTTTCGATTGGTTGGAGATGCGTTTTTATCCAATCGCAGAAGCTCACGACTCTGTATTTTCAGTTTAATGGTGGAAACAAATTCATAATATTTCATGTCGAATTTTCCAGCGGACACAGCTCAAAGTAGGAGATGATTAAATGAAATGGAATACAATTATTTCTGGACTAACCCTGTGCATAAAATTATTTTCATGCAATTACTTTTGAAAAATAATTTTATGTTTGAAAGTAGAGGGAGTGAAATGAAAAAAAAAAAAAAAAAAAAAAAACATAGTTAGGCAACTATGAAAGCTTCCTGTATTTCTTTTGGAGTTATTAGGAACCGTTCTGTTTAGTCGGAATTTTGCGAGAAATAATTACATTGTTTTATTTTTGTAGCATTTTCATAAATATTTCAACGTCGTGTTTCTAACAAGATGAAAGCTCGAAAATTAGTTCAATCAAAAAAAAAAAAAAAAAAAGAAAAAGCAAATAGATAGCAACAATAACTGCCTGTTTTTTTAATGAATAAAATATTTCTTAAGTACCCAATTCGTAGTTTTAAATCCCCCATTGCGGGATTATTATTTTTTTTTTGTACCTACTCAATCTTATCTTACACATGCAAATATGACAAAATTCAACAAAAAAGAAAAAAAAAAGCAAAAACTTAACTACTTATCTAAACTAATGGTCGAGAATTTGCTAAAACTGACTCAATCTAACGGTGTCCCCCCCCCCTGTTTCGCGGATTCGATATTTCCTTCCCCCTGTTTTTCAGTTACAATCACATGTTTTGATATATTAAAATGGGGGAGGAATTTTTAATTGTCTACGAAACTGGGGGTGAACCAACCTAACGTTACTCTGATTCCGTCTTGACTGGATATTGTTCTTCAACAAAGATCTTCTCTTGCAAAAACAATGTTTCTGTTATTCACTCAAATTTCCATTTTAATCACTCCTTTTTCGTTACATTTGTATGAGTAACCAAAGTTTTGTGAGGTCACGTAAAACTCAAAAACGTTTAGTCGCAGAAGGTTGAAATTTCCTATGTATTGACTAGCAGGAACTGAAGTCACGTGGTTATGCAATTGGATGTTCCAAAACAAAATCATCTTTACGCATTTTTGTGTTTAAATCAATTTGTAGTCGCTTCGCAGCTTCAATATTCTCTCCAAAGCACTCAAAAATCCATCTCTATAATTAAATAAATATTTCGCGCCTTTTTGCCGAGTGCTCATTTTGCATATTTCCTTTTATTTTTTATTGCTTTATTCCATGTAAGCAATTGAAGTTCATAACAGCAAGATACAAGCAGTTTTGAGATTTGAAATGTGTTTTTTGGTAATTAAAATATATAGGGTGTTTCGTTTTAACCTGCAAGACCTCTATTTTCGCAACCGTTAGTCGTAGATGCATACTTCCAATTGCAAAAATGTTCAAAATCAGATGCCGAGTTAAGATATTGAAAGTTTAAAGTGAAAATAAAAATGAGTAAAAAAAATACAAAATTTAACTTTTTATACGAGTCCCAGGTCCCCTAACTTATATTTAGGGAAATAATCTCCATTGAAAAATAATTCCAACACAGAAAGTTAGGCATTAGTACGACCAATATTCACCGAGATATGAAACGCAGCGTTTTGTGACTTACGCCACTTTGCACTCGCCAGCAATAACACCTTTTGGGGGAAATATAGCAGTTAACGAATGTTTAAAATTATGTGTGTGCAGAGTGTGGTTTTTCAAATTGTTCGAGGTTTTGCAGTGTGTTTTTTGCTTATCACAGCATAATATTGCACGAATTAATGAATATCAAAGAAAAATGTAAATACCCTGGGTTTTTTATTTTTTACTTTGACAAACTGTCATTCTTCTGAAAGGGCACTAAGTTCCCATCTTATCTTCTGTAGGGTTCCTGAAAACTTTAAACTCCAAAATCTCCTTGAGTTTTGATAGCACAAATGTCTAGTATTTTGTGTCAGTAATAGTTTTCAATGGAGATCATTTCTTTAAATATAAGTTCGGGGACTTAGGGCCCGTATAAAAAGTTAAATTTTGTTTTTTTTTTACTCATTTTTATTTTTGATTCAAACTTTATCTTAACTCTGCATCTGATTTTGAACATTTTTGCAATTGGAAATATGCATCTAGGACAAACGGTTGCGAAAATAGAGGTCTTGTAGCGTGTAAGGAAGTTAAACGTTGTCCGCATCAGGTATTTAATTCGAATTTAGAATGCAGGAATTATATTCAGATCTTGAGATTTTAGATGTATTTTTAAAAAGTAAAGTAAAATAAAAATTAAAAAGCTAAAAACATTTTACATGGCTGTTGAGTTTTAAAAGATAAAATTCATACATTTCATGTATGGTGGTCAGTTTGATTTTAATTTAAAAGGAATTTTCGTAAAAATGTAATGTGTTTCACTAAAAAAAAGGAAATATATCAATTTGTTACAATTGCAAGTTTATCTTTATATTTTTTTCGCTATGTCTTGTGAAAAGTTTTCGTCTAATTTCAACAACTCCGTTCTTAAAAAAAATCATTGAGATGCAAACAAAATTCAAATTTTCACAAACTGTAATAATATCTTGAATTTTCTGTAAACAAATTTCGTCTTAGTTGGGAAATAACCAGCTAGTTAAATTTAATACTCTTATTAAAACCGCGTTTTCCTTCATGAAGTTTTAGTTTTTAAGTTCTACGCTTCGAGATAAAACTATTTTCTATTTTCTTTTAAAGCAAGTCCCGAAACCTTTTGACGCTTTTTCGTTTTTATTTTTGTTAAACGCTTTGACTAGAGTAATTAAGAATCATATTTGCGCTTATTAAAATAGTGTAACAAAGCAGATTAACAACGTTTATCAAGATTTACAAATTTCCCTTTCTTTTTCAACTACGTATTTTCGTTTTAATTATAATAATTTAACCTATAACGAGTATGGGGAAATTATGATGATTTTAGGGAGTTAAATTTAAAGTTTATGTATTTATATTTAACTAAATTGTTCTGTGCAGACATTTTCTACATCAGTTAAAGGTAAGTGCAGCAATGGTGGATATACATTAGAAGCGAATAACGCCTTCAAAAAGTAAAGATATTATTAAAAAAAATAAGGAAGACATTTTTAGGAGGCCACCTAGGTAGGGAACTATGGAAAAAGTCTTACCCTTATTTTTCGAAGACGTTATCAACTTTTGGTGTTATCCACTTACCCACACAGACGTTATCCAATTAGGTGCTCCTACCTTAAGGGGATGGACCCCGATGGGAGGTTTCTGTTACCGTTTCTTATCCGGCAAAACTTGTCTGACTATTCTGCTGAATAATCATCATTCGGCAAAATTATCATTATTTAGTAAAATTTGGAGTGCTATTCTGCTAAATTATCATTCATTAGCAAAATTTGGAGTTCCATTCGGCGAGTTGGGAATTTCTGCTCTGCCAAAAATTAAAGTTTGGTTCGCCCCCAGCAATTACCTTATGCATATCTTTGAAGGATCAGCCAAATATTTAGTTTATTTTCCCCAAATTCTTGTGTCGTTACTTTCAGCCCATAGCGTTTAAGAATGTGTTGCAGAAGTTGCTGTTGCTATTTTTTTTTTCAGAAGTAGTCTTAGTAAAGTTATATAATGCAGCAACAGTCTCGGTGGGGCAAAAATAAAATATGCATGACTAATGAAAATTTTTAAACTAACTCAAGTGTTTTATCGTATGATAATTCCCCCAAACACAAGGCATGTTTTAGATTTGGATGACAGAAATCAAAGAACAGAAATTACGCAATACAATGGACAATAGGATTATTAAAAAAAAATAATATATTTTTATCAACATTGCTGAGTTTTATGCCTAGATAAGGTGCGTGCTCCTATATCCATTGTTTAGTAGAATTTTCATTCACATGAGAGCTTCTATAGGCTTTCGTGGTTTGTAAAACATTTAACATTTCACAATGTCACACAAAACACACAAAAAATACAGAACCCCCCCCCCCCCTCTCCCTAAGAGTGTTTTCATTAAAAATCATCATCGATGTCTATCTGTGATGCAGCATCCGTCGGCCAGTGCTGCATGCCTTCATAGAAGACTTCAAAAGTCTTCAGAAAGTCTTAGGAACTTTTGTAAAATTTCTTATCTTGGTGAGGATCTTTTTGAAATTTGTTGCTGAAATTCGAGGATTTTTCACCATTATAGAAACCAGGTATAAGTCTTTCTCTCTCGAAGAACATTGATCTATATATGTAGTTGAAAGAATAACAACAGCACAATTTTGAAAGAAATCTCCAGAAATGCCCTTCTCGAAATTAGCTGTTCAGATTTTTAGAAGCTTAGATTTTACTACAATTTAGACATGCTAAGTTGATTTCAATGACACCCTCTGTTCTTTACGTTAGGTGGCTTTACCTTAAATACTACAACCATCGTGCTCCCTTAATAATTAGATTTTTTTTTTAAATACAAGAATGAATCACTTAGCTTGACATCATGTGAGAAGCATAAATTACAGGAGGAAAAACTTGTCGGAATTTGATGTCTCCCAACGTACTTTGCTCGCAAGAAATGATCATAATTCATCCGATTTTTTCCTACTTTATATCCTTGTAGATATTTAGGATAGAAGGAGGAATCCATTCCTGTGCAAAAAGCTTCTGAGTTATTGTCCTAAATGGTGGAAAAATCCTGATTTTTATGTGCCTCCTCTTAACTTATTACTTAAGTCGGAAGTCAGAATGGTGGTCCCGATGTTCCATTCGGGCGACTATAAATTAAAGGGAGTCGGACTGGTAATGTATGTTAGGGCGCCGAAGGGAGGAGATTAAATTTGTGACCCTGTTGAAAGGCATAACTGGCAGGCTAAAGGGGGGGGGGAAATGTCCGTAATTTTTATGATTCAGCGTCATTTTAAAATGGCTAACGGATCTTTTTCATTGTGCTATAAATTATAAAAGTAGAAGCTAAAATATTTTTCTTTGGGGAAGGAGGAGAGAGGAAGTGTACTGCGAATGTGTGCGATTTGCCTTCTGACGCACTTTACACATTATGTGCGCATGCTCATGTGCTTGCACCGAGTAGTTTTAAGTTATCTTGTGTGGATGTACTTTACTTAGAGCTCGTTACAATAGACATAAGTTATTGGAACTCGGTATATGTGTAATGTGAAAAACTCAAACCTGGTGAAAACAACCTCAACATTCACATTAAAAAAAATCAATGAAATACCGAATATTTCCGGTGAATCAAAGATGAATGTTGACGTTTTCCAATTTAGTCCTTCACAATAGCTCATTAATTACATGGATTATGGAGAAAAGAAATTTCGAATCAGAAAACGGAAGTTAATTTTTTGCCACCATTCATTTTAAAACGAATTCAATCTAAGTCTAAAAAAGGGGTAATTTTAATAATAACCACCGTTTACTGTTAGCGTACAACTTTAATTCCATAGTGAAAGCCCTATGCGGTCATTCCCGGAAAAAATCTGCCGTGTTGTCCTGCACGTGACAACTCGCCTACATTATTAAAAAGCAGTAATTTTAAAGAGTAATGAACATATTTTTTGCAATCACCCCTTCGTTTCTGATTTCTTAAGAAATTTATCTTTGCTCATTACTTTTTTAAATTATTATTTTAATGCGTACATAACCTGTTGCGAGTGGGCCAAAATGTTCATTTTTTTTCTGAATCGGCCAGTGAAACGCTATTAAGGATTTCAAGGACATTAATTTCTTAATTTACATCTTCAGTTGAAAGTTTGGTGAAATGAGAATTAAGGTTCATGTTGATTCAAGCGACGAGAAGAAAAGCGAATTCAATACGCAAATAAATAAATAAATAAATTAAATAAATCAATGCGTGTTTCCCGGAAATCTTATTGGAGTAGTTTTCGGATACATTTTTACTTATCAGTTTAAAATTGATGTGATAGGGACGCATATTTTTTAACTGTGTTTTTAATTTTACGTTTCTGTTCTCCAGTTTGCAGGAAAATTATTCCCTTTGTTTTCTCCATTTTGGTGTTTTTGCATTGCTTAAAAAAAGTTCTTGTTCATTTTTTTTTTTTTTTGGTGAGTGTGATACTTAAGTATCATGCTATCTTGCTGTTATTATGAATTAATGTTCGCGTGTATTGCTTTCCCTTTTGAACTCTTAATTTTATAAAAGCTAACTGTTAAAATTGTTTAATTTGAATGTGTTATGTGTGTCCGTAATATCAACTAAATGTATGGTACACAAACATAGTAACATCAAGTTTTCCAAAAAATCCTTCATGTTTGCGATTGGAGATGCAAATCAACGGAAACACTCCAAGTGTGGTGCGCTAATCGTGTGTTCTTCTGCAGGAAAATGCATATCGACTATTTCCGTAATTATGACTTTGCTCCTCCTCCCGCAGACGTCTGATTCTCTGGCCCGGAGATATGTTACATGCTAAAGATAACTCATGGGTAATTAAAAGTGGAGAAGCATGTATTGCCCCAGGCCTCAATGCTTCGACATGGTCCGCCGATGTCGTATTCGAGCTAATTTTACTCTAACATAGGTCAATGCGTGTTTCTGGGGAATCTCATTCGGGTGGTTTTCGGATACATTTTTACTTATCAGTTAAAAATTGATGCTTTTGGGACGTATATTTCCCAACTTAAACTGTGTTTTTAATTTATGTTTTTGATTTTCAGGTTTCAGTAAAATTAATTCATTTTTTTTTTCCATTTTGGTGTTTTTGCGTTACCAAAAAAAAAAAAAAGTACGTATATATTTTTTTGTCAGTGCGATACTTAATTATCTTGCTAATACTATGTATTAGGGTATTAGGGTTCGCGTGTAGCACTTTCCCTTTTGAATTCTTAATTTTCTTAGAGCTAAATTTTAAAATCGTTCCACAACACAGTTTGCACCAATAAAAAAGAAAAAATAAAATTTAGTGAACGAATGAAAATGAATCAGTAAATGTGATGTACATACTTACTCAAGATGTCTTTTAATGTTCTTTGATTTCATATTTTCTTAACTGCCAAATCTGCACCTCAGAGTCAATCTAACGTAAGTCACATTATTGTTACTTTACAGGAGAACGAAAAAGTTTCGGGTGCATACAATAGATGATTTGATGCGGAATAAAATTCTACAAATAAAACAGTAATAACCTAAAAATTGCCATTTCTGGACTTACGTTAGCCTTGCTCTAAGGTACAGAAATTACTGTCTTATCAACATACAGTCATTAAATGCAGGAAGGCTCTTTTTATTTCATTTTTTTTAAAGAAGAATATATCTAAACATAAGTTACTTAATAATATGTGAAACTGAATCACTTTCACCTTACAAGCACATTAACTTAATAAACGATTAAAATAGAACATACTATTTTCTGGAATCGTTTTAATTTTATTTTCTGGTACACACTCTTTGCGTTATGCTATACATATGCTACAAAAACTTGGTTACGAGTGTGCGCTTTTCTCCTTTAATTTGCAATTCCAAGTCTTTCAGCTATGTTTTAAAACTGTTGGTAATGCTATATTATATGGGTTTTAATTCTTGTGATCGTATGCAAATGCATGCATGTGCTCATGTGCATAGTTTTTGTGAGCAGTGGTGTTCCATAGGGTACTCCATAAACGCCGTATACTCTCAAACATTTTTTAGACAGCGTATACCCTCAAGCTTCAAAAATGTTCATAAAAGGACATATGAGGCAGTGAGTAGCAAAGGGATGTAAGTGGCAAAATTAAAAGTTTGGAGATAACTAGTACAAATGGTAGGTGAACCTTTCCTCTGTCCTGGGGCAAGAGATGGTACTAGTAGCCCTGGTAGATGCAGCTGTACAGCATCATTTAGGGAAAAAAACAATAAAAGCCTACCTACGACGTTATCTTTAAAGTCATTTTACTAAAAACTTGAAAATGTCCACTTACATCCCTTTTCTTCTCACTACCTCCTGCCTCGTATTATGTATATGATCGCATACACATATTGTGCATAACTGATTGCTGGTAGTATACCCTTAAAAAAATTGATGGACCATCGCTGTATGTGAGTATTTTTATTTATTTAGTTTTTCGTACAACGGGACCTCTAATTTCATAAATAGTGCGTGTACTAAAAGAGAAACAAAACTGCTTGTTTCTTAATCAGGAGCGCGGCAGTTTCCGGGTCCATATTGCCAATCTTACGAAGTTAATACGTTAGTAGAATGTAAACATGTAAGGGTGTATGCCCTTACTACCCCTCCTCTTCCAGGAGAAAATACAGACTGCGCCAATTCTTTTTATTGCTTATATTTATTAACGAACATGTCTGAAATTCTGGAATTACTCTTTGTATATAAATAATTTTTAAAGTCCTGTAGTTTCCTAGAGAAAAAAAAAATTACCAAGTGTGTTTCTTGTTGATTTGTAAAAATAATTGAATACTTGACCAGTTTTCTTATAATTACTTTGCTTAAATTGCCTTTAACTTCTGCTTTTTCTCTCTTGTTTGTGAAACTGACTTTGCCACGGGTGAATTAGTGCTGAACCAACACATGTAGACAAAGTACTTCTCTGTGCTATGTGATAGCGCTAGACAAATCACATCGCTTTAAATATTGAGTTTTCTCTCTAGTTCACAATTAGTTCCTTTTTAGAAACGACGAAATTAATACTGTGCGTTGAAATTAAGACTGGCAAAAAAACAGAATAAATTCAACAGTAATAATGCACAATGCTACATCCAGAACTTTTCGAAGGATGGGGGATATGTTCAGTTTTTGTCATTTTCTACGGTCGAAAAACTGAAATTTCCGAGTTCTTGGAGAAGATATCTTCTGATCCCCACCTTTTGAATACGCCACTGATAATACAAAAGGTCTTACAGTTGTTCAAATCATTACCACTGATCTGGTCTGCAATTTATTGTTATTATTACTATTAATATTATTATCTTATTTTATTTATTTATTTTTTTGAATTTGTTACCAAGGTTAGGAGTCAACTGTCTTCTCTGGATTTCTTTTTGGAAACAGGACATTTTGACGTCTCGAAAAGACATCCGGGGAGAATGGGACAAGGATCTATAACTTGGATTGCCCGTTCAAATCGGGACGTATGATTCCTTTACGCATAACCACATCGACACATTTTCTTCCTTTCTTTTAGATTTTACTTGCGTGTGAGCATTAAAAGATTGTTTGCGTGATGCTTTAGAGTTCACTTTCAGTATTCTCGATGTTAAGTAATAATTCATGGTTATTGTTACTGCTATCAACTGAAATTAACATATTTTCAAACTGCAATTGTATAGAATAAATGTTTTTTACCTGTTTCTTTCGATGTGCTATTTTTTGGTATTAAAATTCTCAGATTTCCTTCCTAAAATTGATTTTTTCTTTTTCTCAATTTTTCTGAAGCGGTACAATGTAAGGTTCTCCAAATTTTGAAAATTCACAGTTACAGTAGTTTTTTTATATGCTGTATTATCTCTCAAAAAATGTTTTCTACTGTATTGTATTTACATTATGTTCGCACTAATTTTAAAAGTAATTCATTTTCCTACTACTATTAAGTAAGGTCCTCCTTCTTTTCTGTTTTGCGTTATGACAAGGAGTTGAGCAAATTCCTTATTATTTCTCTTAAGATTTTAGGTTCTCCTTTTATTTTCTTTGTTACTTATGAAAATCCATCAAACATTCGGATTTATGTTGGATCAACGTTTACCAAATGTACTAAATATTTTATTAAGGTGACTTTTCATTACCCGTTGTTGTCTGTGTACGTAAATATCCTTAGCATATTCTCGACTCCTACCGAAAACTTGCGATTGTGAAAGACATGCTGCAGGTTGGCTCTCTGTTTAACGACTTTCAAGAGACCACAAAAAATCGTCTTTAAATAAAAAGCGTCCTTAAATAGAATGCTTTTAAAACTATAGTGGACCATCTGGGACCGTGAAAAGTCGTCATTAAACAGAGAAAATCGTTAAATAGAGCATCGTTAAACAGAGATCCATCTGTCTTTTTATTTGTAACTCTCGTTTTTGAAAACTCATATGCAGGATTGACAACTGACGAGAGACCATGTCAGCCTAATTGGGAACTAGAGATCCGTAAACTTGAGGTGGGCGGCCCAAAATCTGAATAGAAAAAAAATTGACAAGTTTTCTGTGTGTGTGTGGGGGGGGGGGGGGGGTTGGCGGTGACGAAATTGAAGGGACCTGTATTTACTCTCCGCGGCCTTGCTAATATGCATTTTGAATAACTCTTTTCCAACTGAACTTGTACCCTACTGTACTATCGATTCTGATCAATTATAGAAATCGTTTTTCGTACATATTTTCATTTCTAGTATTCCCTACTAAAATCAATTGTCTTTTCCGCGCTACTGCATTTTTAATAGAAAACTTAGTTGAATTTACAGTTATAACTTGCTGTTGCATTTCTTCACTTTCACACACTTTCTTTCTCTCACACTTACAAACAAACACGTTAATTACTAACACTTTTGATTAATTTTTCGCAAGATTTTAATTTTGCCATCTGTAAAATGCCTTTTTCACGTTAATTTTTACGAAACCGAAAATTTTAATTACTTTTCCTTCTCCAGCTGTCTTGCCTAATTTATGCAATTATTTTACTTCGATTTATACATATCCTCTTCCGAACACTGCCTACAGAAACTAAACGCTCAGAATGCTACATTACTATGTCTAAAAAATAGAGACTAATCTCATATCAGCTGTCTTGCTCAATTTCTATTTCAAAATGGCTTTTCAGTTAGAGTAACAGGCTTAGATATCCACGTCTGACGTTTCCACCGAATGAAACGTCAGTCGAGATGACAGGTGGTGAAGCCTTACAATGGCAACCGTGGAAGATTCATTATGCTGCATTTATTCATGGTGAGTCAGGCATCCAATCCTAGGACAAAATCATGAACATTTTTCAAGGAAAACTTGTGTTTTTCCTTTTCGTTTTTTTAAACCTTAAATTGCATTTTTCCTCATGAGAACCACAGATATCTTCGCTTCTGGTGTATTGGCCTTCAATTTCAAGCCTTGTCAGTTTGTTTTTGATCCTGTAAGAAGCGAACTTTTTAGTATTATTTGTTTAAAAAAAATTAAAAACCGTTGCATTTGATAATGTTTATGAGTGATTTATTGTTTTCTTTCGATTCATTTAGCAGTTTAAAAAAAAAAAATTTTTTTCTGCAGTACATTGTCTACCAAAAGCGGTATGTGCTGTGCGGTTGAGCTCAAAATGCAAAATTTCTAGCTGAAGTTTTATGCCTCTGTATACTTGATTCAGGAGCCACTTTTCAGAAGTTTCTTTTCAAAATTTCTCATTTGCAAATGACCATAAAGCATTGCACGATGTGCATGGGTAAAATGTATTGCACAGAACTACCTTAGTTACAATAACTCAATTTTGCTAAAAAGTGGAGATATGACGTTTGTGCTTAGCGTGCAGGCAAAGTACCTTGTTTTTACACATTTTCTTTCTTTTTGCGCATGAAATAAAAGCCGCTGCGAAGTACAATTCTTCTTTTCAAACGTATATGAGACGCAACATTAGAAAATTTTTCCCATGTTCTGTCATTTTGAAGTTGTTTTGCTTACTTTTAAGAGTATATTTACTTTATGGCATCACGAAGCAATTGCTGATACTTACTTGTATATCTCTCCGTAGAAAATAAAATTAAGAAGTTGCCTTTTTCATTAATAAGTAAAATGTGTTGTTTTACGATAAATTCAGATTTAGTCAATGACTAATATACATCAAGGCAGTTTGAAAACTGACATGAATGGCACTGACTATGAGAAATAAATACTTTTTAAACTATTAGAATTGAATAATCTTAATCGATTCTTTGTTCTCTTTTCTTATTGTTCTCTCATATATATATATATATATATATATATATATATATATATATATATATTATTTTTTGCATAGTTTGCTGAAGCCAAAATCCAAATCTCCTTCCTCAATTTTCCAAATTTTTATATTGTTTCATGTTTACTGATTTCTTCAGCCTAAAGCTTGATCTTCGATGGATCTTCTACATTATCATCATTTTCATCTGAACTCACTTTTTACTCCTTCTTTGGTGTTCTTTCTACCAAAGCCTCTCTTCTTTTCAAAGTATTTCATTCGCTGTTGATTATTTTGTTTCAGCTCAGTGCAGGTGCACATTTATTTTCCAGCATTTCTTTGAATCTGTATATCCTTTCACTTTCGACTAATGGAAGAAATATGTTGTAGGCTATTAATTATGCTGCTGAATCCTTATGTACATACCCCATGAAATCAATTGTAAACAGTATATTTTTTAATGAATAATTACATGGTGCTTACCTCTAAACTTTCTTCGAAATCAACTTTCTCTTAACTTACCAATACTTTCACCGAAACCACAATGGATAGTCATCACTTACATTAGAACCTTTGTGCTTTATCTCTTCGAACCCACTTTGCAGGAGTTGTTTATCAACATTGTGTGCCTATCATATCCATTGGAGTTAGGAAACTGCCCGTTTGAGCTTGAAGCTTCAATTACAAATCAATCTCGCCGGTTAAATGGGCTTTGACCAGAAAACGTTAATTCTGCACGGCTAAGTAGCCAGGCCTCTACATTACTCTGGCATCGTTATTCGCCAGGGTTTAATGGCTCGCGTTAAATTCCAGCAGACATTTTGCAAGCGCTAAGTAATTATCTAGCCAACAGAAGGAACTGTGGCCGGAGGAGGAATTATGCCCCGTGTCAGCGTTTATCTGGAATGTCGGGACAGCTTCCTTCAGAAGTGAGAATATGTTGTCAGTCGTTGTCCTTAGTCACTATGACAGATGTCAAACCGGATTCGTCAGGGCCTGATTATGTTACGTAATGGGATTCCAGGCGGTCTCTCTGGGCGGTTTTATGTGTTCATTACTTCAGTTGCGGTGTTTTTCTGCAACAAACGTCGGCATATTGAAATATTAAGGGAAAAAGAAATATGGACGTCATTCATAAATAAAAGTCGGCGCTTCTTGAATTGAAGACTGAAATTTTCGTCAAAATGAAGTAAATGCCAAGCATTTCACTGTGGTAGAGGATTTATGTGACTATAGTCCTTAAATGTAGTTAAAATAACGTTGTTAGGGTCCGCCAGTGGAGTAAGAGTTAGCACCCGTGCGGTGGCGAGTGCAGGAAGTGTTAATGAAGGTTATTGAATGTTACTTATCTAGGTTGGTTCAAGTCCATAATGAAGAAGAGTGGAAAACGCAGTAAGTGCCACAATCCCCCTGGAATCTTATTTTTGATGCCCTGTATTTTTTTTATTTGGCACTTACTGCGTTCTCCATTTTCAGTCTTCAGTTCATGATGTCTTTCAAAATGAATTTTCATTTTTTACTTCCTTTTACAAAAGTAAAGGATCTACACAACATTTTCAATTTTTTGGTGCTTAAAAATAATTTATCGCTTTGTCGTTAGTGTTAATTTTTTTTGAATTGTTCAAAAAATACTCTTTAAATAGTTAAATAAATATTTAAAAAACCATCTCGATACATGTTTTTCATCATTTTTTTTAAAAAAAGTTTGTTTGAAGCAAATCCGCCTTTAGCTTCGGGATCTATATTGACCTTTCTAGTTTGCTGTACCCAGCTGCAGGAAAGACAGTTTTACAGAAATCGTCAGCATCACCTATTGTTTAACACGGAATTATAAGCTAAAACTAGGTTTGCCATCTCAATTTGGCGCCAAATTTAGGAAAATATTATTATTATTATTATTATTATTTTTTAAAGGCATAAAAATACTATTTGGCGTTTTTTAAAATCATGAAACTCATTTTGGAGGAGTGAAATACGAAATCGACAAAGACCATAATAGTGAACAATTCCACAGGAAAACGAACTTCTTAAGGTTGCAATGGAAGATGGCAGGGAATGAAGAGATATGTGTGTGTGCTTAATGTGCAATGGATTGCGCCTGATCCCCTTGCGCCCGCAGACCTGTAGGATGACTATAGGGTCTAAAGTCGCCGGTTGTGACACCGGTCACCCCTTCACCTCTCTTTACACACCGTACCCGTCATGACCATAATACACCATTACGATATTTTCAGTTGTTTTCACGTTTTAGTGTGTATTATATTAGCCAATATGCAAAGAATTTAAAGCAATATTTGGTGTTGTTTCAATTTTCACGTTATTTATACTTGTACCAGTAATTTCAAGCATAAATATCTTCAAAAAAAGCGAACTAAGTTTAAGATCTTGAACCCAATTCATCTTTGTTTTAAACAGAACCTGATATACAAATTTCAACTAAATGTCATTTTACGAGCAGTAAAAATTATGAAAATATAAAGTGATAGACGATTTTATTTTGTAATGGGCAGATAATCGGCATGACCTTCAAAAATGAGTTTTCGAAATATTTGAAAAAACATGTTATTGATTCCCCACAAATAGTCTTAAAATAAGTAAAATGGAGAACAAAAATGAGAAAAAAAAATAAAGCTAAACGAAAAATTTGCTGACACCGCTTCCTGTCAAGCTGCTTAGGAGAACATTTGATTCTATAATAGTTGTTTAAAGGGAAAGTATGCTTAAAATCATCTCTGTAGAATTGTACTATTCACGTACATTTTTATCAAACATTTTCTGTTTCATCTGGATGCATTTATATTGATTTTAAAACCCATAGCTCACAAACGGGCACCATGAGCAATATGTGCATAATAATTTGCCAGTGTATTATAGAAGCATCTTCATAACTGGAAGGAATGACCTTTGAATTGCCCATCTAAAATCCCATTGCCTCAAAAGATATCTTACTTTGCCCTTAAACTCATACATTATGTGCGTGTTTACGACTTTTAATCAGCCCCAAAGCATTAGTAATATTGCCTTTGTATTTACCTTTATATGTCTTTCGGGTACTTCATGAAACTCTTTAGTAGATTTTGAGAGAAGAATGGTTGAAAAGGCCTCATCCTCAACAACAAAGAACACCCGCTGCGGCCGTCAGAAAAAGCGGCGAACGAACCTGATTGGTGGAGGTCATAAAGCTGCTCACTTCGAATAGGTTTGATGCATGTTTTGATTGCGTGTCATTGTGTGAAGGAACGGTGCAATTGCGATGTGTGAAAGTGAAATTGCACCACGACTTCTGCCTATTGTGTGGAGGTTATAGTGAAGGAGAAGCGGTTTTCTGAATCAAGGAAAAGGAATTTTATAAAATTGATGCAATCCAATGTTCTTTAAAACTTAGAGAATTTTCCGTCTGTTTCACGGTGTTATCATGATAGCTCCTGGTTGGATTCTTTTACTGAATCTCGACTACTAGTGAAAAATGATAGTAATTTGATCTATTTAAATTATAGTTTTCATAACCTTAGCAATATTATCCGTTGATTACTGTAGATTTAGCATCAATATCTGCTTTACTTGTATTTTTAATCGTCCAAATTATCTTCGCCAAATCCGTGGAGGTTTTTCTTGACCCATCTCTGAATGGATTGTTATCGTAAAATAACTATGCATTAAAACACATAATTTTAACAATTTTTAATTGCATTTTTCAAGTTGTAACTTTACAGGGTGTATCCAAACTGAGTGTCGCGATGTGTCTACTGCATTAGTAGTACATGTAACGTACGTATATAGAATAGAGATGGACTGGTGTGCCGTGAGAAAATTCTAATTAAACAAAGGGTGTCGCAAATCGGAAAACTTTGGGAACCAGGTATATAACATTTAATGCTGCCGGGTTTCTGTGTCAAAAATGAAATATTTGCAACTTTAATTACAAAAATAAAAAAATAAAAAACTTTTACAGCTTTTCTTTCTGTAAGAACGTTTAAAAATGTCTAAAATAAATATATTTATGACTAAATAAAACAATCCAAAGCTGTTTTTTAATATACAGTGAAACCTGTGTAAGTTGACCACTCGCGGTGCAGTACTTTGGCGGTCAACTTAGACATTTGGTCAAACTTATAAAGGGCGGTAATGTTTTTTTTTTTTTTTTTGTCATTTCTTACACCATGTATTCATTTTTTGAGGAATTCACCCTTACTCTTTCTGTTTAGCTCCACTTTCATTGTTTAACATTATTGAAAGTGAAACAATAATTAAAAATACTATTCAAATACTTTTGTTATTTTCCCTTGTTTTTAACTATATTAGACACTGTAGATTTAGAAATTCCATCTAAGCCAGCTAATTTTCTCTGACTTTCTCCATTTTCAATTACTTTTAATATTTCATACTTTTTATTAATCTCAAGTTCCACTAACTTTCTTTTTGAAGCCTTTTTATGTAAAATTTATAGCACAAAGAGCAACAAGCTCGACTGTCCCAGTTCATAAAGGCAAAATTAAAATGTCCTATCTCTTGATCGCTTGCACCATAAACATGTAACTTTACTCATTACTCATTAGTAGGCCCAGATCTGCGTACCCGCAGTGCGAGGGCCCCGCGTCCTTAAAAGGGCTAACGACCCTAGAAATTGATGAAAAAAATAGAAAAAAAAAAAAAAACTAGCACTAAGGCTTATCGCTTTTCAAATAGACAGTGCTGGCCACTAGGGAGAGGCCCTACATATTTTGTTGCAGGGGGCCCAAAATGTATAGATCCGGGCCTGCTCTTTTTAGCAGAATTCCTGTGTTGCCACAACGTATTGCAACTGAAAGAAAATACTATGAACTTTTCTACTGACACCTATTTTCATTGAAAAGAGTACGAAAAGCTATCCCAAATAGAACAACAAATGAAAAACAAGTTTGGAGAATAAAGAGCAGCATAAACTTTATGCTGCTGTTTAGTTTGTAAAATGCTAGTATGTCATCAAAGCATTAAAAACATTCTTTGAAAGCTATCAAAAAAAATATATATATATATTATTATTATAAATAAATAAGTAATAAAATAAAATGATATGCTGAAGAAAGTTAAAAAAATAAACCAAGTGGTCAACTTACAAAGGTTTTTTTTTATAATACTCCAGACCAAATTTGGCGTACATTAGTGGTCAAGATAGACAGGTGGTCAAGTTACAGAGGTTTTCCTTCATTATATGAGATAGGGCTAATTCCGTTCCTGACAAAAGCGGTCAACATAGACAGGTGGTCAACTTACAATGTGGTCAACTTTACAGGTTTTACTGTATTTTTATCCACCTTCATAGATTATTCCGGGTCCATGGGAGCTCTCGGGTGACTATGCAATTGTTCTTTTTGCCACCTCTGACATAAGCCCTGTCACTCCTTATAGGATGCATAAACTTATTTTGTGGGGGAAAATGAGCCACATTTCCGGGTTTACAGGCAGAATGCCAAAATGATAGTTCAAAGAGAAATTTTTCCCCGCAAGCCGGTTATACCGTCTAATTTATGCATATTGACCTTTTTATTTTGGTGGAAAATACTGTCTTAGCATTATATCTTGCTTCATTAGTGCGATACGGTATCCAGGTTAACTTTCGAGTTTATAGGTATCTGAGAGTTCCACAAATCCAGAGACAGTACATAAATTTAAGGGGAAAAAAAAAGCATGGATATATGTGTGTGAAGCAATCTAAAAAATTGAAGACGAATAAATATGAAAAGCATTCGTAGATACAATCACGAAGATGAAATTTCTGCTGCTACAGGGTAAAAAATGAAACCTTACCTGACAACAAATATAATACGACTCCAGAAATACGTGTTAAAAATATGTTTTACTTTAATTATCTGTTAAAATGTTTCACAGAAAGTGCTACATTTCAACAAAAAAAAAAAAAAAAAAATGCCAACGAACTCTTCATCTACAAAAAATTTGATAATTTTTTTGAAGATGGAATCGAGTTACGCGAGACAGCTTTTTATAGTTCTGAAATTTCCTAAAGCCGACTAAGTTTGAAGACGAATGGTGGTGGACGCCAATTTACTTTAGAGACACGCCAAATATATCATTTATAATATTTACTACAATATTATTGAAAGCTACTTGACTCTTCTTATTATTGATAATTTAAGCTTTGCCAGTAATAACGATTCGCCATGTATGTAACCCGAGATAATTTGAAAGCAACAGCAATTTTACTTGCATTTATCAAAGATATCAATTCATTTTTGTCTCCGCCAACTAACATCGCACAGATGTTCAGATGTTCAACAATTATAAACATTAGGGCGTATGAATGAATGGTCAACCTACAACAACAAGCATCAGATGACTGTGTATATTGGTTCACAGTGGACATTAATCAGTTTGTCACCACGGGGTAATAGCCAAGTCAAACAAGTACAGCTGCTCTGAGGGTGGGGCGGCCTTTTTTCCCATCAGCTATTTGCTTTCTGATATAGTCGACCCTAGGGGTAGAGTGGGGAGCCCTTTATTGATGTCCTCCCTCCATTCAGGTAGACAACCAAGCACTCCATCTCTATTTGGTGATTGGGCGAGGCATCCAGGGGTAAGCTGGATCACTTTCCCTTTCTTCCTCCGTCTGAAGACAACAATTCTGTTTTGTGGAAATTCGTGTTGTTCAGTCTAGTAGCGTCTGTGCGTGTGTATGGATGGTGCTTGGATCCTGGGGTAAAAGTTAGAATATACTTGTTTTGCTTTGGATAGAGAATGTGCTTGTGAAAGGTGTTCAAAAACAAGCTGTTTTTCGAGAAAACTTTGGATTATTATACATTTTCAAGGAAGAATGAAATCAAAGATTTATACTGGTAAGCATAATTTAGTGTTTCGCGTGATGCGTATTTGTTTCAATTAAGTGTCATTCATATGCGTAATATTGGTTTCAAAATGAGGTAGTCAATAAAAAATTAACTGCTCAGTTTACAGAATAAGTACATTTAGAGGATGAAAAAATTTGCTTCTACTATTCCTCAAGCTGACAAAATAAGAATTCCAAAATTTTTATTCTTTTGTGAAATTCGATATATGTGTCTTTAAGATGTTTTTCTTAGTAATATTGAAAGCTTTTGTACATTCTAAATTGTAAATCTTCCTAGCCCAAAGTGTTTATTTTAAGAAAGTTTGCTAAAGTATAATTTCAGCTCTTACTTTCATGTATGCAGAAATACTTGCGATACAATGGCGTACCGAAGGGGGGAGGCGAGGGGGACGGTCCGCCTCAGGCCCCGCTTTGACATAGGCCCCCAAATTTCAATTTTTTGGTTTTCACCAATATTGTCGCATATCTTGGTTTGAATGCTTAAACAAGTTGGCTTAATAAATCATAATTTTTTTAAAGACCAAATATTTGTTCAGGGATACAATCAATACCTCTTCGGAATCAATGGAGGATTTATGATACCCAGGCCCTGCTTTGACATAGGCCCCAAAATTTTAATTCATTTTCTTTTTCGCCAGACGTGCCTTATGCCATGGTTTAGATAAATAAAAAGTTGACTTTTTATGTAGAATGAATATTTTCTCAGTGACTCTTGCCTAAACAAAGAGAGGGCAAATTATGTCCCACAGGCCCCGCTTTGACATAAGCCCCGAAATTGTATCTTATTTTTTCCAGTAGATCTGTCATATATATCATGATTAGAAATCAGTCATGATATAAATTAATCAGTTACCTATATATGCGAGTATATATCATAAATTTTGTTAAATATGACTTTTTTTTCATAGTGACCCCTAATAGTGTACAAACGCACATGAGCGCTAGGGCCCACGAATTTAATGGGGGCCCCAAATTTTTAAATTAACTAAACCTATAAAAATCATTTGCTTTTATTTTGTTAAGTGCTTTCAGCAAAGTTTTATGCATTTTTTTCAAGCAATTTATAAAAAAAACTAATGCATAACAGATGCACGTTTATAATTTTTGATCATTACAGTATACAGCTAAAATATCTGTTTTATGTTTTGTTTTGTGTATTAAGACTACGATGGTCTAGTCTTAATTCACACTATTTTTGAAACCAAATTCAGTCATATAACCAAGAAAATCCATTCCTAAATGAGAAGTTGTCTATCCTTTGCGGCGTTGGAAAAATCAGTCAGATAAATTTTTCTTTTTACTTCTGTGGTTTTAAGTTTCGTCTATTCGTCTCCTGCCCGAAGCTGTAACTTCTAAGAACACAAATCGGACCCCTTCTGACTCAAGCAAAGGGGACTTCCTTTTTGCTATGCCCTTTTCGACAGCGTTTAGCTGTTTAATTGGTCAATCCTTCGGGACTTTTGACCTTGACTGCATAATACCTCCTCCCATCCATTCTATACTCGATTGCAAGCTTACTTGACTATGGAGAAATGAGCTGCGGCCAAGCAAAAGAAATAGTTCCTAGCCCTTTGTCCGATAATCGGGGCAAATTACACTCTTCGCTTTAGAAATCGGATTAGTTAGTTAAACCCACGCATACGCAAAATTTTTTTGTTTTAATTTCTGTCGAGCAATAAATATTTTCAATTCTACCAGCGAAGCCGGAGCGTTTTCTCCACTTCAATCAAACGCGCCAGGCAAGTATAGGGTCACACCAGAGTTTTTTTGTCTGAAGAACATAAAGAGCGGTTTTTTTTTTTTTTTTTTTTTTTTGTGAGTGAGACCTAGCAGAAAAGTTTTATTTGGACTGTGAACGTGTGAATTTCATCCTTAGTTAGGTAAGCATGTTTTAAAAATATTTTTCTCTGAGATTAGGTGATGTTATCAGGTAAATAGTTCCCTGGGTGTGTCTTACTCAAAGGAATAGTAAAGGTTTTTTTTTTCTGTAAAAGCCAATTTTTATCCTAAAATTAATTAAATCTGGAATGCCTAAACGTTTCTGTTCACTGTACTTGGATGTTCAGATGCAATAAATTTTTAAGATACAATATAATTTTAGGACTTTTTTCTGTTTTTGATATTTTCTGACGAAGCACACAATTTTATTAAAAATATAGTATTTACTTAATTTTACTTAAAACCATGTGTTTTACTGTGGTATTTACAATAGTGTCCGAAATCAAACCAACACTACTGAAATATGTAAAAATGTACCACTTAAAATGATTACTGTAATATATGGTACGTACACATAGTTTGAGAAACTTGAGTTTTAATACCAGGTAGGCCCCCATTTCGAATAGCGACCCAGGCCCTCATCTGTCTTGGTATGCCACTGCTTGCGAATAAGTGAAGAATTATATAATAATTTTACATTGATTTTTGTTCGTAAAAGTGCGGTACTTTACGATCGATTATTCACTTTATATTTCTGCCGAAATTTAAGAATAGAAAAATTAAGGAAATTTAGTGAACGAAGTAAATTACGTAGTGTGCACCTTTGCAAAATGCTCATAAAGTGCATATTTCGCAAAACTTTTTGATATTTTTGCTAATCAAATTTATGGCTGTATTCCTAATAAGTTGCTTCTCCTCTTTTGTAGGAATTTTTTTCTCTCATGATATTAATTAAATGTAATAAGAAATATTTATTTATTATTATTTTTTTAATCCGAAAAGAAACCGTGGGTGTGCCTTAGAGTGGTCCTTATTTTTCAGCTTTGTAAAACGTTGGCTCCCCCCCCCCATTTTGTTCCGAAAAAATGATGTGTGCAAAATATTAGCTCAATCAAACATTTTTAAGGGGTGCATTAAATAGCATGAAATTATCTAATTTTCGCCAAAAAAAGGATTTTTTTTATCATCATTTTTCAAATTAAAAAAAAAAAAATAAATCAGATTTGCATTTTTGATGACCCTATTTCCTGTTACAAATGTTGTGTTCCTCGAACTGCTTTCTCATCTTATAGAATTCCGATTCCTGTCCTGGTTCTTTTCAGGCGACGAAGCCTTTTCGCCCCGGGCCGTGTTCAAGGGGAGGGTTTAAGTTAAATGAAGAAAATGTATATTCGACTTTTAATAATTTTAATGTGAAAGATTTGTGTGCAGTGTTTCTTTAAAAGAATAAAAAAAAAGGCAACTTTTTCTCAAAGTTTTTCTGCAATATACGACTGTTAAGAGTTTTATACAACTGGAATAATATTTTAGAAAAACTATGGTGGAAGAATAGCTCATTGATTTGTCAATATCAAGCCACTATTGCTTGCCAAAACTAATATTGCTAATGGAAGTTATGGTGGATTTGGCATATGTTGCAGCTATAAAGATGCATCAGAGATTGTGTTTGGTAATGAAATTTGCCTCTGCAATAAGCTCTTTATTGTCTCGTTTAACGTTTATTAAGCATTATTTAAGGGAGGTAAGGGGAGCATCCTTTTTGGTACTTAGGAGGGAGCCCAGCAGTATTCACAGGAATAGAAATGCCATACTTGAATCTGTAATTTTACGTAGAACTCAAGTTTGTGAGGAATTGAGCAATTGAGCAACTCCGCCCCCCCCCCCCCCAGGATAAAGATTTGCAAGCTTTAAAACCTCCCCCTTTATGAAAATCTGGAGACGGGCCTGCTTTTCGCCAACATAACGTTTCATGCTGCAGCAATCATTTCTGAAACAGTCTCACAAAAGTTTCTCTGTTAGTTTCTAGTTGAGTTATTTTTGTAAGAACACATAAATTTGAGTGATTTTAAAATTAATTGGAAATATATTTGAATTTAAGTTTTCTGAACTTTGTTAGCATGTAGTGTTTTCCACAACATGGCTTTTGTTAATTGAATGTGAGAAAACGCTCGATATTTCTCTTTTGTTTTAAGAAAGGTAAAAAATATTTTTTTTAATGAAATAAATCCATAATTATTTTCATATGATTAGGTAAACTTAATTTGTATCTATTTTTATAAAATGTGCATCGTTTATTTATTTTCTAATCAATTATAACATTGCCTAAATCATTAATTTTTATTTGAGAGTGGTTTGTGCGGCAACTATTTTTTCGAAATGTGTATCTTTCACTTGTTTCCTAAACAAGTACAATATTTTTCTTTTATCAATAATTTTCACTTGCTAGTGGTTTGTGATGCTGGTTACTTTTGCCTGACTTTAGTAACGATCAACCTAGACTTGTAAAATTGCACCAACCAGTCTTCCAGTAGCTCTTCAAGCAAATTTAAGAAGTGGTTTTTATATTGATCTTCTCGGTTGTATTTCCAAACAAATTATTAGAGGGAAGCTACCGTCGAACAGGCAAGTTTTAAGCATCATTTTTTACAACCTAAAGTTGAAAGTAAGAAAAAAAAAAAAAAACAAAGTGCAGCGTTAGAGATTCAACAAATTTCTGTACTGTGGCAAAATGCACGAATTCCTACAAGGAGAACAGACCACTGAATAGATAAATTAGTCTAAACTTCAAGATGCATAGAACACAGTTACAACAGAATTTTTTTTAGAACTCCTGCTAAAAATAGGGAGAAGCGATCTTTTTGAGGGTTGAGACCTGAAATTATGGACAATCTCTTCGATATTGTGCATGCAGATGTTTCGAAAGAGATCGAAAATGGAAAGGATAGGAAATTCATCCTAGTTCTTCAGAGCAAAAAATACTCCCGTGCTACATGCTTGGTGCTGAAAATAATAGCATAAAAGAGGGAGAAAAAAATGATGGGAAAAGAAGGAAGTTATTCGAAAGAAAAGAACTTGTGAAGAAATGAAATGACAATTTGTTGCATAAACAATTTATGATTTAGTTTCAACAACCCAAGCAATGATGGTTTTGACAACAGTGACAGTCCATCCGTCATTGATAAACAAACACAAGCAACTAACACAAAAGTGACATTACAAGTACGGGAACTACGACTCGAGCAGAAACGTGAGGTATTGTTGCAATTTTTACTCATCGTTTTTCTTAAGTATCACTAAAAGACATGAAATTTACATATTATTCGCTGCTGCAAAAGCGTTTGGGCATGATACTGAGGATCTAGCCATAAATCGAACTTGTCTTCAGTGCCTTCGAAAAATATTTAGAGAAGAGAGACATGATCAAGTTCTACAAATATATAACCTTAACGATTGCCAAGAATTAGTGTTTCATTGGAATGGAAAATTGCTTCCAGCATTTACAGGAGTTGAGAGGATCAATAGCTTGGAAATTATAATAACTTTTCAAGGCATGAAGCAATTCTTTGGAGTTCCTGAAATCCTAACACAATCAGAAGATGAAAAAGTCATGGCAGTTTATCAAGCTCTTGAAAAAGAGGTCTTAACCGATGAAATTCGAGCAGTTTGGCCAGATACAACAGCAAGAAACATAGGTGACAAAGACCCTTCAACTTGGAAAGATGACTCTGGTTTTATATAAGCGGAATTGGAAAACCTGACAAAATAATTCTTGTGACTGATACTGCAGAAAAGGGTGTAAAATTATTTCAGGAACACAATAATATTCTCACAAAAGAAGGAAGTAAGAAAAAAAAATGTTTTACCCATTGTTGTAAAGACCTAAAAAACTGTTCTACTGTTACTAAATCGATACTTATGAAAAAATAATGTTCAACATTCGCTTGTTCACACTTTGTTTTGATTCCATAGAAATTATTTGACTTAATAATATGTATTTATTCTCCAGAAATTGTTGCGATATTGAAGAAAAATGTGATCTTGTAAAAAATTTTGCTAAATTTCTAGAACTGATTCAACTTCAAGGCATTTTAGACCCCCTTAGAAATTTCAAATGAAGGGAAATTTTGTGCAGTCTGTTTCTTTATTCATTGAAACAAGATAAGAGGGTGAGAGCAAGGCCGTATCCAGGATTTTTTTCGGGAGGGCCCCGGATTCGCACATTTCCCTAACACACACAGACCCCCTCCCCCGTATGTTTTACTGATACAACTCTCGGGTTTTTATCTCGTTTTTTGAATTTTTTCCCGCTGATTGAATCCCGCTGTTTTTATTTTTATTTTATTTTCTTCTTATTTTTTATTTACCTTTGTAGTGGTAAAGATAATAAGAAAGTGGTTATTTAAGTAAAATGTAAAATATCCACAATTTCAGTTGGTCCGGGGGTTTCTTCCCCGTGAAAATTTTTGAAAAATCGATATGAAAATCTGTATTTAGAGGCCTTATGTGGGGGTGATTGAAATTACAAAGATCTGTAGAAAAATAGGCAAACAAAACCTTTGAAAGTTATGCATTCCTTTGCAAATAAAGATCAATCAAATTAAAAATTGCTTGTTCGACAAATCGTTGACATTAATCGACAGATAGGAAAAAACGACGGAGAAGAAAAGAGAAGCACATCGTTATTTGCTCATATTGGTTTTTAGTGTAGTTTGTTTTTGATTATTTCTCCATCATCCCCCTGCCTATTGCATCAATTGCCCTGTAGTAAAAATTGTTTAAAAGAAATGGTGTAGAGATTCAGAAAATAAGTAACGAAACAGTAAAATTGCGTCCAATCAGTTAGTTCACTATTTTTTTGATAAGAGACAAAATTGAAGTAGTTTAAATTAATAAACTACTTAAATAATTTTCGAAGACTCTAGAACAGTTAAAATTATTTAAAGCACTTCTTTGCACTTTCCAGATCTTGATTGCACAGTCTTACAATATTTCTCAAAACAAACATTTCGTTTTTCAAACGCAAGTAGTGCAGAAAATGAAATAGAGTGGAGTAAGTGTTATATTTTTTCTCATGCTCAAGATAATAACAGTATGCAGTAGAAGTAAGATAAAAACAAGCTATGACAAAATAATTTCCAAAATACTGAATTCGATACTAAATAAATGGCAAGACATGAAACATATCAGTCACAAAAAATTATCTTTAAAAAAATGCTACAAAAACGCGAAAATCAGGATTTTTGCATTTGTTGCGCAGGATGAATCAAGGAGCTTAATTTGGCATGTCTTAGTAATCAGATACTTGCCTAATCGGAAACTAAGAGCCACCTTCCCTTGGAGAGTCTTCTGCTCGAAATCGATGTAGTGTAAGTTTTATAAGAGTTTTTTTTTTGGGGGGGGGGACAGTAGGACAAACAACTGACAAGGTGCCTACCTTGGCCCTGAATTGAATTACAAAAAAAAAAAAAAAAAAAAGCAGGTAGTCCTAATAAGTGTCTCAATTTTATTACTCGTTTAATAATTACAAAATTAAGAATAAAAACTTTATTTTCCTTTTTTGACATCAGAAAATTGAAAAAAAAAAAATCTCTTTTACGTTGCAAATAATTTTAGGTTTCGGGGGAGGGGGGGGGGCTTGTTGCCCCCCCCCCTAAATACGACCTTGGATGGGAGCAATAAAACTTTAACTTTCGAAAAGTGCCCTATAGCTAATGGCCACCCTAGCGTGTCTTCATGTAAAAAAAATGCAGCTCTTTTTCGCGAAATGTTCATCTTCAAGTTTTTCAAGTACAAAAGGTACGGCATATAGAACGTATTAGTGCTTTGATGTCTTGCAAGCGTTTTCAACTTGTGATAAATATTCTTCGCTATACTTTGATTTTACCACTCAAAGAATTCGAAGGAGCAAATGGGGAGAAAGGGTTCTATAGAAACTGTCACACATTTCGTTTGCTAACTTTTTTTGTTAATTAACATTAACTCGTTCGCGTGAAATTGATTTAATACATTCACTTATCTTTTCGATATTATTTTATGAATAAGTCAATACCTTATTTATAATTTAATATACCTGAAATGCTGCTGGTCAGGTATTGAAGCTTTTTGTTTTAGCTTTCATTCAGTGTCAAGACACTTTAAGCGATTAAATTTTAGCTTAAGCTTGAAATTATACATCCTTAAGTTGAATTATAACTTATTCTTCTTCCATTAATAGGTTTGACGCGTTAAATTGATATACGTTGCAGGATTGATTCAATTAATTTTCGTGCGCGAACCTTGAAATTGAAATGATTCATTGTGGTAATTTCATTTCGTGTCATTCTGGCAAACCGGTTGCTTGCATTTAAGTTGCGCTTCCGTGTCTTTGATAAATACGCTTTTATTTGTTCTTTCAATGATAAAGGCGCTTGCTGACAGGCGGAATGTTGTTGAGAAAATGCTTAAGGAAGTGAAGCTGCCACTTAAAACATTTATCACTGAGGTAGTTGAATCTTTGAAGCTAAAATAGTAACTCTAGCAACTCTATAAAAACCCACTAAGATAATTTTCGGTGAAAAAAAAGTGCGAAGTGTGAGGAAAAATGACCGACTCCAAGTAAGGAAATTTTAGAACCTTCGACTCAGACTCCTTTACCCCAAAGTCAGTCCGACGCCGATTCGTTGACTCCGAATCCGCAGCCCAAGCAGCTTATTTTAGTAACTCTGTAGAAAATTCATATTTAGTCTGCTTTTTCTTTCGAAATTGACTTTTCAGGATCAGTGCTGTGAAATAAAAACTGTTTTAGTCAAGGTAATGCTTCTAAAATATACCTTCTACTCAAGGGCGAAAGTAAATTTCGCTAAGGTTAAAACAAATTAAAAAAAGGAGTTCTGGGCTTACTAAAAATAGAAGAAGGAAAGGCGGGGGGGGGGGGGAGGGAGAGGGTGAACCAACAATTAAACAACTGGTAGCAGCAGTGTATTTCAAATCCAGTAAATTAACCCCATTTTCAAGTTATTTTTAAAATATGTGTCTTATGTTACCCTTGCAATACATATTTTAAAAAATCGCTACTATCCGAAAAAATTTCTCTTTCGGCTAATGATCCGGGGATGGTAACTATTCTTAATTTCAAAAACGTTTTAATAAGTGTATCTCCAGATCTTATATTCATGCATAAATGGTCAGGAATTCTGACGAATCTGCAAAAAAAAAAAAAAAAAAAAAAAAAACCCTGAGTAGAAGTAACGTAAATAGTTTACTGATTGTAGTAAGATTGTAGAAATGCACAGTATGCGTTTTTATTTTCTGGACTGTTAACTATTTTTCCTTCGAAGTTTCGGTTGCTTGTTAGAATGATGCATAAATATATGATTTGTAAAAAAATTTTCTCTTCGAAAATCAAGAGAAAATTATTCACATTATGGCATTTAAATTAGTTATCTTTTTGTAAAAGGGACATATTGAGTTATTCAGCACATCCCTTTAGGTTTGTTTTATAACTATCACGTTAGAGAAAAATATAAAGTTTGAACTATGAGTTAGTTAATTTGAGTCGAAGGCTGCTCTTGACCATTTAGTTAGAAGCAAAATCCCGACATCTATTTTCAAATCGAATAGGGAACTACTACGGTGACACGTAATTTGAAGCAGTTCACCCTTTTTTGAAACAGATTTATAAAGACACTAGTAGTACCCTCACGGCTTTACCCGTAATAGAAAAATTAAAAGGTCTTTTGGTTCGCCTGTACATTTACAAATAATGTATGGTGATTTTTCTCGCCAAATGGCTTGTACCAATGTTACGGTTCCACGTTATGATAATTTCGCATCTCGCCAATTGGCTTGTGCCCATGTTACGGTTCCACGTTATGATAATTTCGTAATATATTCGTCCATCTGATGATAATTTTGTTCTTAAAATTGGAATAGAAAAAGAACCACATCGAATTTTCAAAAAATCGCTTCGAGGTGCACACCCCATGCTATAAACTAACTTTGTGGCAAATTTCATGAAAATTGGCCGAACGATCTAGGCGCTATGCTCGTTAGAGAGATCCAGACATCCAGACAGAGAGACTTTCAGCTTTATTATTAGTAAAGATAATTAGTTCTGACACAGATACATCTTCAAGATCTAAATCAAGTCATTTCGTACAAATCTCCTCAGTTCTTTGTTTCCTGAACTGATCAATTCTTTCCTTGATATCAGTAATTGTGGAGAAGATCCCTTCTCGCTCGCCAATCAGATCTCGGGGAGAGGAGGGAGCTTTAGCAGATGTCACTTGCAGCTCCTGCTGCTCAATCGTCGCTAGATTTTTCTTAACACCCTCGATTTCATCCTCGGTGCCCCTCTCACCCCCCACACACTCCGTTAATTGCGCCATCGTCTCTCTGGAACACACATCTCCAGCTCATCTTCCTCTCCTCGTTCGGATGGATCTGTCAACAGAACACAAGACGTCTGCAGTTTTAGGCTGTTTGGCAGGAGTTTTCTGTTATTCCGGGGCCTCCTGTTTTCAACAGTTGATGGGAATCTTTCCTGTGATAAAAGAGGGAATAAGATCTGTTAAGTTGTGCTTACGGGACTGTGCGCCGAAATATTGCTCGTTATGCTGTCGAATTGCTTAATAGAGGCGATTTGTTTTCAGCGCAGTTTGGATTACAAGTGGCAAAGATCAGCCATCCTTCATCTTTTGTATTATTGCAAGTTGGTGTTGTTGCTGTATCATTTGTGTTGAAATATGTATCTTTCGGTGGACATTTTTTGCAACATCTGCTATGAAATCGAAGCAGTAAGCGTTCACTTTATAACTCATGGTTATTTTGAAGCTTTAAAAAATTTTAATATCCAATAGTTCTCAAACGATTATTTATTTATTTTTTCTTGTTACTCAAGAAAAGTACATTAAGTCTGATTTTTCAGTCAGAAATATGCTCATAGATGAAATTGATAGTTTTGATTGAATACTTATCATTATCTATGCTTTTGGGGGTTTATTTTGATTAAATTTATTCGATATTGGAAGAAATTGAAGCTCCCCAAAAACATTTTAGCAGTATTCTTAATGTCTAAGGAGAGAAACTTTAAACAATCTGCACTTTAATATAACCACATTTAATGCATATTAATGTATATTTGTAAGATCAGAAATTTGACAGATGCTGTTAATCAGCTATAAGGGAGACCGTGACAAGATGGCAAACTTTTTCAACCTTGTAAATGAAGTAGAAACTATTTGGTTTATTACTTTAATGACCTTGTCCTAATTAAAAAAAAAATGTCGTTAATGATAATGATATGAAATAATTCAAAATACATATCTCCTTTTTCATGGTTTAAAGATTCTACTTAAACATATTTATTTTTACTAAAATTAAAAATTCATATACAGGGTGTATCAGTACAGCGTTTACAGACTTTCAGGGCAGAGAGTACACCTAGACGATGGGAAGTCACATAGCAATGCATGGTCGGAAATGCTTTCCTGGCGCGGTAGTGACGAAACAAACCATCAAAAAGACAAGACACGAATAAGAGAAGAAAACATTTTTATTATCCTTAGTACGCAAAACCTAAGAAAAAAGAACATGAGGGAGCCAACGATGGTCATCAAGGTAGGTGTTTGAAATTTCGACCCCGGGCCGTGATACATTCCTCACTTCTCCGGCACATGGAAGATCGAACGTCGAAGTGAGCTCGGCAACAAAAACCGCATGTGCGCATGCACCGTCATCTGATGCTTCGGTTTACGTAACGACATCTATCGTGTACACCAGACAAAACTTACCAGCATTTTTGCTATATTAAAAATAATAAACATCTTTTCTCATCTTATTTGTTCTGTCTTCCTTGTGCATTGTGCCGTCACTATCGCGTCAGGAAAGCGTTTCGGACCATGCATTGCTGTGTGATTTCTCATTGTCTAGGTGTAATCTATCTGCCCTGAAAGTCTGTAAACGGTGTACTGATACATCCTGTATAGAGAAACCCGTTACACCAAACTTCCAAGTTACCGCAAGTTTTGTATGCTGTAAGTAGTTGCCGCGTAATACTTTGTAATATTGGTTGAGGAAAAGTCTCATTCATTTATAACAATAAAAACATAATACTAATTTTTGAAGAAAAAGGTTTTTATTTAGTTACTTTTCAAGTCCCTGATGACTTACTTGTAGTTCATTCTGAACTGCTCACAAGATGAGAAAGATCTTGGAATTCCCGGTTTTGAAATGGATATTATATGAAATTACAAGCATTTTTATTTCTAAACTGAAGATTGTTTTCATTTGTCAACCAGCAGGTTTTCGTACATTCTCATAAAATTAAAGCATTTTTTTTAGTTGCAACTCCTCTATTTCAACTATTGATTGTTGCAACTATTCATTTATTTTTTGCAGTTCCAAAACTATTGCTAGCTTCATGAAAGTTAGTTTTTTTTAAGAAAATGTGCTAACAACTTTTCCTGCCATTCTTATTAATATTGTTGTGTTTAAAATGACTAGTCATGTTATAACCATACTGAAAACAGTATACAGATGCATTATTTTTCGCCATTTTCCACGGATAACGCTTTTTGTCAGAAATATATACCTAGCTCCTTTGAAAATATGATAGATAGCGAAATCTTTTGTCAGTATTTCTGTCTGAAATCCCTCCTTTTCTCACCATTATTTTTCTGTCCGAATCCTGACCTTTTATCTACTGCTAAATGATCTATCGCAAGTTTGCTCAGCATTTTCCCGATATTTTTGATATAACTGAATAAAGACAGATTGGGTCGGAGAAAATATCAAATGTTACCGTATCGAATTTCTATTGATATTGATCTTTATCACCACATCCCCTACTTTCTGCCTACTGTTAAGTTTGTGGATTATGGTTTTCTTACATAGTAGGATTTGTTGCATTGGGTAAAAAAAGCGATATTACAGTGCGGTGTTGACTTAGGCTGTATTTTTTTCAACAGTAATCATGTAACGATCGTAGAAACCTGGAATAAGCTGTAGTTAGAGCGATACAAACGTAATGATGATATTTTATAAAATTATTACTCTGTATTTTCAGGGATAGGGTAAACTTACGCATCTAAAATTTGTTTCAAACTTTCTAACCTAAAATCTCAGATTTTTGTTCATCTCTAATGCAGCATTTCCCAACCATGATTCCTCGAACCAGAAGACTCGGGTGTGCCAATTCTCTCAGTAGGGATAGGGATTCTCAACTGACTGACAGACACCGATCCTCGGAAAAATTCGAACGGTTATCAGAGATTTTTACCTTTTCCGAGTTAAAATTTCCCTCATTCAATAATAAATAAATAAGTTAATAAACATATATTAATAGTATTTTGAAAACAAAGTAAATGTTGGCCGTAATAATAGCAGTAATAAAAACCTTTTGTGTTCTGAGTTCGCAATGAACACGTAAAATATAACCTCAAGTAATAATGTATAGTAAATAACTGTATAATGTAGTTATTAATACTGTATAAATAGTTTTTATGTTAATTCTCTTTGTACTAATTGTTATTATTTCTTTCCTTTTAGGTGAGTTTCTTTGTGCTTTACATCTCTTTGATTAATTATAGTAGAAGACTAAATTTTGCTCCGGTAAGCTAGTAATACTAGTACTTTATATTGATAGTTTTGTGTATTTAAATTCTGTGGAATTTTCTTCACTGATTTTGTTCAATGGTTAGAAAAAAAATATGAAGAGTTTTTACTAAACACAGAAATCATACTACAAAATTAAAAAAAAAAAAAAATCATACATTTTGCTTTACGCATTCAAAAATGCATTTCAGTTTTGCAATGATATTGAAGATATGATATCTTTTGTAACGCACACACTCGTCATTCGCACGCTATGTACGCCTCTCGTGCGCTATGTACGTTATTTGTAATCCCTACTCACATTCGTAAGCCGCATCTTACACTCATGATTACAAGATAGTAGCCAATGATTCATTTCAGCGTGGAGAGCCGTTGTGGCAGCGTTTTGGTTGAATTTAGATTTTTAAGGCTAGTATCAAACTTAGAAATGTATTCATTTACGTGTATTGAATTGAATAAAAACACACTTTTAAAGCAACAAACTGCAATATTTACTCATTACTTTATTATATGCAAGTATTGCAGGGGTTATAATATTGGTTTACTCTTCTTTTTTAAAGTATAAAGGCTCCGTTTTTTTCTGTGCAAAATATATTGCTTACAGTCTGTGCCTATAGTATTTTTTTTTTTTTTTTACGATGAAACCTTTTTCTAGTTGTGTAACTGATGTCAATCTATTGTTCGAGCTATGAAATTTAAAATAGCTTTGTTGAGGAAAAATGTTTTTATTTTTTTTTTATTTTCTAGAATTGTTTCAAATTGCTTTTCCCTTAAAAAAGGAGAGATTTCTAGCAATTTGAAGTTCAGAATTTTTTCTTCATGTTTTAAAAATGTGTGATTTTAAGCAATCGTAATATTAACTTAGTGACAACTCTGATTATACTTTATTGATTTTTGTAAATCTATGAACTACAAAAATATCTTTTCAGATGTAACAAATGCATAGATTCGGTTCTACATGTGCATGGTGTAACATAATTCACTGTTCGGTTTGTCTGAATCATCTTTACTTATAATAAAGCTGAAAGTCTCTCTGTCCGGAAGATGTCTGTAGGATGTCTGGATCTCGCCTAGACCTCTTCGACCGATTTTCATGAAATTTGGCACAAAGTTAGTTTGTAGCATGGGGGCGCGCACCTCGAAGCGATTTTTCGAAAATTCGATGTGGTTCGTTTTCTATTCCACTTTTAAGAACAAAAATATAAGATGGACGAGTAAATTACGAAATTATCATAACGCGGAACCATTAACATGGGTACAAGCCAATTGGCGAGAAAATTCACCATACATTATTTGTAAATATACAGG
Source organism: Uloborus diversus (assembly GCF_026930045.1). Classification (NCBI taxonomy): domain Eukaryota; kingdom Metazoa; phylum Arthropoda; class Arachnida; order Araneae; family Uloboridae; genus Uloborus; species Uloborus diversus. The sequence goes on along the minus strand of NC_072731.1, from coordinate 95,537,802 downwards.
GGAACCGAAAGACCTTTTAATTTTTCTATTACGGGCAAAGCCGTGCGGGTACCACTAGTTAAAATAATATTGTCACGAGTACAGCAGCGTAGTTTATATTACCTTTCAAGGAATCATTACAAGTTTTAATTGTGTGAAGGAGCAATAAATGACAATATTTGTTTGAAAGAATAAATAAGCTTTGAATAATGGCAACCTTCCTCGTTGGCCACCCTGCTTTCTTGAAAGAACCCATCTTTTTTTAATGGGGTTTACATCAAAGATCATGTTTTCGTGCCCCTATGTCACATGATTTGGCACAATCAATGCGGAGGATAGCAGTACCATTGATCGTGATGCGTTGGGGTGAGTCTGACATGATCCTGATTGTAGGATTGACTTCTGCCACCTTACTAAAGTTTCACGCACTGAACACAGGTGAAAAAAAGATACATATCTTGCAATGTATTTTTATTTCATCAGGTAATCTAAGCTTTGTTGCTGCATCAGTAGTAGGTTTTTAGCCTAATTTCCTAGCAAAGAGAAAGAAGAAAAAAGTATGAAATATGGCTTAATGCATGTTGAAAATATCGCGAAAAACAAAAAATTGTGAAAAATAAATAAAATAATTAAATAAATATCGAAAAAGTAACAAGAAGTTCCGTCTAGAACTCAGCGAGCCTACTTTCCCGTATACCCGTATCTACTTTCTAGTATTTGATCAATATTCTCAATAATAGCTAAAATTGCAAATTGTTTCAAACATAAGTTTTTAATATTTTAAGCTGATTATCACTCATCTAAAAAATTATATGCGTAAAAAATAAATAAATAAATAAACGAACAAATAAAACAGCAGCATCTTTTAAAGAAAGTAGCTAATACCAATAAAAAAAATTCTTCAACCGCTTTCTAAACGATAAAAAAAATAAATAAAATTAAATTAATAAGCTCATTAAAATAAATACATCATATCAAAAATAAATAAATAAATAAATAAATCGTTTGTTTTTCCCCTGTTGCCAAAAATATTTTTTAAATGAATTAATGTGCTTTCTAAAATAAATAACAACAATAAAATGTCAATTTAAAGAAATAAATTTCATGGTAAAAAAAAATTCGTCTGCGAATGTTTGAGTTTATCCTCCGAAAACTGCATCCATAAATTAAAACTTTACAGTCAAAATAAAAGCAAGTCATACTAACAATAATTATTTTACAGTTAAAACCATGGCTTCGGAGTAGGAGTCGGAGTCAATCTCATTTTGGGATAAAAGAGTCAGATTCGGGAACCGAAGGTAATTCAAAGACTCGGAGTTGGAATCGGTCAATTCCCTTAGAGTACGCTACTCTGCCAACGTTTGCACAGTCGGAGTTGGACTTATTTTAGGATAAAGGAGTCGGAATCGACTATCCAAGAATCGGAGTCTGTCTTTTTTCCTCCGTGTATAAATTTTTTCTAAAGCTACGAAGTCAGAGTCGAAGTCGGGGAGTCGAAATCCAACTATTTGTCGAGCACAAGAACCGGAGTTAGAGTCAGGTGCCCCAAAATTCTCGGAGTCTGAATCGGGAGTTTGTCATCAGGAACTATTTTCAAAAGAATTTGTTTAAAGTAAATCCGCCTTTAAGTGCGGAATCTACATCGACTTTCAGTTTTCCCGTAGGTGCTAATGTGAAGGGATTTGAACTGTTCAAAATTGAACGGAAAATTGTTCAAATCAAAAGATATTTTTATGCATGTTTTTCATCAAAAGCTTTTTCCTACAAAGTTTGTTTGAAGCAAATTCGCCTCTAAGTTCGGAATTGCCTTAAATTCCCTCGTATTATCTAACGTTAAGCTTTTTTTGAACTATTCAAAATTGATCAAAAAGTAAAAGATAAGAATGAGGTCCTTGCCGGAGATCTTTCGAACGAAAAAAAAATTGATTGAATCGGACTATTCACTCAAAAATTATTAGGGGGGGGGGAGGACACAGACCGACAGACATTTTCTACAATCTCAATACCCTACTTTCCATTTTTTAATTTTTGAGATTTCTTTCTTTCTTTCTTTTTTTTTTTTTGACATTTTTTTTGTTTTTTGCGATATTTTCAAGGTGTATTAAGCCTTCTTTAATGTTTTTTTTTTCTTTCTCTGAAAGTAGGCTAAAAATTAGAAAGTAGGGTATTGAGATGGGGGAAAATGTCTGTCTGTCTGTACCCCCCCCCTGAATAACTTTTGAGTGAATAGTCCGATTCGAACAAAAAAATTTTTTATATTTTTTTTTGAAAGATCTCGGCAAGGACACCTCATTCTCTTTTTTCACTATTTGATTTGAACTATTTTTCGTTCAATTTTGAACAGTTCAAAAAAGCTTAACATTAGCGCCTACGTGGGATATCAAGGCAATTCCCAACTTAGAGGCAAATTTGCTTCAAACAAACTTTCTAGGAAAAAGCTTTTGATGAGTAACCCATGTATAGAAATTATCTTTTTAATTTGAACAATCTTCCGTTCAATTTTGAAAATATTTTTTGAGCTGCACTTAATTTCTTTCATAGTTCCAAATCAGGGGTGTGCACAGAAATTTTAGGGCCCGTCACAAATGACTTTTGCGTACCCTCTCCATAATGTTTACCCTACATCTCTACATATATTTCACCCCTGATTTTAAAAATCTCTAGCCCCCCTTCAGGCTCAGGACAGGGCCAACAGGTGTCCCTCCACCCTCTGTGCACGCCCCTGTCCATAATACTTGCTTGACATGCTCATTTTAAAGTTGTTACTTGTTTTCAACATCTCAAAAAGTTTACAGCATCTGACTGAGAAGGATAATCTTATAGAAAGTTGGATTAGGTTTTGATACATTAAAAATAATATACAAACTTCACATGCGGGTTTTTTCCATGTGAAAGATCCAAGAAGCCGGGTGCTTCTTGAAGACGAGTGCTTTGAATACTTTGCCGAAAGCAAAGGGCTCTGCCTTTTCCTCGAAAAGGCCGTTAATTACTTCAACTATGAAACGAGTGACACTTTAACATCCCGTGGTTAAGTTATTAGCAATTTCTTGATTGGCTATCCTATTAATTCCCAGCGCCACTTACAATTCAGTGACTTGAAGGATTAACTCGCTGTTCCAGGCACCAGAGGCGTAACCCTGATTGGTCATAAACTCCAAAGCCCCGCGTCGGGTTTGTGAAAGCCCTCGTTTAATATTGATGATGTCGATGGGAAGGGCGCTAACGTATAAACACCTATTACAGCGATGCTACGCTTGTCGATGCTCGTAAATTGAGCAGTGAGACTTTTTTTTTCATATTTGTTTTGATGGTTTTTGCTGTAGCAAAACATGGTTGTTGAAACATTTTAGCGAGATGAAAAAAAAACAAGAAGTTCTGACTTTTTATGATCGAGAAAGGTGAAACTTTTCTGAGAAATTTTTGCCTCCAACTGCTTCTGAAGGATTTTTTTTGTGGGAGGGGGGGGGGGATGGGATTTTGTAATAAGACTACTTGAGCGACCATCTAAAACTAAAAAAATCAGTTATTAGTTTGTTTTTATTTCTTTTTCCTTCGCAAGTTAGAAGATAAACATTTATGCTGCTATTTTTGTCTATAATCTATTTTTATGCTGCAGCATGACTTTTTTTTTGTCAAAAAGTAACTTGATTTAGAATTGAATTTCATCTGAAATAATAAATATTGGTATTGCCAGTATTTATGGGCCAGAGTTCTATCTTCTTAATTAATAAGAATCTCTCTCTCTCTCTCTGGATTTTTTTTTTTTTTTTTTAGTTTGTCAACAAATACAAGTTTTGATTTCTTTTTTCTGATGGCAGGATTTTTTTTTTCTTCAGTAGTTGTAGTAAACTGTGAGCATAATATTCAATGGTTAATTCCACCTGAATATTTTTAAGCTTTAGAGATTTTTTTCTTAAAATTATCTATTTTTGAATACCTCTTTTTCTTCCCATAAGCATTGATAAAAAACTGATTGAAGCTGAAAGGCTGTGAAACAGGCTTTGTTTTGGTTTAAAAAATCTTTATACATTGCTTAAAACTTAACATTTCAAAAATCAGAGCCGACGAGAGGCCATGTCAGCGTAGTCAGACGCTAGGGGCCCGGCGATCCAACTCCGAAACGTAGTAGTATAAATTTTATAAGTTTTTAGTGGGAGGCGACCAAACTGACAAGAGGCCAGCCTTAGCTCTCGGCGGCCCTGTTAACAATATTCTGCTTTGCGGGACTGATGAAGAAGCTCTTTAAAGTTTTGAAACATAGTTGTTTTGGCGGAAACGCTTTTATACATTGCTTAACAATTCCAAAACTTTAAGATTTTGTTGAGATTCTAAGCTATTGCATATACATTTACTTTCTGAAAGTACAATTACAGCAAGCAAACCTTTTTAAAGGATTTTTTTTTTTTTTGTTTCTACAATTATTGGGCACATAGTAGGAAAATATAGGGGAAGGTTGCCGTCAATGAACCGGTTCCATGACTAGACCGCGAAGATATTTCTCGTATCAGAGTGTGTGCTGACGCGTAATCAGTTTCAGTACCCTTCTTTGTCTGAAAACAGTCTACTGCAGAGTCGTCAAGTAGCAAAAAATATTTAATCATAGTGTTAGTCGGTCGGAAAAGATTTCTACCATTATCTTATTGATTATTGAGATTTTCATTTAGTTATAACATGCCTCGATTATCACTGATCATCTAAACGTGAACATTGACTCAAAAGAGTGCCTTTTCAAGCATAATTCCCCATACTTCATGTTTCATCATGATTCGTCACAGCAGTAACATCTATAAGAATATTTAAAATGACGCAGTTGCTATCATTACACCACTAGGTGTTTCCATGAATGGACCACCTGACAAAGTGGTTCATTCAAGGAAAATCTCAAATATTGCTGTAACTTCATCCCAAATACCTTTGAAAATTGCTGTATTGTTTTAAAATAAATATGACAATGAAAAAAATAATCTTAGTAATTCATGAAAACTCTTATACTTAATTATAATTTCAAGCCAAAATCTTTTTTAAAAATTGATTAAAGAATTAAAACATAATAATACAGTTTCAAATACTTTTGCTGCTCCTGAAAAATGCAAAAACTAGTAAAATATGGCTAGTAGAAAAGTGAGAGCATGTAATGTGCTGCAGTAGCTTACAGAAATGGCGACATGGACCTTAACCGAGTCTGCCGACAATACAGAGTCCTGAAAGCAACTTTAAACAGTCGCATGGAAGGCTTGTTGTAATTTTAGTCACTTATTAGAAATTTAGGAAGTAAGCCTTTCGAAGTAGGAATATGATAAGTAAATCATATTTTGGTACTAGAGAAAACGTTTTTGGAATTACTTCCAAAAAATTGATGGAATTTGCCTTTCAAGAGACTGAGAAAAATCACCTGTCCCACAGATTTAATTTAGACAAAGTCTTAGTAATATATTCTCTGGTAGTTTGAGACTTAAGTTTCTGGTTTCAGTAATAAAATTGTCAATAAGTTATTACTGAATTTATTTTATTTTGGAGACTATGCGTCGAACGAAAATTTTCAACATCGATTAAAAAAAAATATCTATAGTTCAAAAGAGGTTGGAAAGATATTAGCTAAGAACAGTGTTGCACAGGTTGGGAAAATATCAAGTGGTGAACGAGGTGTGATGACATCAGCTGTGTGTTGTGTGAGTGCTGGAAGTTTTTTTTTATTTTAATTTCTTATCCGGAAATAAAACATTTTAGAAAAAAAATCTATTTTTCTATAACTTACTGTTATTTGTAGTGTTTATTGGTCACCTGTTGTAAACATTTGTAAGTTACGCATTGATTTTTTAATTTAAGAGTGTAGTCCATCGATGGAAACTCGATGGTCCATCCATAGCAACCGGTAGCCATGAATGGACCGCATGCTAAAATATTTATTTTTAGTTTTCATTCTTTATTGTGTTTATTTATCATGAAAGTGAATGTTATTATTAAAAGAGAGATATACTGAGAAGTTTTTCCTATAATTAACATGAAATTTGAGTTGGATTTCCTTTCTAAAGAAATTGAAAACTGTTATGTGGTTCATTGACGGCAACCTTCCCCTACAAGTATTTATAGCTCTTAACACTGAAAAGTTTAACTGAGACATAATTATACTTTTTATTACTGTAAAATTTCTTCAATAATTGAATCCCACTCCCATCGATTTGTTGTTGCTCATTTAAAATATACCCTAAAAATTTTTGATTTTGGAATCACATCATCTTTTCAATTAATTTTACTGCTTAAATACTACGTCCAGATAACAACCCACAAGTTTGATACGCTGAAGAGGAAGTTAACCAAAGGAATTACAGGGCAATTCATGTTGATTAATAGTCGGTCGTAAGAATTACATTCTGAAAAGTAAAGTTAATTAAAGTAGGTCGTAGAAATTGAGTGACGGTGGGTCGAAATTGCCTTTATAGAATTGCCACGATGATTGCATTTGACGAATCGTCCTTATTTAGATGCTCGACGAAAGAGAGATGCTTAAACCACACGGGATCACCAAATTAGGAATCTATGTAAGTTGAGAAAATTATCTTTCGAACAAATGTACGGGGAGATACTTTTACGTCTAGGAATACTACTAGGTGGTTGTGTATGCTTACGATCTTTCTTTGATGGCTAAAGAGATGACGGTAATAAAATTACGTGCTGCTTATCACGAATATTTTTCCTTTGTTGCATCTCTAAGCATCTCAGTTTGTATCATTTTAGTGGCAAATTTATTAAAAGCGAGTATTTGATTTAATTATTACAGATTTTAATTTTGCAATTTAATAATATAGTTAAATAGTATATAGTACAGTAAAACCTGTAAATTTGACCACCTGTCTTAGGCGACCGCTTTTTTCAGGTACAGTATTACTGTCCAACCACGGATTGCATGGAATTTTCAAGCGTCCAGATAAGACGAATCTATGTGAATAAGGGGGGAAAGTAAAAATTTGATGCGCGTATTCTACTAATTTGAATGAGACTCTGCTTCTGGCAAAAAGCTGACATCGGTAAAAAATAATAGATTCGTCCATTTCCGGCTGTAAAACAGATGTTTGTCTTTCCATACAATCCGTGGTCAGACAGTAGTCTTTTATCATATAAATCAAACTCTTTAAGTTGATTACCTATTAAAGTTGACCATTAAAGTAATGAGCCACATTTGATCAACTTACACGGGTTCACTGTATATTGGTCATTTCACAGTATTTAAAGGAAATTTCCGGTATGCAGCGCTATATGTCGAAATATTTATATTATTTTCACCAAAAGTACAAATGAGATTTAAAAATAATAGAAAGCTCTATTATCTGTATCTTTGCAGCAAAAAAAAAAAAAAAAAAAAAAAAAAAAACTGTTTCGAGATTTAGCTTTACGTTCGGGACATTTCACAGTCAAAAGTATGGAATGACTCATTTATTTTTGACTGCGATAATTTAAGTTAAATAGTGTACTTAAGCAACGTTCTTCAAATATTTAATGTAATAACGAGCTAACTTAAATTTATAGTTCCTCACATAAATTCATGCTCATTTATTTATTTATACTATCCTCAAATAAATTCGTACGCTTACTTATTTATTTTGTAAGAACTTGGGAATTTGATTTTTGTTTCACTATTTTTAATTGATGCTACTTCAAAAGGAATCACCACACAAACAGTAGAGGCATTTTGTTCAAGCATCGATCCTTTGTACAAGTCTAATATATACAAAACCAACTGGTATTTAATCATGTATTCAATTTTGTGAAAATAAGTTTTCGATGCATTTTTTTCTTGAGGGTTCCCCAGTGAAATTAAATTTTTAACGATATTGTGCCAATGTATCGCAAGCAAAAAACAGAATGATGCTTCGATGATTTCCGATTTCCTTTTTTAATGAGTAGATACATTTAAAAGTAAAGCTTGGCGAAATTATGAACTTTTTTCCTTGACATTACATTGCTTGGAACAGTAGGTTCAGTTTTGACAAGTTATCTATGCGAACTTATTAAGATATTATATTCTGTTACAATAACTATATTTGTGCTTAAATATGTTACGTGACGATATTTTATAGTGCATTAATATAGTTAACCTTGTAATCTGGGGGCACCCTTATGGGAGGTGTCACTGTGGCCTCCTAAAAATTCACTTATTCGACAAATTTTGTCTGACGATTCGGCAAAATTAACCTCATTCGGCAACATTTGGAGTTCTACTCGGCAACCTTATCCTCATTCGGCGAAATTTGGAGTTCCATTTGGAAAAATTATCATCGTTTGGTGAAATTTGGAGCTCCATTCGCAGAATTATCATTATACAGGAAGATTTAGAGTTCTATTCGGCCAATTGAGAATTTCCGTCTAACCAAAAATTTAAGTTCGAGGCGCACCTGATGGTAATATAATGTTACGTAAAAAAACTGCGAAGTTTTGAATTCTTTTTTTGTTCTCGAAATTGTATCAAGGAAAATACAAACGCTTTCTTTGTTTTATAAAGTGAATTTCCCTTTCTGAGAACCTTATCAAGTTTTCTGTGTCGATGACTATCACCATCATTAGTAATTACATACGAGATCATCAAATTGTCAATATTCGGCAATAATTCTTCATCCGACCTTCCATGACGACTTTTCAGATTTTTCTCCGATTTTTGAGATTATCTTGATGGCTGTGAATGCTTATCTTGCCGTACAAGGAAATTCCGAAACGATATTTTTGAAAATAATTGCAGACCTTGAACGTATGCTTAATGGATGCGATAATGAACCAAAATTGGAAATGGGATCTTATCGAGGCCAGAATCTCTGGTCTCCGAAGACTGCGAGTTTATTAATGAGGTCACTGGTCTTCAATATATTAAAAATAGGATCGCTGAAAATTTTATCATGAATTCATTGCTTGAACGTTATCTGGTGATTCTGAATGCATCATTTACGAAGACATTAAGTAATTATAGATGTATTCAATATGTGAATGCCATTCCAATATCCATACAAGTTTCAAACTGCTCAAATTGCTACAATGATTTGAGACTTTCAGTCCAATTGATTCGGTGCTCATTTTCTTATCTAGCATTTTGTCAACAAGTTGTTTGGTACGAATACGAATTTTAAAACTTTATTAAGTTCGCATTAAAAGCCTTGATTAGCATTTTATTTTATATTGCTCTGAGTTAGGGGTTCTGAACATTTTTCAAGTCGCCCACTCCCTTTTTGTGTATATATGCGTACCCAATAAAGAACTTTAGTTTTATTAAAATGTGTTATATTGGTTAAATTCAACTGATAAAATGTCAAAGGTCAATTAAGAATGGATAATTTAAATTAAAAACAAGAAATTTTATCTTATTAAATTTATCACTTTATTATCAATCTTCTATCAATTAAAGATAAAATTGAAGCGTCTTAGTGGAAACGCTGGGCTTGCTGTTGTTTACAAAGTTTCCCAAATATTGCCTCGAGCTTGGGCCGAATACTGCTGTAAAGTATCTTCAGTATTCAGCTGGTTTCTAGGGTTTTTTTCTGTCAGTTAAGTCCGAGGACCTTTTTCCGCATAGTTGTGATAATGGTAAACGTCAGAAGGTACTTTACTGGAATGTCAGCTAGATCTTTTGCTCTCTTTTTCCTACGGCCGATGCAGAAGTTAAACAAAGTATGGCAATTCTTCTTTTTCATTTTAGGATCCCCCTAACTTTCTAAAATTTTTGTTTCAATAATTTATAGGATTATCAACAAAACTTGTTGTACCTTTTGGTAGTTAACCGCGTATCCCTTACTGGTTTTCACGTACCTCAAGTTTTACACGTAAAACTGTTTAACATCTATTACTTTAGTGTTGAACAGTTATTTTATTCTGCTTTCATAAAAACTTTTTTTTTTCAGAAATTTCTGTACAAGAATGTCTATTTTCTATTTAATTTACTTTCTAAACAACCAAGTCTTACAATTTCGATTTGTCCCGCAGGGCTTTATCCTACTTAAATCGGAAATGGTTATGCCTCGTAATTATTCTATATTCTTTTCGAAGTCGATTGATGAACTATGACTATAAGTGTTGTTTAGATATGTTTTCTACAGCTAACCCAGTGCTGATCAATTTTTGTTTTAGAAGTGTAAAAAATATTTATTCCACTAAAAAAGAAGATGAAATGGAAATTTAATTTTCAATGTTCCTTAAAACTTTGACTTTAACTTCGAAAAACCCGAAAAAGCTGATTATATTTAAGCTGTTCAAAAGAAATAAAACTAAAAAAGTACCTTCTCAACTTTAATCGAAGATTTAGTAAAGTTTAATTTTCTGGAATGTTTGAAAAGTGAAGCAGGAAACTTGTTCATTGAGGATTAAATCGCTCCGTTTTCGGAAAAATGAAAGCAACGATAATCTCTTGAAAAGACATTTAATTATGAAATATTTCCATAACCCACTTTTGCTTGCCTTTAAGCGAATGATTCTTTGTGTTGGTTACAAGAAATTTACGTTTGCTCTAAATATGCGGCAACATGCCCTACGAGCAATTTGCATTTTCTATACATAACCGAAAATTTACAAGTAAAATTCACCACAAGCTTCCGATAAATTAAGAGAAATATTTGAGGCAGAAGAAAATGATAATAGCCCGTTATATTGCCATGTCGCTTCTCATATGTAAATTTCGGTTTCTTCAGAAACTAATAACAGATCGTCTTTTGTAGTAAGAGGAAAAAAATGGCGAACATTTTGTGTTTGTGAATCTACATTATTATTCCGCATTTTCCAACCATTCTGAAATATCGATGAAATGTTCTAGATCATTTCCATCGAACAAAAACGGGACTTTTATTTTCCAAGCTCTGAGATGGCAGGAATAGACAAAGAAAGCTTTTTGCAAAAGTTTTTCTTAAGTTTGCTTCGACAACGGTTTTTGTAATGGAAGAACACAGTCGACTTGAGCATTAATCTTCTCACCCTTCTTTTTGCCATTTTTTTAAAGAAAGAAAACGTAACGTGGAGGTGTGTATAATGAAAAAAGCATATTGTATTCAATTGAGAATATCATTTTTTTTTCTTTCTCTCAATCTTTTCTCTTTACATTCCATCTATTCCTTGCCTGAAGATATTTGTAGAAATTATTCTATTTTTTCCCCGCGAAAAAATGCAGAATGTGTCGATTTTAATATTCCCATTCGGAATTCTAAAGATTCGTATACTGCTTTGTGCCTATTTCATTCTGCATTATGCGTAACGAAAACCTCCAGATGGAAGAAATTTCCAGAGCAAATGAAATCGTTTTCTGCAATTTTCTGCAAAAGTATTTTTGGATATTGAAAACATAAAAAAAGAAAAAAGCATGTTTGGCGATCTGTTAAAGTTTGTCGTGTTCGCTTCAACTCATTCTTTCGTAAGCCTTTATCTCTAGGCTCAAAAATTCAATTATTTCTTCTTTTCTTCTATTTTTGATCCTTTTTTGTGCCAGAACTGTGAATTATTTTTGAAACTTGGAATTTTATTAAATGGAAAAGCTGCGTTTCTTTACTTGGATGTAGACTTTCATAAAAGTGCTGATTGTCGAGTTGAAAATTCGAGATGTCTTACACTCCATTTATTTTGTTTTGGGGATTCAATTGATCCATTTGAGAAAAGTACAAAAACTTTTGTATACTGCAGTAAGGATATGATGTAATTTTTTTCCTCAATTCAAGTGCTAGTACCAGAATGCATTACAGGACATATAGAAAAAAAAAGGGTAAGATCGCGGAAGGGATATGGGAGCCTATTATTTGTTTGAGGATACTTACGATTAGTTGGAAAAACATTCAAAATTAGTATAAAAATTGAAGATATTTTTCTGATATATTACTTAACTTGCAAATATTGATACTGTATAATCTACTAATGAAGTGCAATGATTTTTGTGAAAAATGGAGACACTTTTCAGCCATTTCTACTTGTCACCATGGAACTGATATAGTCATTTGTGAAGGGGTACTTAAGTAGGTATTACATTATTGTCCCTAACCAGGGGCGGATACAGGATTTCATTTTAGGGGGAGTCATGACCAGGTGTGATAATGGCCTCAAGTAAAATTTTCTAAAGACATTCTGAAATTTTCTAAAGCTATGAGGACGCTCCCCCCCCCCACCCGTAAAAAATTCAAAATTGCATACAAAAATCATTGAAATAACCATTTTTGAAGTTTTTTTTTATTTGCAGATATAGATAAATACTCACCAACTGATTCTTTTCGGTTGTAGAAAAGACGGAGGTGGACAAGGACGTCGTAGTCTCAAGACTCAAGAGTCTGATACAGGAACTCGGGATATGTTTCCATTGGATTTAAGTTCATAAGTTTTTTTTTGACTTTGCAAAAAAAGCCAACAATGTTTCATCACCCGAAAATTTCACTGTTTTTGTTACAGGTAGTTCTTTTCTAACAAAACGCGGCATTTTTCAGCAATATCCGTATAATATAAGGGGCTAATTTACGGGAACCCTCGTATAACGATGTTTCGCGCTAACACTAAATTGAAATTTTACATTTCTTGCAGGACACAAAACTGAAAACACTGATTTAAACTAATTAACTATTCTCATCACATTTACAAATAAACTCAGCGCGAACAAAAACGAAGATATGTAAAAATCACAAGAGAAAGGAATAATAATTTACAGAGACTTAAGAGCCATTATTTTGAAATTCAGACAAGGTGTGGAAGTGACCATTTTTGATTTTTCTAATTTTTTTATATGTCAAAGTAGGTCATGAGAAGTAAACATTCTGAAATTTTTAGCCTTCCAAAAAAAATTTTTCGCTTGTTAAAAATTTCCAAAGTTTGAGGTTTTGCAGCGCTTTTTTTTAGAAAAATTCTAAAAGTCGTATTTCAGTGCGCTTTAGCTCTTTACAGAAACACCACCCCACGGTTATGTTTATATTTATTGGTTGTACTGTACCTAGTGATGATGACTTCATAGTTATTTTGGTTGGGGGTTGTTGCTTTCTTCAGATAAGGTGTTGCAAAGTATGGATTTTATCCGTTTTCGCGCAAGTTTAACCTGCGTTATTTCCCCCCAAAAGCCATCCCCCGAAAAAAATTTAACATATACTGAAAGTTTATACTATGAAGAGAGTAAATAGCACAAAATTTGTTTGAGGTTTAATTTTTTTTAGGAGAAAAATGCCCTGATATTTTTCAAATTTTCAAAAATTGTGCTTTTTTGATCACAATTAACTCAAAACAGCATCACTAGGAAAAAAAATCTTTTATATATTATGGTACCTGGCTATGTGTAAAACATCACGAAAAAGGAAACAGCATGGGATTTCTTCTTGTTTTCTAGAAAATAATTTTTTTGTAGCTCATTTTATGCGTTTTCTCGTGCGTAAAACGTGTGTCTAGTATGCAGATTAGAGCTGCTAAAACTTAAAGTATGTAGAAGGAATGTATATATGTGTGAAAAGAGAAAGAGAAAAAGACTAGCAATACTTTATTTTTCTGATTTTTACAAATTGATGGTATTTTAATTGCAGGTAAATCAGAAAACGATAAATCGATAGCATATATATATATATATATATATATATATATATATATATATATATATATATATATATATATATATATATATATATATATATTGATTGATTGATTTATCGTATAAATCCCAAAATAATTCTTTTTTATTTATGTCCATAGCAGTGGAAGACATTTCATGAATAATATTTGCTTCACTTTCCTCTAAATGTTTATTTTCTATGTCATCTTCAAATACCAGTTCAGAGTTCTGTTTCTTATGGTTTTGGGCAGGCATCTACCAGTCAACAAGAAGAAAACATTTTGTCTATCTCATGTGAGGGGTAGGCTCTCCCAACTCGTAAAAGTAGACGATTTTCAATGAAACAAAGAGTTTCTTTATGGTGAGAAAACCGGGAGAAATCAGACGCCCGACCAAGTTGAACATGCAATGAAAACAGATATGATTGAAGACATAAAAATATTCCAACCGAACAATTTCTGAAAAAAAGTCAAATTCATGCTGCTTTTAGCCGATATACAAAGCAAAAAAAAAGCAAATAATACTGATTTATCAAGAACCGACAGCCTTTTAGAGGTATTTGAAGATAACAATAAAAATAGACATTTAGAGGAAAGTGAAGCAGATATTGTTCATGAAATTTCTTCCATTACTATGGACATAAATAAATAAATAAGAAAGAATTATTTTGGGATTGATACGATAAAACGATAAATTAATATATATATATATATATATATATATATATATATATATATATATATGATATCGATTTATCGTTTTCTGATTTACCTGCAATTAAAATACCATCAATTTGTAAAAATCAGAAAAAATAAAGTAGTGCTAGTCTTTTTCTCTTTCTTTATACATACATATATAAATTTTTACTACATCCTTTCAGTTTTAGCAGATCTAATCTGCATACTGGACACACGTTTTACGCACGAGAAAACGCATAAAATGAGCTACAAAAAAAATTATTTTCTAAAAAACAAGAAGAGATCCCATGCTGTTTTCTTTTTCATGATGTTTTACACATAGCATATTTGAAAAATATCAGGGCATTTTTCTCCTAAAAAAAAATTAAAACTCAAACAAATTTTGTGCTATTCACTCTCTTCATAGTATAAACTTTCAGTATATGTCACATTTTTTTTCGAGGGGTGGCTTTTTGGGGGGAAATATCGCAGGTTAAACTTGCACGAAAACGGATAAAATCCATACTTTGTGATCCCTTATCTGACGAAAGCAACAATCCCCAACCAAAATAACTATGAAGTCGTCATCACTAGATACAGTACAACCAAGAAATATAAACATAACCGTGGGGTGGTGTTTCTGTAAAGAGCTAAAGCGCACTGAAATGCGACTTATAGAATTTTTCTAAAAAAGTACTGCAAAACGTCAAACTTTGGGAATTTTTAACGAGCGAAAAAAATTTTTTGGAAGGCTAAAAATTTCAGAATGTTCACTTCTTATGACCTACTTTGACATATAAAAAAAATTAGGAAAATCAAAAATGGTCACTGCCAAAATTTTCGTTTTTTGTCTGAATTTCAAAATAATGGCTCTTAACTTAGAAAATAATGACACGCTCAAATGTTTTATCAATTGAAGCGATGCCTTACAGCTCGGGAAGCATTCCTATCGTCCATTAAGTTTGTTACTTAAAAGCGTTTGAAAGGAAGACACGTCTTTGTTACTTTTCAGCTCACTGACGAATGAAGTCAGCTGTCTTAAGCAAAGCAATAGTAAATAACATATAATGCCACAAAGAAAAGTAATTCAAAAATGACTTACTTTTTCCTATGGTTTCGTTCAGGTGTTTTTTTTTTCTTCCTAAACAGTCAGTTTCACTCTTAAAATGCAATGAACCTTATAACGATTACAAAGAAATTTGACAGATTCCGGAGGATGGGGGGAGTCATGTTCCACGTGCCCCCCCTTATATCCACTTCTTCATGTAATGTCCAAAAAATATTGAATTAAAAAAAAAAATCTTTTTCTTACGGTTTCCATCAAGTTTTTTTACTTTTTCAATCAAACATTCAAATACTGTCGCGTTTTTTTTTTTTTTTTCATGGACCTCATGACCCCAGTATTCGCCTCTGCCCCTAACACAGAAAGACGAGAACTAGCAGTACCAATGAGAGATGGTGTCACCAGTCATACTTTTAACACGTGGTGGGTCATTTCTTCAGTCTCTTGAGTGCAATATTTGGCGCTGAGTTAACAATTAGTTGTGCTAAAGTTGGGGGGGGGGCACTGACGCAAAAAAAAAAAAAGAAAGAAAGAAAAGAAGGAAAGAAAGAAGAAAAAAGAAAGGAAGAAATAAAAAGCGGAAAAAACTCCGAATAAGAGAAAACGTAAAGATTAAGTAAAATGTACTCTTTTGGTATTTACTGCTGTGGCACTTAAGGACCCCTATACACTCGACGACTGCTACGCGCGACAGATTAAGGAATCGATTAATAGTCGATAAGCTATACGCGGCAATCTGTAGGAGCCGGCCGCACAGCTTTCCGTAGTGTCCTGCTGGTTCATAGTCGCTCAAGAATCGCTTGAGAACAGCAAATCGCAGCAGAAAGAGTTCTGAAAGAACAAGCTACACAACCCGCACCAAGTACACGACAGTTATAGCTAGCACAGAAATATTAGTCGATACAGAAAAAATCGTTTTGGCTGTTAGCGAGCACAGTTGTTTGTAGGACCTATCAGCAAGTGATTACTGTGATCAGAAAAAAAAAACATAAAAGCGTGGAGCATATTGTAGCTTAAGTAGTGATTGCGCAGTTCTCTGATTTGGATGCTAAGGAATTGTAACGTAAGTTATTTGTAAGACTGTTATTATAATTTATTTACAATTAAATTATAATGAAAAGACAAAAATTTTTTTGTAATTATTATAAGTATTAAAAAACATATGAAAGATCACAGAAAACTAAAAATTAATTATGAAATTAACTTAAAAATAATCGCAAAATTTATAAAATATTACTTTATTCCTATTAATAGTTATTTGATTTTATCTGATTTATTTATTAATTTTTCTAAATACAGATACTATTTAATTGACTCAGTCAAATGAATGCGGGATTAGCGGTTGAGAACCAAAGACTTCGAAAACACCTTGTTTTAACACATGTTGCCAATCCTTTTATACGGTAGTTTATACACCTAATAAAGGTGGTTATGACCAACATCCCCACCCAGATGGTTATTTCTGATTGCGTTTACTGCCCACCTATAGATGAATTCGTGTCAATATATTTTATTTATTTATTTATTAATGGAGAAGATTGTTAAAAAGCAAAATTCCAGGCTAAATATTTCGTCTTGAATTTATTTAGAATACTTTTTAATTAGTTAAAAAAATGAATAGTTCATTTAACATTTAAGTTTAGTTTCATTAGTCATAACTTTTGTTTTCTTTTTTAATAATTATTATTGTTTTATTCAAGATGATTTACTATGGTTGGGGCAAACCTAACACAGCAGCATCAGTTCTGATTTTTTTCTCTCTCCTTCGATTTTTTATTTTTCCCCTCTTCTTTTCCCCTTTTTCTTTCCCTTTTTTTTCTTCTTCTTTTCTTTTTTTTTCTTCTTTTTATTTTTTTGGGGGACGGGTGGGGCCCGACAAGGGACCCGCTTTGACTTTCTGCGACCTTGCCTTTGCTAAAACATATAATTATGTTTATTTACTTCTCCTTTTTTTCATTTTTCTGTTTTTTTTTTTGGAAATTTTTACAGTATTTAATGGTAAATCAACTTCCATAACATTTTGTTTGTAACTTTAAGTTACTTTCTTTTATTTCTTTTCCCTCCAAATACAGACTTAAGTAGCGTTTTCAATCTTTATGACATTATTGGTGTCAGAATATGGGTCTTAAATCAAACGCAGACTCTAACTGCAGTGGGAGGTTAGGTTTTACTTTCAGTGAACGTGAAAAAGTTTTATTTAACTCTGACGTAGAAAACTGTACCCTTAATTTTAAGGGCTAATATATAGTCATACAAGCAGAATTTCTGTTTCGAATGCCTTCAAACTTCCATTCTTTTGATTTACACATTACGCTGTTTTTTCGTTAAAATGTGGAAATGAATTGTTTCGTCATAAATTACTGAAGAAAAAACAATACGCAGAAATAAGGGCACATTTCGAAATTGTGAGCACTCTTGTAGACGGACAATGGAATCTTGAATTTAAATATTTTCATCAAAATCAGATTTTAGTCAGCATATATTACCAAAAGCGTCGTCAAGTCTAAGTTTTTTTTTCAGACTTTTCTTTTTTAATGGAAATTTGATAGAAAGATTTGTAAAATACATGCACCAAGTAACAAATGTAGTTTGCTCGAGAAAGTTAAGAGTTAACATTAAAAAAAAAAAAAATGCATGAATGAATGTGTAAAAGAAGCATTAACCTATCGTAGCAACATAATCGAAATATTTACACTTTATCAAAAACTTTCATTTATAAAAACATTTTTTCATCAAGCCAGATGGGAAAATTATACATTTGAGGGAGAATGAAAAATGCATGAGTTGTTATGATGGTACCAGCAAAAAAAAAACATTCTTCTTTATGTCGAAAAAACTACTAATTTTCATTCATAAATATCAATGTCGTCCTTCTTTAGCAAATAACGCCCACTGTTTTTTCAATACATTCGTGTGTCACCCTCATCATAGCTGTATAATTTCCTAATGAACTTCTCATTTGAAATTCCTTATTAGCTGTGATGTACCACTGCAAAACAATCACACCTATCCTGTTTGAAGCTTAGGCCTCGGGTCATTGTCTTCAGTTCGAAAAAAAAGTTCCAAGAGAAAAATAATCTTTTTACCCCCTCGGTGGCGTAAAGTGTTTCGTGACGCAGAACAAACATGGGGAACGAAAAAGTAAAAGTGGTGGGACATGAATCTTCATGACGCGTGTAGGCGATTTAATAAGGACACGTGTTGGGGACAAAAGCCGGGGGCGTTTGCCCCTAAGTTGGGGCCTCCCCTTATTTGACCTTAATTGATGTTGAAAAGGTACTTCTGTTTTAAACTGTCCAAGGTGTTTTATTTCAGTTGAAGTCATACTTGCTGCTGCTCTTTAGTTGGCACACACTTATTCATAGTATCGAATTTTTAGATATTTGGCAATTGACGACAACTGCTAAAGTACCATTTGATTTTCGTTCGTGATTTTCTTTTTTTCTGTTGCTTCTTTAGCACAGAAATCTGCTCGAAAGCTGCGACAGGCATTCATAACTTCAGACTTATCCACACCTTTAAGTTATCATTGCGCATGAAACAGCGAAATGCTTCTTTATGTCATTTTGTTGTTTCTTATGAAAGTAATTTAAGATAAACTCAGATTGAACATTCTTTCAGAAATAACTAACAAAACAGGAAACTTATCAAGACTAAGTTTCTTGATAAATGTTTGATTGTTGACGCAATAACGCATTTGAATACCTTATGCAGAAATATATACTTCCATGGACACGAAATTGATTGGAATTTGTCTTCCACAGTTTTACAAAAACCAGTCTCAATTTTGACTTGTAGTCGTCTATCTTAGCTAAAAAATTTGTTACATGTGTATCAGTATCTTTGCTGCTTCAGTTGAAGAGTATACGAAAACGGTGGGGAACTATTTTCCGCTGAAAGTCGCCGTAAATTTGGCAGTTGGGTATAAGGACACCATGCAGAAACCTTATTTTGGATTATTATTTATTATTGGATATTTATCATACTGTTTTTAAATATATATACTAAGAAGTACTGCAAATATTACTTTATTTCATACAAATATAATAGTTATAATATAATATTAACACTAATGTACCATAATCGTATAAAATTCCTAATTGTAAGTCAGACTGTATATAAACTCCCGAAAACCTAATAATAGACCTCAGACTCTCAGACCTCGGGAATTTTTGACGTGCGCTATCTTATATGTGAATAAATACTGGGAAATCCCGCTACAACGAATACTAAGCAGCGAAATAACTGTTTCAACTGGGAAAAAAAATTACATTCATTGAATTGCATTACAACAAACTAAATTGCATTACAACAAACTAAATTTGACAACAAACAGCAATTTATTTTTGCTGGTTTTCGTACACAAATTAGTTTTCTGACGAAACTAGTTTTTCGAAACAAAGGTCATTTATTTGCCGTTTAAAACTAAAGTCTTTCAAAGGTTTCATATATGTATATTTTTTAAATTTCTTATTTGAAAACTACCCAAAACAAAAAATGCTATTCATTATATTTTCGCAGAGAAATGATTTTGTAATCTGCTAATTAAATTTTAAAATCCTGTTTTTGATGCTGATATTGTATTGGCCTGAAATCCCATTTTCTTTGTCATACGAGTAAAATAAAGTAAATTTATGACAAAATCCACACAACTCCCCTAAGAAATTAATTGAAAACATATTGGTATTATTATTAAGTAGAGTTAACAGCGCAAAACCAGTCACACTATTTTCCTTTTCTTTAATTAAAAATAATTTCTTTTTACAAACCAGAGCTTATATATTAAAAAAAAAAATCTAAACCCTTCTTTTTCATGAGTTTCTGCAATAAGCAGCAATTTTAATTGAAAGTAATGCATTTTTAGATGAAAGAATATATTCATAAATATTTGCTTCAATTAAATGATTTTTGTCTGGCTATATCTTTTAGCTTCTTTGCGAACTGGGTGATTTCTAATAAAGCGATGAATGAATCTGTTTTCAAGCTGCTTTTAAAACCTTAAAACTATGAGGATTTTTTTTTTCCTTCCGCTTTTATTCTAACAAAAAAGAAACACTTGACAAAAAAGAAAAATCATGTCTTTACCAAAGCTAAATTTTCAGTGCAGCTCGTTTTTTTTTTTTTTTTTTTTTTTTTTTTTTGTCCAAAAAACTACCTTCTTCAAATGATTTACTTCTATGTATTTGTTTGCCCTTACCTTCACTGCAGTTTTGTTGCAAACATCCCATTGAAACGTTTATTTTTGTGAAAAATTCAATCATCAAGACGAATAAAGGAATATAAATACTTTTGCTAAGCATTAATTTCATTTTGCTATTAGATATAGAAATTTCGGAAAAAAAATTGACTTTTTTCTTTTTTCTAATCCTTTGTATTAGTTCCCCCCCCCCCCCCCCCCGCCCTTTAATCACTTTCCTTTCCTTTTTATCTTATTTCTTTCATTATTTCCTTTCTTTTAGTTCGCTTTCTCGTAAAAGTAAAGTAAAAGGAAATAGGAAAAAAGGCTTGAGTTATTGTAAAAATGTGCCTCAAAGCAAAAATAACAGTTTAAACAAGAAATTAATGCAAGAAATACATTAAAGTCTTTTTTTTTTTTTTTTGAAATTAGGCTTTTAAGATGGGAAAAAAGTTTTCTATCTGTTTGTGCTCCCACAACAACTTTTAAGGATTTAGTTCGGTGACAGAAAGTCATTTTGTTTGAAAGATTTCGGTCAAAGCACGTTGCTCTTATGCTCAATTTCTGTTTCATTTTAACAGTTTTTTGTTTAATTTTTTTGTTCAATTTCTGAAAATTTAAACGAGAAAAATAAAACATAAACAACAAATTATGAGATTATACTGGAAAATTTGATTCTTATATGAATCTTGACCTAATAGGAAGATTTTTTTCGAACTTATAAAAGAGCGTACTGTGTAGGACAAGTACAAAAGAATTTTTTTTTACTTGATTAACGGATGTTTTTGAATTCAAGTTTTAATATTAGTGCCTGTAGGTGATGTTTAAACCTTTATATCTATAAAACCAACAGCACTAAAAATGTGTAACGCCGAAAAATAGAGGAAGTTCGAGACATTTTTATAGTTTTTCGTTTCAGGAAAAAATGTATGTGTTTGTGTGTACAGTAGATTTTTTCTATTCTGAACGCTCATGGAACCAAATAATTTTTTCTTAATTTTATATTTTTATTGATTTTCTTTAACTAATTCGGAACATTTCAGGAAAATGAAAATTTTTGAAACATGCCTAAATTTAAGTGTTTAAATGGCATGCTTTTGTTCAGTATCATCGTCAAATTTCGATTTTAACTGCTATTGAGGTTTATCATTCCGATACAAATAATCCTATTTTTGTTGTTTTTAAGTGCTGTTATATTAATTAAAATTAATAACCTCAAAGTAATATTTGAAAAAAAAAAAAAAACCCGTCAATATTCATGTTTTCTTTTGTTACGAATTGAAAGAAACAATTTTCCCATCTGATTAAAAAACAATTTTTCGTTGTATTTCATAATTTCTTAAAAAGTTCTTTCGCATTCTATCTACTTTTTTGTAATATTTCGCAGAGATAAAAACAATCTTTAATGAAAAATTAATAACATGCGTTTTTTTTTCAATTCTTTAGTTCATAAGTAGTCGAACGAAAAATCTCCTGTTTTAGGGCGTAAATTATGCATGAAACTATTCTACTTCTTTTTCTAATTTAATCAAAAAAAGAAACAAAAAATCAAATACGGAGTGCAACCCTACGTCTTTCTAAGTTCTGAAAAACGTTATAAATTCTTTGCTGAGGTGAGAAAAAAGAAACTTTATTCGTTGAAAAAAATATTAAGTCCGCTTCAATTGAGAGTGGAAAAATTCTTTTTCAAAACATTCCCACTTATAAATTTTCACCTGCATAATATATATTTATTAATAAAATTGACGCTAAAAAGCTTTAGTTTTTTGCGTTAAAGCTTCCATATGCTAAGTTGCATTATTGTAGCTAAGAGGGTGCCAATGCTACATGAGGAGATTGAATTTTTAGACATCATACGGTAAATGACACCAACAGTCGATTTTTTGATCCAGCACAGTAGTCGAACCATCTCTGCTCCTGTAAGCGATATTAATTTGTTGCGTGAACATATAATGCATGCCAGGTTTTGTTTGAATAAGTCATTCTTAATGTACACGGATGATTTCAATCATTCGTCATCAAACACAAGTCCTCACGAGTCCAACACGTTTTTCATCCTCACGAGTCCAACACGTTTTTCATCAGGTCAAAATGGTCCTCAAGTTTTCGTATGTTAAATTAGACACTATAAACAAAGCTCTATTCTCACTAGTACTTTGGTCGGGAAAACACTTTCGGAAGCAGGATCATCACAAGATTAGTGAAGCTTAACCATTTAGAGATGACCTTAAAGCGGAAACATCATTTGTAATAGGTTACTTTTTTGCTATTTTGTAACCGATGGGATCAACGAGAACGCGCCTCTTGCTGCACTTTCTGGTTGATTCTACTTGTTACAAATGATACAAATAACATTTCCGTTTCAAGGTCATCTGTCTTCTTCAAGTGGTCAAGCATAGAAATTCTTTGGTTTCCTTCAAGTACTTGTAGCAAGGATATGCTCTATTCAATGCAGATTAGGTCTAAAATTTTGCCTTCTTGGTGCGAACTGTATCACGAAAGTATGTTCATGACGTTCTATAAGAAAGAGACGTTTATGACTAGTCTAGTGGATGGACTGCCGCCTATAAGTCAAAAAAAAAAAAGCAATTCTCCCTTTTCATTTGTTTGGTAACATATTTAATTTTAGGAATTTATTTGTGGCACTGCATTAAAAACTCTTGAATTTTAGGAAGTAGGTGTGTGCACTTCAAATAGCTCTCAACAGCCGACTTAAATCCGCCTCAATCTTGGTTGCGATCACGACCTCGGTCCTGAATTGTAGGGTGGTTCAAAATAACAGGCCGTCGCATCCTGGGGTCATGATATGTTCGACCTCCTCATCCAGAAAGGGAGGTTCTGCTGCAGAACGAAATGTTCCTCAGCACCCCACCATGCAAAAAGTGGGTTGAACCTTTCGCGTGTTCTTTGTTGGTGGAACTTGGTAGGTGACATTTTCAGTTTTTCTTAAGTTCTTATTCATTATTTTTGGTTAAAAGTAAATTTGCCGAAAGAAAATTATATGGTGTTACTATTAGCGTGTTTTCTTTATAAGACTTAATTTTTCAGTAAGTTTTGACGCAGTACATTGCTGGGCATGATCTGGCAATTTGTGAATGTTTTAATTGAGATTGACATGCGAGATGCAAAAGAGCATTGCGGAAAATACAAAATGCTATTCTAATCGAAATTCATTTAGCGCTAAAAGACTGCCGAGAAATACGAATCTTCATTTTTTTTCACTTCTGTCTTCTTAAGCTATAAATAAATTAAAAAATTAATAAATAAAACAACTTTTTTTGATCACTCTTACCGTTGAATAATGTCTCTCCCCCTCTTATTCAGAGGCAGCTTAAAATAAAATTTACTTACCATAAGGTAAATTACCATAAAGCTGACACCCCAAAAAATTTTTTTTAAGCTGACATCTTCAAATAAACCAATATTTAAAAAATTACATATTTTCTAAATAAGTGATAAAGACTCATTTAAATTATTTTAGAAAATTAGAATTACTTTAAAATTATTGTTTTTATAAAAGATATCAACTTCAGGGAGTTTTACCTCATTTGAATTATGTTTGCATTATATGAAATATGGTCCCTCAAATGGTATTACTTCAAAGTAAACCTAATCTACCAATGTGGAAATTATTGTAAAGAATATACTTAGTTTCACACTTCATGTTGTTGTTATATTGGAGGAGCTGATGTTACATTTGTTATTACTACTATTATTATATTATTTTTATTATTATTTATCATCATGATCATCATTATAAGTATTATTGATTTTAATTTTCTTGTTCTTGTTTTTTTAAATTGTTTGTTTTAGTATTATTTTATTTTATTATTAGTATTATTTGTTTCATTTGAATTATCATTATTTATTTTTATTTTTATTATTATATTATGATTATTATTATAATAATTATTATGTCTTTATTTTTTCATCATCATCATCATTTATAATTATTACATTAAAATTTCTTCTAAATATTTTTATTAATTATATTTATTATTATTATTGTATTCATTGTATTATTTTTCTGCGTTTATCATTATTATCAACATTTTTTTTATTTTAAATTATATTTTTTATTATTATTTTGAAAACACCGCTAACTTCAATTTTTACGTTAAAGTTTATATTGGCATTTACACAGCGGTTTCGTGCTATCTAATGGGCAGCTCTAAACTGCTGGATGTAGGAGAAAGTGTACCAATGCGTTATTTCTGCATGTTTCATTCATCTTCAAAATGACATTAATGCAGTAGGATTTTTCAGCTTGAAAACAAGCTAAATTTTTTTCACAATTCTAGTCAGCAGCCACGGTTTAAAAATAATTGTTGTCAAAATAAAACCGATATTTTTCTTTGAATGATGAATTATTCCGGCACTTCGAAAGAAACGAAACTTGTTTAGAGGTTTTCAACAAGAAAGAGAAATTCCATTCGTTTTTTCCTCTTATAAAACTTAAACGAGAATAATGAGGGGTATAAATGTTGCCGATTATTTAGTAAACTTCTTAGAATATTTTTTCTCTTTCGATGCTCTTGTTTAATTAGCGAGAGTTTGTATTTTAAATTGCATTTTGTAAGTCTTCTTTTTATTAAAAATGATATAAAGTAAAACTCATCGTTAATTAAGAGATACTAATGACTTTTTTTTGAACTCTGATACAATTCTTTGGTGGTTGAGTATGCTCCCACCGACTAATTTAATGTTTTCGTCTGTGAAACCATTAATTTATGTTCCTGTAGTTTTCTATAAAAGAAAAACGTTATTCGCGTTGTTTACACAAATTAATAGGGGAAAAAAAGCTTCATTAAAAATTGAAACGAAATTGTTTTAATCGACGTAGCTGTTTTTATTCATGTAATTCAAGTGTTATGATAATCTCGCCAAGGAAATATAATCGCCAAAAACAACCGCTTTGTTTGATCAATACTATCTGTAGAATTTTATTCAATTTTATGCGAAATATAATGTCAATTTTGTATTCGTTTAAAAAAAGTTATTTTCTATTAGTGGATGCAAATTTTGCAAATTTCTTTTTCGTGATTTTTACTTTAATAAAATAACGTCGTTTCCATAATGTTTAATTCTACTCGATGCTCCTAAAGATTTAGGTTTTAAATAAACTCTTTATATTCATGAAATAAAAGGAAAGTAGTTTAATTTAGTATGACGAACTAGCCAAGGAAATATAATCGCTAAAAACAACCCCACTGTTTGATCAATATTTTTTGTGAAATGTTGTTCAATTTTATGTCAAATAATTGATAATATCGTATTAGTAAAAAAAAGAAAGTTACCATCTATGAGCAAACGCTAACCGCTTTTGCAAATATCTTATTCGTGATTTTTCTTTAATAAAATCAAGTCGATTCCATAATTTTTAACTGTTAGTCTGTGTTCTAAACAGTTATGTTTTAAAGAAGCTCTTGTTATTCATGAAATTAAGTATTTAAATTTACTGTGTGATGTTATTAGCAAAGGAAAAATAATTGCTAAAAACAACGACACTACAAGATTAATTCATTGTGTGAAATGTTATTCATTTTTATATATAGGTCTTGTATGCGTCAAGAATGAAATTATTTTCTATTAGTTAGGTAATACTAATTAATTTTACAAATTTATTTTTCGCAATTTTTACTTTAATAAAAAAAAAGTCATTTCCTAAATGTTTAACTTTGTCAAACTGTCAGAAACAATTTTGTTTTACACTAAGAGTAGGGTAGATCAGGGTACGTTTACGCATAGGGTACGTTTGCGCAGTGCCCTTTCGTCAAAACGAGTTATTTATGGAGAGTTAACAGTCATACCAGATCGATGCTACTCCGTAGAAAATATTCTCTCAAGTTTTTGAGCATCAGTCGAGTCGTGCTTCGGTTTAGCATGCGGATAGAAAAATTTGTTTTCAACCGAACCGAGTAAATTTTGTGTTGAACGTTTTGAAGTTTTTTGCGAAAAAATAACACTTTGTCCAAAACAAAGTAATATATATGTAAAAAATAGCAGAAATTTATTTATTTATTTATTTTTTTGAGAATTGTTTTTATACGGATGGAAAAGTTATTAAATTTTGTTGCACGTTAAAAATTAATCCAAACTTGCCGACGGGGCACGTTTACGCATTTTCATCGGAGCACATTTACGCACGTTCTTGCTGTGTCTTACTACTCTGTCTTACTTTTTACTCGGCCCCAGACGCTTTTTTCGCTCTGTAATGTCTCTAACCTTTAGTATTTTCAGATTATTTTGTTTTGAAAATCACCATTCATTTTTCATTAAGTAATAGATTCGTATCTTATAGCTTACAATCATATAGTGTTGTCTTCATGCCTGTTCAGCTTTGACTTTGTACACTATTCAGCCTGTAATATATTTTCTTTATTTTAAAGATAGTAAGACATTACGTTCAAAACACTAACAAAACCACGTTAGGTGTCGAAATAATGGAAATGCTTATCGATAATCCAAGTATTTCTCCCAGTAGGCCTTCCACGTCGTCACATGTGGACTACTCCAACTGAGACTATTTGAAAAATTAGGACCAAAGCTTAGGAACCAGGGAAGTATTGTGAGCATCCTCTCTTTTTTTTCCTAACTGATACTCCGATTAAAGAAGCCCTCAGACAAGAGCTGTTAGAAGCTACAAAGAAAAAAACAAAATGGGCGGAATAAAAAAAAAAGAAAAAAAAAGGAAAAGTTACTTTAAAATTTACAAGTTTCTATTGAAGGAGAAATAGAAGACATCAAAGAAAAATGTATGAAACCAAAAGCTGCGACAGGGTAAAAGTTAGTACACTCTGTAAAAAGGAAATTAATGAAAGATTCTGTTTACAAAGTAGAAAATTGTGCTCGCATCTATTGTTTGAAAGCATACAACCAATCGAAAAAAGGACAAGATAGGGTTAAATGTCAAAACGCAGTCCCATGACAAGTATGCGAAAAGAAATACTTTATTTTTGTTAGTAAAATCTAAC
This sequence comes from Uloborus diversus, assembly GCF_026930045.1. Classification (NCBI taxonomy): domain Eukaryota; kingdom Metazoa; phylum Arthropoda; class Arachnida; order Araneae; family Uloboridae; genus Uloborus; species Uloborus diversus. The sequence goes on along the minus strand of NC_072731.1, from coordinate 95,510,402 downwards.
AATGATGCACTGTCAAAAATGAAACGCTCAATTTTGACGATTCGGCAATCCTCGAGCACTATTTCGTTATTTTCGACGATCCTTTCGTCACCGAATCACGTGATACTTGACGAAACCAGGAATCTCAAATTTTTCACGAAATTATTTCGTCCCGATTTCGTCACATTGCAGTGCATTCTGGGAGTTTTCGTTTCAATCTTGTACTTGCTCGTTATATCTCAATTATTATAAAGGATTCATAAAAAAGGTTAGTATTTATTGAAATTTGTATGAGCAATGTGCCTTCTTTTATGTATTGTTACATTTTTGTTTAGTATTGTGTTTATAGTTGTATTTAAAACACATTAAAATTGAAAATGAACGGTTCGATTAGGTTTAGAATTCCGTGTGTGTTAACTTTGAGTCACCTCCACGTTAGGCTTAACTAGCGTTGTTTTTTTTATGTGTAAAAGAAAATGTTGGTTCGTTGACATTTGTTTTCAAAAGCGTACTTCCTTTATTTCGTTAAAAAAATTACAAACATGACTAAAGAGTTTGTACGAATTTAAACTTACAAAAAAAAAAAACAACCCTCTACCGTAGCTTAAATTTCAACATGGAATATATTACAAGGTTATGTGTTTTCATTCTTCTCCATGAATTTTACAAAAATAATTCTGTTAAACGAAGTTTATTTTTTAGTTTAATAATTCAAATTTGTTTCATTCTGCATTTTTATTTTCTCAAACAAATACTATATACCAATCCTTCAATATGCTTAACAGCTTACCCCATGTTGTTTATATAATCTCTTTCCCTGCGGCAGATGTTTCAAGCATTAAGTGCTTATGTTCATTATTTGTGCAGCCTTTTTTTTTTACTTGCATAAAACATTAAGTAAGGTAAATATCAATTTGATAAAATCATTTTAAGGTAGAGAAAATATTAATTTCCATAAAGAACTCTTATCTTTGTGCTTGATATTTCAGCAGAATATTTTTGATATTTTTTCAATTTTTCCGCATATTAAAATAAATTATTGAAGGTAGAGTTTTAATGTTTTACCTCGATTTAAAAAGAAAAAACGAAAAGATAGTATAGCATGTTTGAAAATTGTAATAACAATAACAAGCATTTTTTGTTGTTTATTTTCCCACTTCATGCACTAAATTTAGAAGTTTTTCTATGTCAATTTGAGTTACATGATTTGTCATAATTATGAATTTTTCCATTAAACATAGTTTCTACAGCTAAAATAAATGCAGCATTAATTTTATTGCCATATTTGCCGCCTCAAGATATTATCAACAAAAAAGTGAGAAATCCCGGTCTACATTAAATCAGACTAAGAAGCATTTTATAGATGAACTTCCAATAAATCCAAATCTTTTAGTTGGAGTTGTGATTTTGCTGGATATAAAGTAAAATGTCTGAAAATTTAACCGAACTTCAATTGAAAAATTGAAAGGATAATGAAAATATATGATAAGCTTTATATATGTAACAAGCATTGCTCACCACACTAGTCCCTATTTTCATTATATACCTTTGAAAAAAAATCCATTGATATAGTCAATTAGTTCTCAAGACACAAACAAACAAGAAAATGCACTTTGTTATTGGGTTTCCCCTATCTCTGGCAACTCTTCTCCCTTGGCGTTTTTTTTTTATTTATTGCGTGGAAATTGCATATTTTAAAAATCAAATATGCTTAGTTAAAAGGTGATACTCCCTTCGTCTCCGTCCCAAACTAGTAGAGCTACGTTTGAATATTTTTGTACTAGTGATTGATTCTGATGATTTTATGATTTTGTTCGAATTTTTTTTAAGGTGTCAAGGTACTATACTATCAATTAACAACTTTACTTGGCAAGCATTCCCTCTTAAAATCATTACCAGCTGAGTTAAAAAAATCCGAAGTACACACGCCCTTAAGCTACGCCCCATTTCGTAGGTACTCAACCCCCAGTATAGAAGAAAAATCAGTTTTTTTTCTACTAAATCCCTATTCATCAGCTAGAAGATAGAGTTATGTAATTACTAACTAGTTAACTTATGAAATGGAGCGTGGCTTCGAGTGTTGGAGCCCTGGGTTTTTGACTCTAATTTGATAGTGGTTTAAGGAGGTAAAGCTCGGTAAGTAAATGTTATTTATTGATAACATAGCACAATTAAATCTCTGAAAAAAGTGCAAATAAAATCATAATCACCAGTTTCAGTACTACTTAATTCATAAGTATTTTATTGAAACTAATTTGGGTGGGGGGGGGGGGAGTACTTCAGTAAACATTCGTGAAGAAAACGAAACACGAAAATCGGAAAAAAAACCGGTGTATTTTGGCTATCGGTTAAAATAAAAAATAAATTAAAAAAAAATCACAGATCAACAATTTTCGCACCCTTGATTTTTTTTATAGCTCAAAAAAAAAAAAAAAAAAAAAAAAATCACGACTCGATGTGCAAAAGAATTAACTCGTTTAATGGCTTAATGGCTAAATAATGCTGATTCTCGATAAATTGAAGAAACTATAATTCTAGAATATTATTCAGAAATTAATTTCAGAAACTAACTGAGAGTCTAGCTGCCCAAATAAAAATTTTGTTCATCCGCTGTAAAAATAACTCATTCTTGCAATCTGCTTGAAAAAAAGCTGTCATCATCGAAATAATAATATATTTTGAAAAATATGAAAATTAAATCAGATGCTTTTCAAAGTCACAAGCGAATCGTAGCTTTTTAACTTCAGAAAGAAAACTCAGATTTTGAAAGAAATCGTGAAAACATGTTTTATTTCAGAAATAAACTGCTGAATTTAATCGTAAAACTTTCCTCAAAATAGAAAAAAGATCCAAGTGCATGAGGGCATACACCCATGGACTTAAACCTTTACTTATTATGTATATATTCTCTTTAAAACTTTTAAAGGATGGATCCAACATCACGGAGATAATCAGAACAAGGACAGACGAAGACTTTTTCATAATTATAACAATATTCTAAATGTTCGTATATTATACATTGATTTCATGTTACACATGTTTAGAAATAAAAATAAAAACTTAGGGGTAAAAAGCAAAGGTATATTTTATAATTATTTAACAAACATTACACTAAATTAATTTTACCAAAAGATTTATTTCACATCTGCATTTTTTTAAGATTTATATTTTCAAGTACCTTTTGCAATTTTGGCAGAGAATTGTTTTCAAAGTATGAAATGCATGCAATAATAAAGTTCCTGTATTAAACATAATTTTGGCCAAATAAACATTCTACATACAAGCAAATGAATAAAACAAATAATTGATTGGAAAAAGAAAAAAGGTAAGCTTTTTCTTTAGATTATCTAATTTTATTTTCTGTATCTAATTTTAGAACAAATATATACTAACTGTAAAGTTGTCCAATTTATTGTACTTTTTCTTTGAAATTCGTGGTATAAGTTGGATAAAAATCTTTTTTTTTTTTCTGGAATTTTTTCATGCGATGCAATGAAGAATAAACTTCTCAGCAATTTCCTCCCGAGCATATATCGATCTAAACTATACATAAAAGTGGCACATGATTTATTTTTCCAGAACCTAATGTCTGCTGAGGAAGTAACACTTTTATATTCCCAGTAGGGCAGGGGCGATGTAGGAATTTTCTACATCGTGATGCATCGCCCATCCTTACATCGCGATGTAGCGATGTAGTTCAAACGGTTTGAAATATTCTTTCCGCTTTAGGGGCACCCCCCCCCCTCATTAGGGGAGTTTTCCTTACAAAAATCCAGGCTTTTGTCAGATCTTTTTCTAATTTGGCACATAGGTTCTTTAATCACATGGGGTAGTACCCCATATGAATACTACCCCATGGGAAACTATCCTATGTGGATTTTCCAAAGGACATCTGGGCCGAATCTGGAAAAGATCCGACGAAAACTGGATTTTTATAAGGAAAACTCCTATGGGGTTTGCCACACATAGCGGGATGAAAACTACACTATGAGAATTCCCAAGCATCAAAACACAAATGTACCAAATTTGGAACAGATCAGACAAAAACTGGGTTCTTATAAGACCCCACCCCCCCACACACAGACTGGTTTCTCACTCCATAGCGGAACGAAAACGGGAATTCCCGAGCGTCAAAGGACATCTGCGACAATTTTGGAAAGGACATGATAAAACTGTATTTTTTATAAGAAAACTCCTCATTTGGTGGTTGTCCCCCCATAGCGGGGCGAAAAATACCCTATGAGAATTCCTGAGCATCAATGAACGAATCTCTATGCCAAATTTTGGAAAGATCCGACAAAAAATCATTTTTTTCCAAGGAAACCCCCCCCCCATCGGGGTTGCCCCCCCCCCCACCCATACAGTGACGAAAGCTAACCTCCATGAATTCCTGAGTATCAAAGAGCCTCTATGGCAAATTTAGAAAAGATCGGACAAAAACTTTTTTTTATATAAGGAGAACCCCCATTGCAGGGTTGCTCCCCCCCCCCATCATGGAGGGTTAAAAAGTACCATGTGTGAATTCCCGAGCATCAGAGGACCTCTGTTCCAAGTTTGGAAAAGATATGATAAAACTGGTTTTTTTAAGAACCCCCCCCCCCGTATGGGGGTTGCCCCCCATAGCGGAAAGAAAACCACACTATGAGAATTCCTGAGTGTCAAATAACGAAACTCTGTGCCAAATTCGGAAAGATCCAACAAAAACTGGATTTTTTGTAGGAAAACTACCATAGGGGTTGCCCCCCCCCCCCATAGAGGGCCGAAAACTACCCTGGGTGAATCCCCGTGCATCAAAGAACCTATTTGCCAAATTTTGGAAAGATCAGACAAAAATTGGATTTTTTTCAAGGAACCCCCCCCCCCCCTTATAAAGTGATGAAAGCTATCCTGAGTGATTCTTGAGCATCTAAGAACCTCTGTGCCAAATTTAAAAAAGATCGGACAAAAACATTTTTTTTAATACGGAGAACCCCCAATGCGGGGTTGTCTGTCCCCCCCCCCCGATCCCTACATAGAGGGACATAAACGACCTTGTGTGAATTCCCGAGCCTCCAATAACGAATCTCTGTGCCAAATTTGGAAAATATCCGACAAAAATTAGATTTTTTGAAGGAAAACCCCATTATGGGGGGGTTTAATTAGATACCATGAGGAGTTTAATCTGCAATGATTTGTTTTACCTTTTTTAAGAAGTTGTTTGTTTGCATTTTTACATAAATAAAAATTTGCTTGACATATTTTATGTGCTTCTTTTTTTAACAATTACTTGTCTTTTTTATGGGGGGGGGGCTGCAAGCCCGTTGTTTCAATTCTTTCCAAAATATGACAAAGAGCCTGTACTCAATAAAAATTTTACAGAAAACCAACTAAAACAACGGCCAGTCGTGTAAAAATATGAATGTTCAAAAATCAAGACGGAGGGGGGGGGGGGGGTCAGTTGACCAACCTGACCCCGTAAATGACGGGCCTGTGAAAGTGACTATACGCAATAAAGTGGGAAACTACGGTGGTAAGATTCTGAAGTTAGGATTTGATCACACGCACACAAATCTTATAAAATACAGTCGAACCTCGTTATAACGAACTCAAAGGGACCATTAAAATCGATTATTATAAAACGTGGTCCGCTTTATCTAAAAAAACAATAAACAATTAGACAAGGATTGCAAAAAGTTCATTTCAGCAGTTATTTGTTTTAAGCGTGTTCGAATTAACGAGGTTCGACTGTATTCTCAAAAATGAAAAAAAAAAACTAATGTGCTCCAAGAAAAAAAAGGAAATAAATTGCCTTAAAAATTTACGAAATTAATGTCCTCATATATGACGAAATTTGACGAAACTAATGCTCTCAAAACTACGAAAATGATTGTCAATTTGACGAAACTAGAATGAAGAAATATTTAGTTACATTTGACGAAATTTGCATCCTCAAACCACTAACAAAAGCAGTTTCTTCAATTTGACGAAATGTTCGCTCGGAGCATATCCCTAGAAGTGGTTTCGTCAAAAACGAAGAAAATTTCGTCAAATTTGAAAGTCCATTTCTGAGAGTGTGGAGAAGATGACTAAATAGTTCCTGTTCTTAATTAGCAATAAGCCATATGATATTATTTTTTGCCAATAAAATGTTCCTTAATTATTTGTGATTTTTTTATTTTCAAAATGTTTTAAGAGAAATAAAACATTTAAATTTAGGTAATTATCTATATCATATACTCCTTGGTAACATTTCTATTGTGCATAAACGTGCCCCACTCGATGCGTAAACTTGCCCCGTGTTCGGGGCAACCGATTTGAACTTATAAAGCACTTTTTTTTACGGTTAAAAACACAAGCTGAAAAGCAACTGAATATACAAATTTTGACTTCATTAACTGCTTAATAAAATTACTATGTCTAAAATTTCCTAGGTTCAAAAATGCAAATTAGAAAATTCATTGAAAAAAAATCTCGTAAACGTGCCCCGGTCTACCCTACTTATCGTAGAAATCGTAGCCTTCGTAAAATTTAGCAATACAGCATGTGGTTTTCTAAACTTGACACAATTTTTTTTTGAACATTTTAGACATTTCTGATGGAATGAGATCAATTTCTCATTAATAAGAATTCAGTACTAATGTATACCGCGTAAAATTTAGATAAAATTTAAAAGTTTTTCACTTTAATTTTTAGTATAAATGAAGTTTCTTCCTAAAAAAATGGTTAGGAAAATTTCTTTTTGATTGTAAAGCTTTCGTGACAGGTTGAATCTAAATTATAGCAAAATGATCTTTGAAATATTTGAATAATTATTTAACGGAATAAATGCAGTGATATTAATTCATTGAAAACATGTTCTTGTCTCCAAAGAAAGTGGTGTGACATTGATGTCGATGTTTACGAAACCTGGATGGTTTTGTTTAAACCTTGATGTCTTCATTTAAACATCGATGTTTTTGTTTAAACGTAGATGTTTATACCATCAATGTTTTGCGTTCGATGTTTTATATTTGAACCAAAAATGTGCTTTAAAAAATGTGAATATGTTTAGAATTTATTGTTAGGATGAAAGGGTTATAATTAATTATTGCGTGATCTATTACGTCGGAAAAAGTTTTCTATTGTTAGTTTGTCTATAAAAGTAGATTCTATTGCAGAAAAGTTAACAATATTTTTCTATCGTACAGTTAAAAAAATCATCGAGGGTCTGTTAAGTTTCCCCCATATACGTATAAACATGATTTTTTAAAAAATATTATTTTTTTCTAAGATATATATGAACCTATGTTATTGTCCATTGCTGCGGATCAGCTGCTCAATCTCGTCCTCTTTTACATGATATGCTGAAGGACGACATTGGCAGGTCAAGGAATCAAGGGAATTTTTACTTCTGGTATGAAATCTTTCAAGATGGATGTGTGGCAAATTGATATACGGCTCTGGGTGACACAAACTGTAGAATCATGATACCACATAGAGTGATATAAGTACTTCTGTACTTGTCGATTTTTCATAGTCTTCGGGATCAGATATTTTTTATTTCATTAGGTGTTCCGACTAAAAGTTCATTCTTCGGTTTCATAAGAAGTTTTTTCTTGCTGATTCTGATTTATAAGACTGCGTCTTTTATTCAATGCTCTGGCTAAACCATTTTAAACTCTTACCGTGAAAATGCTGTTTGCAAGATTGATAAAGTACATACCTCATTTTCAAAGTTTTATCCTTCTATCTTCTCCCCCCCCCCTTTCCCACATTTCTGAGAGTTCATATACTAAAATGAGAACGTTCGCGTATGCCAAGCAAAACAATCTCGATTTACATTTCTTTTGGATCAAATTTGTTAAAAGTTAGCATTTGTTCAAATTATTATTAAAAAAAAGAAAAAGAAAAAAAACCCCTCAATATTTGTGGAATTGGTCTCAGCTGTAGTTGTCATTGAACAACATTATTTGATGCATTACTTTTTAATTATTTAGTCAATTTTGTTTCATAATGAGTTTTATTTGGTTATTTTTTAAAATACTGATTTTTACTTCCTTTTACAAAAAAGGAAGTATTGTATTCGCGAAAAAGATTTCACTCAAAAATCGATCTTAATTTCCATTTCACTCACACCCGAATGAATATTGAGTTTTTTTTTTTTCGTTTCGACCACACGTGGATAAGTGCCGAAGAACGAATAACACGCGAAATATCCATTTTGACGATTCCCGAGTTAATTACAATGAGTTTTCTCTTGATGTCTGTATATACGTATGTGCATGAGTGTGTATGTATGTCGCATAACTCAAGAACGGTATGTCCTAAAAAATTGAAATTTGATACGTAGACTCCTAGTGGGGTCTAGTTGTGCACCTCCCCTTTTGGTAGCATTGGTGTGTTTCTAATGGGGTCTTTTCCCAATATTTGGGGGAAATTATTGTTAATTTCGATGTAAACTCAAGTGTTGTTATAATTTGGTGGACACTTGGCAATATATCGCCAGGGTTTTGGTTGCCAAGTTTTATCGCCAACTTAGTGACAAATTTGGCATTTTGTTTAAATTTTTAATCTGGTTTCTTTCGCCACTGTTGGTGATATTTCGACAGTAAACTATTGAATACATTAAAATTTCCTATAATGGGAAAATGACATTAAATTGGAATAAAAGGAAGTCAAGTGATGCACACATCAGCTCGTGTCTATATGCCCTCTAGTTGGTTATACTATTGGGTATTAATATTTTATACAAATGAACGCTAGGACTTGATATAATTCTATCCCATACTGCATCTAATTTTGGAAATTTTTGAAAAAAAGATTTTAAAACTGTGTCTTCCACAAAACTAAACTTTTAACAAACATTCAAGTTTTATCAGAAAATTTATTTGAAGAAGGAGATTTTCTAAACAATTATTTTATCATGGTATGCTTGAAAGTACCACAGTGCTCGAACATTTGAATAGATCTTCGTCCTAAAGCGAAAAATGTTCTGATGTTTATTTCCTTAGCCATGAATGATCCATGGTGATTGTCTCTTTTATATAAGTTATTCACGCTAGACTTGAACTCGCCTGAAAAGCTACTCTGGCGAAGTAGGAGAAAAATTCAGTCAAGTCTCACATCTAAGTCGAAGAATCAAAATTTATTCAACGATCTTCTTCCGTAAGTGTTCGAATAAATCTTCTCTTCAAAGAGTTTAACCCCCTCACTTCCTATCCCCTCCCCCCGTCGACTTGATTTGAAGCAAAGAAAAATCAATATATTTAAGGAATCGGCTGACCGGCTGTATAATCCAGATACCCCCCAAGTCCAGGGTAGCCATCGAAGCGTGGTATCCCTCCGCAGTCGCCCTAGTTTAATCCGCGGAAGAATGCAATTCCCTACTTTTAATGAAGTCGCGCGGCGGTTAATCGCCGAAAGAGTTGGGCCTGCCATGAATTTACTTAACGTCCTTATTAGTTCCCCATCTGTTCAATCACAAAGTCGGTGAGTTTGTGCACTCATTTAGGTTGGGATCTAATCAATTTCTCTTTTCCGAATGAAATTTCTTCCCTTAGAGGATTTTACTTTTAATGGGAATTTCTCCTTTTTTTTTCTCCTTTCTTCCCTTTCGCGAAAAGTGGATCCTTAGTGAGATGTGTCTCGATGAAAGTTCGATTGATGAAGATAAAGTTAAGTGGATTTGTCGATAGATCAGGCCTGGACAGGGGCTCTTTTTTTCTGGCCAATTTTATTCGGAATTGAACTTGTCACATTGAATTTTGAAACCCTTGTTTTATGTGTGAAAACTTGTTGAACTCTTTTAGAGCAAATTATAGTAGATTCATTGGTTAAACTTACATTTCCAGTTTTCTTTACACATACTAGGCAGTGTGAAGCAAAGGGATGAAAGTGGACTTTTGAAAAGTGGATGAAAGTTTCGAGTAAAACGCGTTTAAAGTTCAGATCTTCTAGGTAGATTCAGATCAGGTAGTTCAGACCTAGGTTTCTAAGTAGATCTAGGTTGTTCATTTTCTAGGTAGGCTTTCATTGAATTTTTTTTCAAAATCATGCTGTGTATAAGCACCTACCTGAGTACCGTATCTTGCTCCAAAGCAGAGGATAGGTTCTCCTCAGTAGCGTAACTATGGGGTCTAGCGCCCCTGGCGAGCTAAAGAAATTGCGCCCTTTCTCCATATGGGAAGTCACCGGAGGTCATTGTGACCGCTATTTTTTTTTTTTTTTTTTTTAACATTTGAATTAGTTGATTCGGCAAATTGGAGGCAGCATTGTAATTTTTTTTTCTTATTTTCTTTTTTAGAATTGTTTTTATGATGCCAAATGTTCCTTCGCAGCAGATATTATGTATGCGTCTCTAGCTCTTGTTCGTGCGAGTTTTTCCCCCCATTTTTCAAAGCATTTTTCAAATTTTATGATAAAAAGAACTTTAAAAAAAAATATATTTTAATGAGTTGAAATGCCGCCCTCTGGCTGCTGCGCCCCTGGCGAGAGCTACTCCTGCTAACCCCTAGTTACGTTATTGGTTCTCCTACCACTTGTACTGGTTGTCTCCAAATTTTAATTTTGGCACTTACATCCTTCTGATTCTCATTGCCTTATATGATGCTTGCAGTACAATAATGAAATTTTTTTTCCCTTTCGGGTTTTTTTGGAGGATACTCAAAAACATGCTGCAATTTGCACTTAATAAAATGTGCATGAGTGAAATAAAACTTTTAAAAATTATAAGGTTTTATGTTTCGACAGTCTTTATCACATTATGTGCATATTTAGTTCCTTTCTATGGACTATATTTGAGGACCCCAAAGAAAAGAATGTAATTAAATTAAATTTCTGAAATTGGATTGCTGTAAAATTCAGTTTTGCATTCAACTTGCGAATGGGGTCGTTTCCGAAAATTTTAAAAGTATTTTTCCTGAAACAACATGCTTAAAAACATAGGATTTGACCATTTTTTAAATAATTTGATAAAGTTTAATATTTAAAAAAAATATTTTAATCGATGCGCAGATTCAATTCCATTTTTATGCTTCTGCACATGACATCACAAGTAGTGAAATGCTATTCACTGATGGCATTTGTGCCGAGCGCAATATTTAAAACGCTTCTTTACTCATATGTAGTGGCAACAATAGAGTTGATAGCGAGCGTAGAGCGCAATATTTAATTCGCTTCTGAATTATTATAACGCGGAAATGCGGTAGACAGCAATCGTAAACCTTCAGTTAGCCAGTGGAGTGCGTGCCAAAGTTCATCACTTGTGACGTTATCGAGTGCACGCTTTATTTGACAAAATCGGACCTTTTGAAAAATAATTAAAAATTAAACGTTTTGAAAATAAAAGATTTTTATCGCTCCATGTAATTTTTTTTTTAACTCATTCTATCAACTTCAGTAATTTTGACTGATGTACTACTTTTAGTCAACCTCATTACGTGTTCACTCTAATTCATTTCTTCTTATTTCTCGCTGTACGTACTATAATTAGGGTAAACCTAACCTGGCAGCTTGTAATGCAGTGAATAGCCCTCACAATGCTGCCATGTTAGATTTGCCCCAGCTGTAGAAAGATACATTTCAAACGCACACTGGACATTTAAGATATGAATGAAGATGCGAACCAGCAATATTTCATTCCATTCGCGGTGTTTGGAACATCGGAAGGAAATATGGGCGTAGATAAGAGGAAGAAGGCAAAGTAAAATGTATGATGGGGTGAAACATACCACGTTGCCTCTTGCAAAATCTAAAAACAAAAATATCAGCATCTGTAACGACCTAAAACATTTTACATTTTCCTCTATTTGGGAGCAAATAAAATAACGCAATAAAAATGAAACTATAGCTGATGCAGAGGAAACAAAAGTGGTTAGGGTTTTATGCTGTTATTTAAAGAATTCCCTTGAGCTAAAGCATCTGTAAAACAAGGCAGAAATTCTGTTGTTTTTCTTTATCCTGAAGCGCGTGGCAGGGTTTCATTTTGCGTTTTGGGATTTGGGGAATATATTTTACCTTTTTTAAAACTGTTGGAAGCAAATGCTAGACATTTGTATGGATTAAGCTAATTAAGATATGTTTTGGTTCTGTTTTTTTTTTTTTTTTTTTAAACTTTCGCGCTGACGTTGCTTTGCGATTACGGAATTTATTCATTGAATAACATTTTCTCTTTAAGGGGTAAAAAATATTGTTGATTCTCTTTTTTTCAATTCGAAAAGATTTAAGTTTGATAACGTGTTTGTTTATGCAACTTTTTTTTGTTTCTCCATTTTTTAAAGTCTTTCCGAGTCCCAAATGTCAGTAACTAAATTTTCCGCCACATAAATTTTAGTTTTAAGCTCTAATTTATAATTCTGAAGAGGAATAAATAGCGCAGTAGAATTTTCTTTAGAAAGACTTTTCGGATACTCTCAAGGGTTTTTTCACAACAAAGACGAAGGTGATGCGCAAATGTAATGATTTATTGCTGATTTCTTACTCATTTACTGTTGTAGATTTCTTACAGTGGTTGATATAATCAAAAACTACTGACAACTCAAAATTTTCCGCATTTTATAATTAGTAACTAAACGTACGCTTAAAAGGTGAAATAGAACAACAAACGTATATCATGATAATGTTAAAACATATTGTTAATTAATTAATAATTTAATTAAATTTGTGTGCGATTTCTTTTTGCTTCTATAGATGTCGAAAAAAAATCCTTTGTGCAAAAAGTAACAGTATGAAATACTATGCATTTTATAAACGCAAATCAGCAATTGATTGCAGACTCATGTTTTGGGTTTTCAAAGAACTTATTTTTCAATGCATAAAAATTGTGAGCTTTGAGATGTGTAGTCATCTCAGAAAAGCAACGAGACGGTGCAAGAGACAGACTAAAGAGTAAAAATTGGAAAGTTACAAAACAACCAAGAAAAATTTAAATTTGAAACTGAAATTTGTTATCTAATTCTCGTAAAGAGAAAAACTTTAGGCATCATAATAAATTTCGGCTCCAATTTTAATTTTCCGTGTGTTTATTTATTCCGAAATTTTTACTAGTTATACCCTTGCTCCTCTTCGTTGCCTTTTTCGAATGTCTTTGCATTCCAGAGGTCACACTTCTAATACTGAAAAAGGGGTTCTGGGAAACCCCGAAGCACGTTTCTGCATCGAATTTCTAATCTGTGTTTTATGCACCTTGTATTTCATATTGTAATTTAATTGTGAATCATTTTCCTCAGCTGTATGACGTATGATTTTTCAAAATGTAAAACCAATTCCAGAAAGAAAGCATGTTTGAATTTTTTAGTACCTATTGTTTGATAAAAGGGATAAAGGGTAATATAAAAAATCACACTTATTTCGATTTTTAATGCTTGATATCCGATCGTTTTAACTTACATCTTCATAGAATATTACGATTGTTACACAGCTGGACGAAAGTTCTTGCGCTTTAATGAACCAGAGTTGATTGAAACTACAATGGGAAACGTAGCCATAAATCGCAATTTCGTAAATGATACTTAGCGGTATGCATTACAGTGTTTAATTTCTTTCCCACTAACACCATTACTTTAAAGACTTCTATAGAAACAAAGGTAAGGGATTATAATCGCAATATTAACCGACATTGAAAAATACGATCTTTTCTTTTTAACTACGACTCCCGACATAAAATTTCGAAGAACTATATATATTTCTAAGTAAACTGACAATCAATTCTTTTGAAGATCATTACCAATAGCTAAGGAAAAGAAAAGCCTTTCGGATAAAAAGCTACGAGACTCAAGAATACAGGGATAAAAAAAAATAAATATCGTGCAAAATATTCGATTTTATTTCCTATTCTGTTTGGCAGTTTAAGAAATTTATGACGTTTTAACGAAGCGTTCACGTTCAAACTGAACACTTAACCATGGGTATTTTTTTTCAAAAGAGCGGGCAAGTTGTAAAGGACGGCTTAGACAAAAGCCGGAGCAACACTATTTTACAACACCTCGGAGACCAATTGCAGAATAACTTTTACTCACGATTCCAATAATTACCCTCGGCATGGTTGATCCCCCTTTTCCATTCCCCCTGCTTCCACCACCACAATAGACTAATTTATTATTTAAAAAGCAACATCTATAGGAAAGCCGAACTTCCGATAGCGTCCAAAGTGCGTTAATGACCCTCGCGGGAATAATTAAGACTTTATCGACTTTTGAATTGTTTGAAAGTTCTGGAAACGAACCATATCGAAAAAATGTATGGAACGGGGGATTTAGTTTTTGAAATCATTAAAATAGGTGATTTTTTGGTCAAAGGTTAATTTTGTGTGTATTTTAAAAATAATCGAAAATACTTATTTGTAGTGTTTGGATGCAAAAATGTTAGATGTAAAAAAGTTAAAAACACAATCATTTTTACTAAGTTTTTTTTAAAACACTCTGCATACTTTTTTTTAAAAAATCATTTCAACTGTCGGTTTTTTTTTTACCGATTCTTTGAAACTGATTTTATAAATTTTTTCATGTATTTACAGCTTTCTACTTAGAAAATGTTTACCTAACGTGCATCCCTATGCGATTCCCTAATCAGTTTGAGTTAGTACTTGCATTTGTGTAGGCATGGCTTCTCAAAGTGATAAACAAAGAAACATTACTTTCAATTTTAGTGTAAAAGATGTACTGAAAGCAAAAACGTCGATAAAAGATAACACGGTCGAATTGCTACATTTGACAACTTTGTTCATTAGTCACCATAAAATATCATTTGTGCAAAATATACTCCTATATTTATAAACAAATAAATTACAATAAAATTCATTAGGGATGATCGTTTGCAAAAAATAACTTTCCTAAACAAACACAGAAGCTGTCTGAAGATTTAAATCCAAAAGATGAAGAAGAATACTTGCATTACGAAATGCCAGTTTTATGAGAAGAAAATTCTCTACATTTCTTGACAGAATACCTTGGAGCTCTTGAACAATCCTTCGACATAGTTCTGAACAGGATCAAGTATTTCCTTAGATTCTTCACTTTCTCAAGGCTATTTTAAATTTGGATTTTATTTCTATATTGAGAGCTATTTTAGGAAAGGGAGATTTATATGTAAAGGGAATGTGGGGCAAAGTGAAATAGCGGGCA
This sequence comes from Uloborus diversus, assembly GCF_026930045.1. Lineage (NCBI taxonomy): Eukaryota > Metazoa > Arthropoda > Arachnida > Araneae > Uloboridae > Uloborus > Uloborus diversus. The sequence continues at coordinate 95,495,346 of NC_072731.1, read as the reverse complement.
AAGTGAAATGGCGAAATATTTATCCTGTTTTTAACACCACCTAACTCATAACATTTTAATTATGTAGTAACACTTGCAGATTACTCCAATCAAGAAAATGTTATCTCTGAAGATCAAAGCATACTATAATACAAAAAGTGTTAAAAAAAAAAAAAGATACTCATATTGTAATATTTTGTTGTAAGTTAAAAACTATTTTTGTTATAATAAAATGATAAAGTTCTTGTTTTTGAAATTTTTTATTATTTGTTGAGACCTAATAATATTCAGTGCAGTATCATTTTAATTGATATTAAGCTTATTTTTACTTTGAATGTCTTTTCTAATTAGTCGTGTGCATGCGAGGCGAAATGAAATAGTTCATTTCTTTTACTCATAGAATATTACTTATGCATTTATTTAATAATTAATTAATTTAAACCCCTTCTTTTAAAAAATTATCCCTTTATTCATATATTTTCTTATTCATTCACTATTCTATTCACTCAGTTTGTTATTTTCGAATATAAATCAATTAATTTACTTATTTATTCTTTAATTGTTTCACTATCTATTCATTTATTTATTCATTATTTTATTTACTCATTCATGATCAAAAGTATTTTTAATAATCCGATATAAAATATTTCACCAGAAAAATATTTTCCACTTCGCTCCATGAAAAAAAAAAGTAAAAATTATCTACCCTTTTTTTTTTGAATATACAAAATTAACTACCAAAAATGAAAAATAATGTTTCAATGCAAGTTTATTACCAAAACGATAAATTGTCTTCCACCGTCTTGGGTTTGGTGCATAATTCCAGTTGATCCCATTATTTTTGGGAGGGGTGGGGACTAAATGGAACTGAGTTTTTTTTTGGGGGGGGAGGGGTTATGCACTTTATCAAACTAGATCCCCACATGGTAAGTGGCGACAGTGAGTCTTGGCCTGTACAAAACATAGTCTTCCGTAAGATAAATAAATACCTTTGTGCTGAACAATAAAGTAAGAAAAACAACGTTAAAAAAAGCACAAATTGGCAAATTTGTGCTTTTTTTAACGTTGTTTTTTTTTACTTTATAGTCTTCCATATTGGAACCGTTCAAAAGTTTGATATTTTCATAAGAATAAGTTTTAAATTATGGTACTAATCTAGTATTTTTTTAAGCGAAGTTTTTTCTGACACATCTTTGACGAAAAGAAACCAAAATCGTCGATAGAATTTTCTATTGTGTTTGAAACTATTCATTACTTGTTTAACTTAGCATCAGTTCCCTTAAGTTCAATAGTGAACTTACCCAGGTTTCACTGTATTTTTTTTTACATATTAATTTTATTTTTTATACCCTGCCAATCAAAATCATGCATACTCTGGTAAGATTAAGTTGAAAACAAGCAATAACTAAAAAAAAAAATAATAATAATTTTCATTGCATAAAAAATTGGCAAAATACGGCAAGGTCTTATTTTGGAAGAAGAAAAGCGCCAGTGTCCCATTCATCACTGAAATCCTGTTAAAGGAGTGAGGTAGCCATTCCAAACAACCGCTTCAGCAGAAAGTGGTTTGACCGGCCGGTCGCAAGCAGCCCTCCGGGCACCTGTTCATTCAGGCACCCGTGATCGAAACTGGAAGCATTTTTCACGACCATTTTTCCCGCCAGTAGCGAGGAACTGTCAGACATAACAACTTCGAGCAGCGGGGAAATAAATGAAAATAAAACAAGAAATCGAAAGGAAAAGTTAAACCTATTCATCTCACATCTGTGCTTTCTGGGTTGAGCCTTTGGTTTTTCAGGAATTGATTTGACACGCTGATTGAAAATTAACCACTTGCGTTATTTGAAATTAAAACACTCCGATTGTAAACACACAGCTATCTGTCATTCCTAAAACATGAGTTACAACCCACTAGTGTTTTTATATGGTTATTTGTTTATTTTTTCGTATGCTACTACTGTTTTTCAAATATCCTGTACTTGGAACGATGGCCGTAGCTAGAAATTACTTTCATTTTCTTCCTTTCACATTTCTTGCAGAGCCTGAATTATTTTTTTAAATACATGAAATTTCATTGAGTACTGACATCATTAGTTAAAATGAACGCTTTCACTAGATTTTCTATTTTCTTCGAGTCTTCTTGTTGCACCATATGCTAGCAGAATATCATAGTTTTATATTTTTGACGGAAAAAGCGATTCTTCTAATGGAATCGTTGCTGACATTGCTTGCATCCTTTTGCAACATGTGTAAACATAACCTTATACATAGTATTGTGCTTTTGACAGAGAAAAAGCGATACTTCTAATGGAATCTTTTCTGCCATTGTTTTCATCCTGTTGCATCATGTGTAAACAGAACCTCGTAGTATTATGTTTTTGACGGAAAAAGCGATACTTCTAATGGAATCTTTTCTGACATTGTTTTCATCCTGTTGCATCGTGTGCAAACAGAACCTCATAATATAATTATGTTTTTGACGGAAAAAGCGATTCTTCTAATGGAATCATAGCTGACATTGCTTACATCCTGTTTCACCTTGAGAGATCAGATCCATATACAGTTTTATGTTTTTGAAGGAAAGAGAGATACATTTTAGTGATCATTGCTAGTACCGTACGGTACTGCTGGCCTACGCCCTTTTAAAATATTTCTGTCCAGTCTCTCTTTTTTTTTTTCTACTTTATGTCAAAATTACCATGTGAGTGATGTCTTTTTTAAAGTAAAAGGATTTTCTAAGATTGCTTTGGAAAAAAAAGAGGAACAGACAATAATTTAAAACGAAAAGCAGATACATTCAACGTTGATACATTCAACGTTGTTTGAATGCCCCCCTCCCGTACATTCTCCCTCCCATTAGCTGCAGGCTTTCTTGAGAGAATACTGAGTTTTTACTGCAATGGTACTCTCATATTAATGACGCAATGAAGTGTTTTATCCAAAATAACTGCCCACAATAAATATTATTTTCTTGTAATATATTTGCCCTAAACTTTCACACTAATTTATAACATGTACTTCTATTTTCAGAGGAATTGTCTGATACCGTTTGAGACTGTCTTTTACTTTACGCTAATTGAGTAAATGCGATTCGCCTGGAATGAACAACTTAAAAATATTAACATAGCAATACTCTTTCATCAGTCAAATTGCGTATTAAAATAAATTTATGGCGTTTTATTTATTTATTTATTTTTCTGTTTTAAGCTTGTTTTGAAACATATATTTTTGAATTTGAAAAGAAGAAAAAATAGGAATAAAGGAGATAATATAGGATAATAAAGGAGAAAGGATAGAAAAAAGGATAACGAGGTAGGGTACATAAAACATTGGTAAGAACACGTATATGGGCACAGAAGTGGGAGGTATGTATCATAAATTGCTTCTTTGGAGTACAGTCGGATCCCGCTACAACGCGATCCGACTTACGCGAAATGGCTATAACGCGAGTTTTTCATGAGTAATGAATTTTTTAATGCGGACACAAATTACTCGCCTGCAACATGAAATTTTTCGGAAAAGAGCGGCGGAGCATTAGAATGGGCTTCGTTGACACTAAATATTGGTTTTGTGAATGGACTTTCATCCCTTTAGCATCACTGAAAGCGGAAGTTCACCCACTGTATTAATCTAAACAACGCTTTGTTTTAGTTTATACTAATAACCATGCCGATTCTTAACTTTTTTTTTTCATTTTACATGTGAACGTTGATAAAATACGTTGAACGTTAATAACAGTCTGATCGCGCTGCATAAACCTTCTTCATTTTTTAAATTGCAAATATATTTACTATATCGATATTGTTAAGTGCTATAATAATGCTGTAGTGTACATACTGTAAGTACCATACTACTTTATTTTAAGTTTCTCTCCCCCATTAATCATTGATTTTGTGCTAAATTACAGAATTTCATGCCAAATAATAACGCTTTTTCTAAAATACAGAAAAAGTCGTTTTTTTGTAAAATATACTGCAATATATAGTTAATAAATGGTTTGAAACAATGAAGGATTTTTACAAACGTCTGAAACAATTGGGTATGCTTATAAAAAATTACTAAACATACCTTGTTCCACAAACGAAATTCCGACTTACGCGAGGTGTCTTGGAACGCATCCCTCGCGTAAGTCGGGACTCGACTGTATCTGAAAAACGTCTTTCCAATCAAAAAACGAATAGGTCGATCGAAGCAAGAAGGTTGAAATGAAAATAACTACCGTAATTATTTACTTTAAATTGTTTTACCAGTATCACAGTTCCTTCAGACGTCACTTTTAAATTTCAAGTATAAATGATTTTTAAATCTGGTTAAAACCGCTAGACATTTAGCAAAATGGAGCATGCTAGCTATGTATGCTATTACTTCAGTCATAAATTATTCGAGCAATCCGTTAACATAGAATATTTAAATATTTATGTTACTTATTTTTCTTGTTAAGTTTCTTTTTTTTTCACTGCGCAAGTATTTCATAAACTAATTTTAGTGAACTAAAAATTAAGAATGATCTGCATAGTTTAAAATTTAAAAATCTTTGAGAAGAACATATTAATGAAGTGGAGCAGCATCCTTTGCTCTTTAAATAAAAATATCGTACGTAATTAAATTATTGTAGTCGCATATTTTTAATTGCTTCCACTCTAAAAAGTTAATGACTACGAGATTCTTGAGATATCGAACATTTTTAATTATGAAAATTTAATTATGTGTTTAGCTTATCGAATATTAACGAATAAAATTTTAGAATTAACGTACGAACTTAACTGCTCCAATTTGTTAATAAAGTGCGTTTTGTTGTTTATATAACCCGTTTTAAAGAAATTGCAAAGCAAAGTATTTGATTATTTAACATGAAACGTATTTTAACTCGTTTTAGTTCAATGGAAGTTTTTTTTTTTTTGGTTTCCTTGTAACGTTGGTATGAAATATTATAATGGTATGTTGGATAGATATTTGTTATTTTTTTCGCAGAGAAAGGCCAATGTCCTTTCCACAGCGAAAAATTTGCTTTGCAAAAACGTTTCTTTTCGTTTTGCGTTTTTTAGGTGTACTTGCATTTAATTCATCTCGTTTTTCTTCAGCGTACATTTTCATATATTTTCTCCAATTATTCATATATATTCAAATTATTTATATATTTTCTCCAATATTTTCTTCCAATTATTTGCATATTTTTTTGTTATTTTACATTTCACGCATGTTACAGTGCATACCTTTATTTGTGCATGTATATTGTATGCAAAAGAAAAATTGCACGAAATAAAATTTTAAAAAATAGTATATTGCATTCAAATAGGTTGAAAAAAAATGTTGCATGATGAAAATCCATTTTTTTGTAATACACGATCAAATGGATATCGCTCGGATAAATTTTACCAAAAAGTAATGTGAGCATATAATAAAAAATTTTCTTTCTTTCTCCTTTTTTTTTCAATATATCCCTTTTGGATTTATTTCTCAATGGTTCAAAAGCACTCAATATTATCCTCCTCGTCAAAATTTATATTACTTTAATATTATACAGTAACATTTTTATATAGGGGAAGCTGCTGTACTCACGGACAACATTTACTTTTCAATTTTTGTTGATCTCTGGGAATGGATAATCGATCGGAAAATTTTTCTGGCAGAATTTACAACTTATCATCTAATTGGGTGAAACAGATGAAAATCTCAAAGTTTTCAACCTCAAAAAACATTTCTTAAAAACCATATTTTTTGTCCGTGGGTACAACACCCCGTTCACCCCGCGGACAGGTGCCTTTTTACCCATGGACATACAAAAAAAAAAAATATATAAATAGGTATGAGGAACTCAATTATACTCAATACTTTTTCATTAGCCATTTTATATTGAAATACTTTAAACATCTATTGAAAATAACATTAAATAATATATCCAACATAAATTAAACTTTGAAAATTAATTGAAGGTTTTTTAATTTTTTAACTTTTCCTTAATTTTTAACGTTAGTGAACTCTTTAAAAAAGTTATAAGTCTTAAGAGAGTTAATGATCTTATGAATAATTAAAATGTTAAAAAAAAAAAAAAAACTAGATTCATGATAGTATGGCTCTATATGTACTTACGTAATAACTTCAATTTAAATGCAAATTGAAACCTTTAACCAAAATTAACCCATTACAAAAAAAAAAAACTTAGTTTACATCAAACCAACAAAAATCTAGAAAAGTCGACTTCAAATGAAAACAGATGGGATTGACGGTCTGTAGATCCTACAACAGGTGGGGGTTACTTCAACACTATATTTTCAAGTCGTACTTCAAATTCATCATCATTGTTAAAAGCAAATTTTGGAAGTTGATGACAAGGCACAATTTTGAGGTACTTCACATTGTAAGAAGACTCACGTGTGACCCAAAGTCCCAAGGAGACTAAAAATTGCCGTCCGTGGGTACATATGGTTAAGTATCCCTGGGTACAAAGGTACGCCATTTTCGTTTTGCAAGCCAGTCACATCGACAAGACCACTGTTTTAAAACATTACAAAGCAGAAACAAAACCTGCAAAATATAAGGAGTCATGATACCTACAACAAAAATGAATAATAAAATGCACGACGGAGTTAAAAAAAAAAAGAAATTGTTCATGTTTTTTTTTTTAAACTTAGATCCTACTAAAACCGAAAAAAATGTGATAGAACCTTAAATGTTCGTTTGATGGCGTTAAAACTTTCTGGGTAATGGAGAGGGCTGTGAAGCACACGTTGAACACCAATTAGGATCCCTCTCGACGATACCCGGAATTTCTCGACCAACGTCCGTAGGTACAACCGTGGGTACAGCAGCTTCCGCTAATGCATATTTTTTTACTTAAAATTGGATTCAATTGAACTAACTTTTCCATATCGAAGTAATAAAAGGTAACAAAAAGGAAAAAAGGGTAGTAATGGGAGGGATAACATATCAATTATTAAGCTCTAAAATTTATTGTTTTTATTGGTATTTTAATAATAATAATAATATTATTATTATTAATATCATCATCATCATTATTATTATTTCAATAATAATAATAATTATTAATTATATCATCATCAACAACAACATTATTATTATTATTTTTTCCGCTAGTATTTTTTCAGTTATATAATAAAAATCCTCTTTCATAAAAATATTTGCAATATGAAAGCACAATGTAATCCTCTACCTTTTCCACCATGGTTAGCAATGCACATACATACCATTAGCAAACCAGGTTGAGTATAAGTGGCAAGATACTTTCTGTAGGCATTATTAGTTACACAAACAGCTCTGCCGCTCAATTTGTTAAAAAAAAAAAAAAAAAACAATAATATTTCTCTGAAAGTTTCTTCGTAGCTCTGTTTATATCTCGAAATCAGCCTTTGTTCATGCGATTATGCTGTACAGTAAACTAAGGATCAACCGCGGAATCGGATGGCACAAGTCCCGCGGGTAATGAGGGACTAATCAGATAAAAATTAATCTTCCTAGAAAACTTAGCTGTATTGATGCATAATATTTTCCACAAACAGTTCAAGTATAAACATTACATCAATAAAGAATAAGTGTATGTACGATGAAGAAAGCGAAATAAATAAATAAATAAGTACATAAATCAAACAAAAACAACTGAGTTTAAATTTACAATTAAAAAAAAAACATTAGTATTTGCTTTTTGCTGCGAGAATACATGTTCATGATTGTTGATTGACTAGCGGATAATCCGCTCTCGGATAATCGGGTGCTTACTGTACTGAGAAATAGATCTGTGGAAATATGTATTGAACGAACAAAATTATAAATAATAAATCATTCTTTTCGTTTTGTTGTCCAGAATTTACCAAGTTTTGCTTGTGCTTATTTTTGATAATAATCGAATTATCTTCTGTGTTTCGTAAGAACTTTGGATGTTAAGCCAAACACTTCTGCCCGACTATTTAGCAGTTTGATTGCTGATGAAATTAAACAAGTCTTTTATTTTCTTACACCTGCTTAATTGCTGTAAACAAAGAACCAGGAAGAACTAAATGTCAAACTGCTTCGTCCCCATCAATTATACGATATTTCAACGCATTTTGGGAAATTTGCGAAAAATGTGGGAGAAAAAAAACTCCATCTCTTCAAACTGAATGAAGGCGAAGTTGTTCTTATTGCGTTACGAAATTAGCTGTTGGACGTGATTTTTCAGTTCGTTTTCCTAACCCGCAAAATTACGTTATTCGCAATCGCGGTCTTTTATAATTTGCAAAAGTTCTGATTAATTAATTAAGCAAAGACACGCTTTAGCTACCGAGTCTTATTAAAAGACGTTGTTTGACATTTTTAGGAAAACTTTTCCCCATTTAACGCCTTCAAATGAAACTAAAAAGATAGTTACGTAAAAATAAGTGATTACTTGTTTGCCCATTTAACTTGTTTGTTTCACCGTAGAAAATAAAATGTTTTTTCAACATAAAACAAGCTACTGATAGAGTTAACGATTAAATGTGCTTAAAATTTAGCAGAGAAAGTATTTTATGTGTCTACAAAAAAACTTGTATTGCGTTTTTACTGGGGGTAATACCGAAGTTATGGTACTTACGCAGTCATACTCTGCATTTAATACATCTTGTATCGCCACATATTAAATCTGAATAAGTTTCTAGACTTTGTGGTCCTGCAAATGCAAAGTTTGGTTTTACTCATGATTGTTTTACCCATGATGGCAAGACATTTGTGTATTTACCGCATAATTTGACTAAAGTCGTCAAAATTAAGAACTTAGAGAAGGGATAACCAACTCTGATTTGTTATTAGGCTGGACTCCGAAACAAAAATGAACGCAAACTGATAGATATTAATATGGCTGTAAACAATGAAAGAAAAGTTGATAGAGCTTGTAAGGTATAATAAGTATCACTTACATCTGTATAGTAGTATTAATGTGTAGAGGAAGGCATAATATAACTAGTATGTTTTGCCATCACGAAACTTTCTTCTATATTTTTCCTTTTTCTGATCCCTCCCCATGCTTGACGAGGAAGCAATATTCCTAACAAAAACAAAATTACACATGCAAAAACTTGACGACCATCCCAATGTCTGAATTATTGTAAAAACAAAACAAAGAGCGAAAATTGAAAGTTACTTTAAAAGCTTAACTTGAATTAATTACAAATATTTTATTTATTAACAAACATAAGATGGCAACAGTTAAAAATTTTAAATCATTGAGATAATATTTCCTATCATTTCCATACAATTAAAATCACGAGAAATACGCAGACGACAATCTATTACGATTTATCTTTCTTATTGTTGCATTAATAAAAATATTTTTATTCGCAAAAAAAAAAAAAAAAATCAACACCTCTTGGAGCGATCGGCGTCAAAATCGAACCAAAGCCTGTTTACATATGGATTCACATATATTCCAAATTTCAACCAGAACGTAGCATTACTTCTTGAGATAGGGTACTCAAAATGGAAAAAAAGAACGGGTGATTGCGCTACCCCCTTTTTAGCTGTTGACACAAAAATAAAATCAGTTCTTATACCCACTAAGGGTTACTTGCCGATAAATTTTTCTTTCATTCCGTTCATTATTTCTTGAGATACAGCAGTCACAATTGACGACAAAAAACGTTCTATAGCTCAACCCCCGTTTGAGTTATTGACACCAAAATTGAATCAGCACCTGTTCCTGTTAATACCAACATATGGACCAAATTTTGTTTGATTCCGCCAGTTACTTCCTGAGGAATAGCAAGCACGCGTAACTCGAAAAACGTCCCATTGCTCCACCCCCCTTGGAGGAATTCGCGCCAAAAACTAATGGGCACAAGTTCACATAGGGGCACATATGTGTACTAAATTTCCTTCGATTTCATGCGGTAGTTTTTGTTGTAGAGTGGCCACAAAAAAACTGGTCACACACAGACGTGACACACATACATACACACACACATACATACATACACACACACACACAGACAGACAGACATTTTCCAAAAATGGTCGAAATGGACTCAGCACACCTCAAAACGTTCGAATCCGTCAAAATTCGAAATTCGAAAATTTGCACGAATCCAATACTTTCTTCTATATATTAGATATAGAAGAAAGTAAAAATAGCTAACTCTCGAATGAATCGTTTTACTAAGAAATAAGCCTTTGATAACTTATTAGAATGAACAGTAAAATGGAATATTTATCTTTTTGAAATCATGTACAAGCTTTTATCTTCTCTTTCAAAATGTTAAAGTTGATTTTTTTCTTTTAATTTTACGGAAGTTTTATCGTACAATCTTTGCTAAAGCCAGAACACAAGAATTTGACCCTCAAAAATACACATGTCAATAGTGAAAAGCCTTTGCATTTGGAAAAAATCGTAAATCCAAGCAAAAAGAAAAAAAAAGGAAGAAACAAATTATCTTAAATACACTACAAACTTAAAAACTACTGAAAATGCCAGGGCGCGTGGAAAATCAAAATAAAAATGGCCAATATTTTGGAAAAAGAATGACATCTTTTATAACAGGCTTCGTGACTTTTGGATCACCCAATACCTTAGCATTAAATCTTCAAATATGCATAAAGTTCTACAGACTTCTTTCATTCCTGAGGAAAAAGAGCAAAAGAAAAAAAAATGAAAGAAAGAGAGAGAGAGAGAAAAGGCAATAACGTTTATTCAGAAAATAGTACAATATCAATCTGCTCAAAGCAGATTAAATATCAAATTCTAACGAAGCAAAAGACCCTCTTTAATAAAATTGTATATTCTGAACACTTTTCTATTAATGCAATCATTCACCTCCTCTTTTATTAAATCAGATTGTATTTCTTTTTTTTTAGTCCAACATTCTTACCTAAATGGGCCGTATCTCTGATATAAGCACTAAATCAATTCTGAATGCGTGTCACGAGGACACATTTTATGCAAGCAGCGGGTTCCGGCCTTTCAACTTAGCTAGACCGTCCTGACAGGGGTGTTCCGGTCACACAAACGGGGCGTGTTTGGCTGTCAGGGCTTCGCCGGATATCAATTTTAGTTGCTTGGATGGTACTGAGGTTTATTTTTTTATCGCATTGATTCAGCAAGTTTTGTCCAGCCTTTATATAAGGAAAAAAAGTTAGACTATCTTTGAGTTAGTGTTTTCTATTTATCATGCACTGTTTTCTCCCTTTTTTTTCTTCATATTTTAGTTATTCATATTTTGCCGTTGAAGGATTAAAAAGAAAGCATGGTAAAAATTAAAATTACTGGCTTGGTCTGTTGATAAGTTATCGATAGTTGTTATTCTAAAATTGTCTTTCAAATTGTATCATGCTAAAAATATTCTATTATTTTTTTACGTGAAGCTTTTGTTATTGGTAGTACAGTTTAAATGATCCAAGCACCTTTGGTGTTTAAATTTAAATCAATGTATAAAAAAACTTCTTTAACTGTGCAATGTTGCAGAAGAATTGTTATATTTTATTGTTTGAAAAAGCATTGAATATCAAGTTTGAATACGCTCCAGATAGAAGAATGCTGTAATGTTTCAGCAGCTATTATAAAACTACACAATGAGCAAATACCTAAATGTGCATATGATTGAAAAAAAAAAAAAGGAAAAAAGAAATAAATAAAGAAAAATGCAAGCAACATAAAAAGAAAAAGCTCAAAATTTCAGATGAAAACCAAATCGATACACAAACCACATACCGTCACGTCCGGTTGCAGCAAAGTCAAAGGGATCAAATAAAATATTCATTATATTACTCGTAACTTCGTTAAAAAAAGTTTAATAATACACAGCAAAATGAAAAAGGAAATTGAAGCTATCAGGCCATACAGCCGTGCTAAGCACAAAAGTCGTATCTGCAGCAGAACTCAAATTGAGAAACTGCTTTTAAAGTTCTACGCCTCCATATATTTGATTCAGATTTCACTTTTTCAGAATTAAAAAAAAAAAAAAAAAAAAAAAAAAAATGGCACCGTACTTTCTAATAACCGTAAAACATTGAACAATATTTGAGTAAAATATTTTATAAATAACCTCCTCGTGACAATAACTAAATTTTGATAAAAAGTGCAGATACGAGTTTTGTCCTTACTGCAGTATAGTCATAAATTCGCTATGTACGACTTCGCCGTAAACGGGCGTTACTGTATTTTAAATGCAAAACAATCCAATGGGTACATGAATTAAAACTATTATGGCATAAAAAAAATCACTTGAAATTATTAAACTGTTCTCTGTATGTCTGTTATTCTTTGACTTTTTTTTTTTTTTTGTAGAAAACATTTAGTTGATTTCCATTAAAAATGTTATACATTTTAATCATGAGACTGCATCCCCATAATAAAATTACTATAAGACATTAAGCAATGCTTTTGTCTTGACGTAATAGTTTTTCCAAAACACATTCGATTTCGGTCAGTTTCAATCCTTGATTCAAAAGGGAATATTCTTTTGGAAAAGAATAACTTATGTAAGTACCATTCTCTGGGAAATAATGTGCAAAACTTTGCTCAACCAATCCTAGTAGAATAAAATTTTTGTCTCGGTGTTACCAATCCGAATCGAAATCTCTGCTTTGCAGGCATTGACAAAATAGGAAAAGATATCTTGAGGCCAGGAATTCCATGTAAATGCCAATTAGAAGCATCGGCTCTTTTTTTTTTCTCTAAATGTTCAGTTTGTGCCTATTTTAGTCAAAATATTGAAAGTTTAATTAACATGCATTAATTCATTTTGGATTTTAGAGAAGTTTGAATCGTAAAACCAAGTTTTTTTCAGATGTATGAGGCTGAAAGCGAACCATGGACATTTTCCTGTCACGTAACCTTTTAAATTACGTGTAACAACTTCACCCTAAACAGCGTATATATATTTATGTATTTTATAGCTTTGCTCATTTGGATATTGAGATGGATGTGAAGCGGCAAACTTTCAGATCTCGATGCATCTAAATCTTGCTGTTATGTAAATAGTGGCCGAATTCGAAGTTTATAGCTGGAACGTGGAAATGTTTCAAAAAGAGATCTCAAACTGGGAACTTCAGAGGTGACTTTCGTTTCAGTTTTTCTGTTATCAGTTTTATGATTTCTTCTTCCACATTTCAGGAAGAGTTTTGTGGGGAGTATGAATCATAAGTAATTTTACAACGAAATCGTTTATGCGTTGACAGTTTGGTATTCATGGGTGGAGTTTTAATGATTGTGAATGCGAGGTGTTAGCGCTAGTTAAAACTAAGCAGAGATAAAGGAAGTTGTAAAAAAGCTTTTTCCACCCCAGAAACGTTATCAACACTAAGATCGTCATTATGTAAGTGCGTAATGTTCTGCCAATTGGGGTCTTTTGCTGCTGTATTTTCTTGTTAGTCCAACCTATAGCCCTGAATCGTGCAATGTAGCGGCACGTCCGCCACCTTGGGGCTAAAAGTTGCTTTCTTCCTACGTCTGCCATGATGAAGTAACGTGTTTTGCTTCTTGGTTGTGGTTTCTTATTTACACTTTGTTAATCCACAATCAAGAAGCACCACAATCCAGAAGCAAAACACGCTACTTCATTATAGCAGACATAGAAAGAAAGCGCCATTTACCCCAAGATGGGGGACGTGTCGCTACTTAAGATACGATCAAGGGCTTTAGTACTACTATTCCTCTTTTACGTTCCAATCTTGACGCCTTGCTTTTCAATAGATGAATAATATTAGAAATTTTATTTCAACTTATGTGAACGAGCTTGGAACTTGATGTTCAAAACCTTTTCAATTTTTTTCCGCTGAATAAATAAAATGATAATAAGATGCTGCCTAAAGAAAACAAGCTATCCAAATTAAATAAATACGTAAGTAAACTAGTATCGTGATAATAAATAAGATTTATGTCTTATAAGTTGCAAGTTAATTCCTCATGAAGTTTGTGCCATTGCAATAGATAGCAGGGTTGCTTGTGATGTTTGAAAAATATATTTTAGTTATCAGTTAATGACTAGCTTCAAGACTACGTATTTTTTACACAGACACTGTTTAGGTCAAAGCTAGTAAGATACTTGAGGGAGCCACTTAACGCAGAATACTAGTATATTGTATATACTATAAATATCTATACTGTACTTAGTTCAATAGTTTCCGTTTTGAAACTAACAGTACAATTTATCAGAAAAATATCTTTAACTCGTTTACACCTTATCTGAAAGGACAAGATATTTTACAACTAAATAAAAATATGATGATGATATCATGTTTACTCAATCTTGATTGTTTCAAAAGTTTATGAAATCATTTCTATGGATTATTGTTTTTTCACTTCTTGTTCCTTTCTTTATTTTTAGGTATCATTTTCATATTGTTTATTTCATTATTTGTGCCTCTTGCAAATATTTCGCATAATTTTTCAAAATATTTCAACTTCTGTTGATTCCCAAAATATTTATCAAACAGAAGTTAGCTGTAATGAAAACTCTTCATTTTACTTTAAGTACCTACTAATTGCTTTCTTTATTTCCGTTTGAAATTTTTGTCAAAAATGCATTGAACATAGTTTGCCTTGCTTAGCAGTCATATCTGAACAGAGAAAGCAATAATAAACAAAAAATAACGCACACACATACATACAAAAGTTTGAAATCAAACTAACTGCCATTTTCAATATTTATGTTCTTTGAATCCACCTTAACGATTGTGCTGAAGACCACGAACCCACTGGAGCTATATTTCATAAGAGGTTGGCCAAATGCGCGTCTGATTTACTACTCCCTATTCCAAAATAGACGAAATCTATGATCCTTTCTCGAACTCGGGGGAATAATTACTCTCTTCTGCTTCAGACCATATGTTGGTATTCCCACAGACTGACGAAAGGGGTTGCCGAACCCTCTTTTAGTCCTCTAATCTTCTCGACAGCCCCTGTCCTGGAATCTTCGACGAGTTGATGTTCTCTTGAGAGCGCCCATCTATCTTCTGGGCGTTGTAAATTTTAGTAAAAGGGGTGGGGGGGGGGAGTAGAAGCAGGCTTTTAATCGTATTCTGATGTATGATCCCCATATATAGGTAGAGGGTGGAAAGGGTTTTTAAAGCTCAGGCTGAGATTTTCTAAATGTAGTGCCATTGCTGGGGGATTTGTTTGTACAGGGATCAAAGAAGATACTTTACATGGGTAACTACTGATAAGCTGCTTTTTTTAGGACTAAAGATCTGGGATTTAGTAGGAAAAACTGGGGATTGTGACAATTTAATAGATTGGTCGAGTACTTATTTCTGAGCCATATTTATTTTGAATATGTATTTTAAGAAAAAGCTTTTCCTTGCTGAGAGATCATGGTTGGGTTGTTTATATGGATAAGTTTATTGGAGAACTTTTCTCATGTTGCTCTTATGGAAAATTTAGTCAATCTTTGACAGTTTTAGTATTGTTTTTTTTTTTTTTTTTTGTATGTAATTCTCTTGCAATTGTATTTTTTGTTTTGAAGTGGAGTTGCATTTAAAAATATTGCTGGAATTTCATAAGGTGGAGGGAGGGAAAGGAAAGTTTTATACAATATGGAAATTCAAAAGTTTGTTGCTTGGTAGTTTTTCTTAAATTTTGCTCACTCTCTCCGATTTTATGTAGTGCATATTCTAGGTGTTACTCCAGAAAATTGGAGCAGTTGAAGAGTTTTATTTTGATGTTCTGTATGATGCATGTTCAATTCAATTCGTATTAGAAAAAGTTCATAAATACAATATTTCATTCTGAATAAGATTACATGTTGTCGAAGGACGTGCTTCCAATTTTCATCGGAAATGTGATGCTTACAAGTTAATTTGTACTCATGTTTCGTTAAAAATAAAAGTCATCTCATTCAGAATATTTTTGATGAGAAATAACTGTTCATATTTTTAAATTGCAAAAAAGTGTCATGAGAAACTAAAATAAGTGTTTCAGAATGAAACTTGCTGTTATGAAACTTTTCGTGTGTGCTTGATATAAAATGTAATGAAAGAGCACATTTACATTATCAATGCTGACAGAAGTTTCACGGAAATCTTCGCTGCAGGCATATAATGCTACTGAAGAAAAATAGATTCCTTGGAATTAATTTTTGTTATTTTCATAGCTAATTTCTTTCCTCTCTTGTTTTCTTTGGCATTTTCTCTGCCATCCTTCATTTTATAGCCATTTTAAGCATTTTAAAGTTTATTCAGCCTTTCAATTTCTTTATTTTTCTTACCTATAGCTATATAAAAATTAACTGTATTCTATCATAAGGTTATCACTGAAATAACTCGGAAGATAATTTGAGCATTGAACGAGAGTTGCTTTTCTGATGTTTATCTTGCATCTGCCGAATAGGCCTGAAATTAATGAGTTATTTTCTCTAAAGTAAAGTGCAGTTCTAATTGAATGGCCCGAGCAAAGTGTATCTTCTGGAAGATAACTAAATTGCAGGATTTCGACAAAACGCAATGGAATAAATTTTCTCCTAATCATTTCTGTTTCCCAGTTAGTGCTTGGAGCTGGTCCCAAATTGCAGGAATCAATCTTCAGATTCTTTCAACGAAAGTAATTCGTACCCTTTCCAATGCAACATGAATAAGGAGATGAATCTTACGAATTAATTCCTGCTAACGAAAACATTTTCATTTAATCTGGACTTCAACTGGAGCCTTACCTTGAGGAATTAAGGCCTGGCTTTTAGAGTCGGCGCAAATCATTCATCAATATTTCATTCGCCCTTATTAGAGCTTCCTTTCGTAAAGAATCTGTCATCTCTCTCTTGGCTTGGCTTGATAACCGTTGCCAGTCTTGACTTTAAAGTGTTGGTTGAAATTTATGTCCTCAAATAGCTTTCATTAATATTTATTTGAAGTGCCTTGGTTTAAAAGAGTCGAAGGTTTATAAACTTTAATATTTGCCGGGAAGGCACTTCCAAGCATATTTTATAATAAATTGCTCCTTAATAATGAAAATTAATATTAATCTAGCAGTTTAAATTGTATCAGTCTCTATTATGAAATCTAGTGGCAACCTTTTGGATTTTATGCTTCAAAATAACCTACTGCACGTAAAGGATTAGAAACCTCTGCACATGATCCTCATGTTGCAATAAATGTTTTGTTAAACTGCATAACCAGAGAGGTCCATTTTAAAATATTGATTGTAATATATATATCAACCCGACAGACGTTGTTCTGTTCAAACTTTGAAAAGTTAAATTTCAATAAACTATCAAGTGTTTGAACCATTTTGATGAAAAAAAAAATAAGTAAAAATAAAATGTTTTATGCTGCTTGGTGTTAGAATGCGTACATTTATTGCAACTTGATTTATCTAATGCCCACTGAGCAGTTGTTTTATTAACTATTTGTTCTCCCATACTTGATGGTTTGTTCCTTCAGCCATACTTAAAGAATAAAAAGCGTTTTCAGATATTAAGTGTAATAAACTAACTACCCATCCAGAACAAACGGGAAATCCCGCTGCAACATCCCCCATTGAAAAAGAATAAAACAATCGAAAGGATATCGTTTAAAGAAATGATAAAAGTAAAAACAGTTCTCTGAATAAGCGAAAATCACTCATCCTCCCCCCCCCCCCTTCCTCCCGATGTAAAATAAATACATTCTTCAACTAAAATGACTAAAATCTATTTAAAAACGAAAAGAAATTCTTTGCAATTTGAAACATTTTGCCAAATAAAGGCTTGTAACTTTTTTTTCTTTCGAGATAGAAGCTTAGTTTTTCGACCATAGGTCAAGATAGACCTGGAGTAAAAAATATCGCTTTTTCCAATGGTATCAAAAAGAGAACTGTAGGACAATTCTTACAATTTTGATTGATAGATCTAATGAAGAAAGTAGTGCTTAAAAAAATTCAAGCTAAGAACGCTAACAACTCCCGCCCTAATTAAGTTAGAGCATTGAAACAAATTGCTTAGAACGCAGAAAAGTCTAATTTTTCAAACGATATGCAGTATTAATATGTGCAAGTAATATTTCAGCTCCACGTTAGGCAATTTATGTGAAAATTGGGCCTAAATTTGAATAAAAAAGGAACTTCTCATCGAATTTTTTTCGAACCAGTCTGCAAACCTTTCCGGTGCTAAAAGAAAGATACAGTTAAAATTTCAGCGAAATCGATCCAGGAGTTCTCGAGCTTTGCGCGTTCACACAAACACGCTTTTTGTAGACTTCATTTCATACTATGTAGAGAAGATGTTATGTGAATGTGTAGAAAAGAGTTTTTGGCCTTTCGTGACGCTTACACTATGATCCTTTGAATCGTTTCCCATGTCTTTTGATATTAGATTTATTATCATTAACGATTCGAATTTATTGTTTATTTATTTATTTATTTATTTAATATTTCAAATTATAATTAAAAAGAGAAAAAGAAAAGAGTCCAGAGAAAAAAATGTTTTGTACATTTTGATACAACATTTTGGGTCTTCAAAAGCTAAATAAATACATTAGCAAGCGCTTGATGTTTACTTTATGTTTCTGAAAAGTAATATCAGAAACAAAACATACTTCGATTATTTTTGAACTTGAAAGGTTTTTGATGTTTAAATTGAGAAACAGTTTACAGTGGATATATTTTAAAAGCAAGAGGAATGGGATCTAAAGCAAAATAGTAGAAGCCTATTCAAAGTTAATTCCAATCCATCAACTACGTGTATTGAAGTTTGTACTAATAAGAGTTACCATAATAGTGAAAAGTACTATCTTCTGGTCAAATGTAAAACACTAAAAAAATCAGAATATATTACATAAACAGCGCAATTCTCTTTTTTCGGAAGACTCCGTAATTAGATCATAAATTCATCGCTTTAGAAATGTATCCAATCTTCAGTCTTATACGCCTTAGCAGCATTATTTAGAAATATTTTTCTAGAAATTTTTCTCAACTCTTCAATTGGCCCTTTACCGTTTGAGCAGTTTTTTCTTCTTGTTTTTTTCCTGCTTGTTTATAAAAAAGGTAACATTTTCTTTTTTTTTTATACATTGAAAAATATCAATATTTTTCCCTTCTTTTAATATCGCTCAGTATCAAATACATTGACTTCGACGTCGAAAATGATATCGATGGCGTCATACAAACAAGCGTTTAACTTGAAATAAATGTAACTCAAAATGGGTCTTATACAACCAAGTCCTGGAAATCTAAGAGCAAGTTAGCATTAATTAGTTACGCAAGTTAGCAAGTTAGTTAATAATCATTCTCAATTCTACGTATAGTGGGCCTAAATAAATCACAAAACTCTCAAAAATGCTGCTCTCCAAATCAGTGAAGATAGTCGGGGTAATTAGAGAGGACCATTGCGGAAAATGGAAAATTAATATCCTGATTTTGAATCATTAATGTCAGCATAGAATGCGGGAACAAAAATGTCACTTTCTACTATTCATCCTCTTTAATGACATTCAATTTTGTCAATTTACCGCAGAAAATGCATTCATCACGTCATTAGATGGAACCAAAAGACGAAACTAATTATGGATGACGGACCGAACTTTATTAAAACAAGAATGGCAACAGTATCGTTTGAAGAAGTGGACGATTGCATTGAATACCGGTAAAGGATAACGAAGTAATGGGAAAAAGTGAATATTTATTATATTGTGTAAAAACAATGAGAATATATTTATCACTATCGTTTTTTTTTTCATTTTCTTTTGCCGATTTATGCAACACGTTTTTCACAATCATTTTTTTCTTCAGTAGAGTGAATTGCTCTTGCTGGAATGTAATTGTAAAATTATTGTGTGGGTATTTTAAGTTATAGAGACATCTCATCTCTGCTTGCTGTGTTTTAATTAAAAAAAAATTGCATAAAGAAAGTTAATATTAATGTAGTCTCCAAACTTAAAGTCAAAACAAATCATGATTATGTGTTTTGAACGATCCCGGTTTTGTATTTTCACACAGGGCAGAGGTAGTACCCGTTTATTAATACAGTCGGACCTCCATATATCGAAGTGGCAAATTGCGGGAATAAAATTCGATATATAGAAATTTCGATACGTAGAAACAATTTTAGTTTATCATAAAAATCTCCTTAAGACATTAAAATGAAACTAATTTTTGCCAACTAATGCCGTTTCATGTTTTTGAATGGGTTTTCTGCAAGTTTCTGTACTTTTATTACGACTTTCCGATTTCTCACAATAGAAGGAATTCTGCTTGCGGAAATACTAAATTTACCAAATATTAGGGGATTTTTGTTCTGACAATGTAATCGAGAGAAAAGTAAGAAATCAATCTAGTACTTTACTTGAATGATTTTCACTGAAGCTAAAATGATTAGCAATGATAATCAACAGATAATAGAAATAACTTGAAACTGATTTTACTGTTTTACTGGTTGCAACTAAGATTTGAAATAAACTGGAGGGAATTTTTAAGAACTAAAAACGATCTATCTACTCTCCTCTTAACCACAGATTCCTTGTGAGTTTCGTAGCAACCTTTAGTGAACATAATTTTCTCCCCTAACCTTCATTTTTCATGAGACAAACAGTCTAAAGTGGGAAAAAAATCTACGAATGTCTGTAACAAAATTTCGATATATAGAGATTTTTTCGATGTATGGAAACAATTTTTCTATGTAATGGACATGGAAATTTGCTGGGATTTCGATATATAGAAAACTTCGATATGTGGAAGTTCGATATATGGAGGCTCGATTGTACTCAAATCAATGGATATTTACCAGACCTACATCTATAGTTACATAGTTTATGAGTTTTACGATTTTCTACCCACTTTCTTACGACGTTTTCTTTTTTAAATTTGGTTTTCGGGTTTGAAAAAAAATTTCATCCTTACTAATATCATAAATGTGAAAGTGACTTTGTTTGGTTGTTTGTTAGCTTTTTACGCCTTAACTACCAGCCGATCACCCTGAAATGTTGTATACCCGTTGTCAGGGTGACGGTTTGAACAGGGTATCTTTCGTTTAGAAAAATAATATTCCATGATTTTTATTATATTTTTAAACAAAATCATAAAATTGCGAATATACTATCGAAAAAAAGTCATATTTGTTCGATTTTCGCAACATGTTAAAGCACAAGGGGAACTTTTCCCGAAGTTCAAGAAATGATTGGAACCCCTCCTAATTCGTCATTTTTTGAGGGTGACGACAGATCTGGGAAATCAGGGAAAAGTCAGGGAATCATTGTTGAAGTTCCCAAAAGTAACTGATGCAAATACAAAAGGATTATGTACGACTAATTATTTTAACACTGATTGTTGTTGGATTGCTAGATAGGGAAAGTTATGCTCAAATAATAAATATCTCTTCAAAACACAAATGAGATAAGTTCGTCTTTTTTAATTGTTTTTCGAATTTTGTACATGTTTCAATTTCACGTTTTCGTTTCAAAGCATATATCATAATGTTGCTTGAAAAACCGTGCAAAACATCTTGTCCTTAGAACCTACTCTTTGGAATTAAAAATTGTATTTGTATTTTGCACAGCATCTAAAAAGTTTCCAACAGTTTCACGTAATGTTGCCGATTGGTGAGAGACGTGGCGATCAAGAGTTTTGGGGGCTCATTTTACCTTTTAGCGGAGCTTTAAATAAGGTTTAACACCTTATTTTAAAAATTCCACTTCACAAAATGGCATTTTTATTCATTTGGCTGGTGGAGTAACGGTGACATGGTCTTGTTGATGGTTCAAAAGTTTTGACGTATAGCCTTTACAGTAAGATGTGGGAATTCAATTTCTTTTCTAATAATAAAGCTGAAAGTTTCTCTGTCTGTCAGAATCTCTGTGACGTGCATAGTTTTTTTCCGTTCGGCCAATTTTCGTGAAATTTGGCACATAATTAGTTTGTAGCATAAGGATGTGCACCTCGAAGCGATTTTTCGAAAATTCGATTTTGTTACTTTTCTATTCCAATTTCAGGAACATTTTCCCGAGAAAAATTATCATAAGATGTACGAGTAAATTACCAAGTTATCATAACGTGGAACCGTAAAATGGGCAAACCAATGGGGGAGAAGTTCACCATTCATTATTTGTAAATCTACAATCTTGGCGAACCATAAGACCTTTTAATTTTCTACTACGGGCAAAGCCGTGCAGGTGCCACTAGTCAGGAATAAATTAGGTTAAAAATTATCAAAAGTTATGTTAAATTTTTAAAATAATCCGTCAGATAATTATTTGAATATAACCAACAAATAATGTAAAAGTTATATTAAAACATAAAAAAAAATCCACCAAATCCATTATTTATATGTCTTGCCAAGAGACTAACCATTACCCCGCCCTTTGGTCGAATCGTTTTAAATTTTAGTGGAATCTTTAATGTCTTTTTGAGGTTTTTGAGAATAAATAATGCTAATTACGGTTTTTCGAGACTTATGTTCTTGTTTTAATGCCAATAATAAGGAATATTGTCTTTTTAAAGGGTTTTTTATTTACGCTAATGAGCTTTTCCCGGTAAAAGTTTTCGGAACGATTCTAGACAGATTTTCAAAGGGTAAAGGACGTTATATGAAAACAATTATCTTTAATGTATCGTAGAGTTTTAGACTCTGATGTCGTTGTTTTAATGGGTATTTTAGGGAATGTTTTTCTTTTTCTAATGTAGAGTTATGTGTACTATTTTTTCTCTTGGGGATTTTTAGAGCGAGATAATTTGACAGATAAAGAAAGGTTGTTGACTAAAGGAGCTGATTAGAACTGTATTTGAACTAGAATATCAAGTGTTTGTTTACACTATTCTGGGACTGTTGTATTCATGGAAATGAAAATTTAAACATTTTAGTTATATTTCACTTTATTTATTCAGGGGTGAGAAACGTCACGTGATCTCTGCTCTGAAATTTTCAAAACTTATTCATTAATACATGCTAGTGTCAACGTAGAAATATCGGGCTTGATGTTGGTGACAATTAAAGATTTATTGGCATGCAATTATTTAGTTTCAATACTTACATGTATTATGGTACACATTAGATATTTGACTCAGGTTAAATACGAACTACTTTCAAATAGACTGGTACAAAATTTATTCGTTTCTGACAATAATCTGACTTAAAGTACAAATTTAATCTTTTCTGACGTGTATTAATGACTATGACTTAATTACGATATGCCGTTATCAAGAAAAAACTTCTATTCAGCTGTTTCATTTGTGTTAAGGAACTATGGACTTTAAAGATGCATTTAGGTTACACAGAACTGATTTTATTGGTTTATTGCTTTAAAAATACTATTTAGATCATGGCCGGACGTGCTGCATTTAAAATCCGGGCGAAGTCGGGTACAACAGCTAGTAATTTATATTTTGCGGAAAGTATTATGTATGTTTGAAAGATTTGAATAAAAACTGGCATTAATTGCCTCTTTTGAGTAAATAAGAAAATAAAATAAAATAAATAATGCGTTGTAGAAAGAACAAGCGTATCTTGTTTTTTACTAACGTATCACAATTACAAACATGAGTATTTGCATGTTTTCAGAATATTTAAACCGATGTTACGGAAGATTTGGGATCAATTGGCCGGCGTAAGGAATGTTAAAGCTCCATTAATGCCGAAAAAATTGTGAAAAATTATTCTTAGCTTTTTCAATAGATGTAAACTTTCGCTTGATTCTACTCTGCTTTTTCTACTAGACAAGCCAGAAATACATTTATGTATATATTTTTCGGCTTAAATGTAGCTGTCCCATTCCTAACTTTCCGCATTAACTCCGCATTAGAGGGTTTTTACTATATATATATATATATATATATATATATATATATATATATATATATATATATATATATATATATATATATATATATATATACATACATACATATACATACAGTTGGCTCTCTGCTTATCGACGCTCTATTTAACGACGGCATTTCACGGTCCCAGATGGTCCACTGTAGTGTTAAAAGCATTCTATTTAAGGACGCTTTCTACTTAAGGACGATTTTCTGTGGCCCCTTGGAAGTCGTTACACAGAGATCCAACTGTATATATATATACATATATATACATATATATATAGTAAAAACCCTCTAATGTGGAGACTAACGGGACGATTTTAGTCCGCAATAGAGGGGTGTCCGTTGAGAGGGGTTTTATTGCATAAATATTTCGGCATAAATGTAGCTGTCCCATTCCTTACAACTTTTATCTAGACCTTAAAAAATCCAGTGCTGTTTGACGCAAATGTAAAACGCAAAGTTAAAATATATATATATAACAACGTTTAGTCGCACAAATTTCTTATTTCTGTTGGCCGTATGCTACCAATGTTGATTTTTTTTGTCAAATATTGTTGGATATTTTATTCAGAAAAAATAATTGATTTCTATGTTAAATTCTCATGAATTGCATATTGTCGCCTTTACGCCTGCTTTAGTGCTAAAAAGAGCCCCATTCGGCGCCGTAATTGCAATGCGTCTATCAGGAAGACTGCATGAAGGTTGTTTTCACTCCCCCCTCCCCGTTCTTCCCTCACGCATGCAGATGCCCATTCGGATATCATGGTCATTTACTCGCATCATTGCGGAAGTCGGGAATGGCACTCAGGCCATCAAATGTGAATTTCAAACAATTTCTCTCAGCCCACCTCTTCCTCGTTCCATCCTCAATGGAATGGATTGCGTTC
Organism: Uloborus diversus; assembly: GCF_026930045.1. Lineage (NCBI taxonomy): Eukaryota > Metazoa > Arthropoda > Arachnida > Araneae > Uloboridae > Uloborus > Uloborus diversus. The sequence continues at coordinate 95,470,800 of NC_072731.1, read as the reverse complement.
TGTCGCCAAAACTAAACACAAAGGATTGTCGCCAATCATGCTTTTAGAAATTACGGCTGCTGAAAAGTACAGTCGCAGTTTTCTGAAAACATGTTTAATTTGAAGCAATAAATGATTTAAGTAGGGGAACACCTTTTTTTTATTTTTAGAAAAAAAGTTAATTTTGAGACTTTGAGAAATTTAAAGGGATTTCAATGTTCTTTTCCAAAACCCATTCAATTTTTTTTAGCTCCATGAATTTTTGTGAAAATTAGATGACATGTAATGTACTTAAATGCACTGCGGAGAACTCAAATTAATTTTTTCTTTCTTGGTTTTTTTAGTCTCATTTTTTCAAAATTTTAGTTACGCCAACAGCTCCAACAAAATCGTATTAACTTTATACTTTTGAAACTTCGCAAAAATGGTAATATGTTACTGTGATATAAATCTTCAAAAGTTAATATACATTCAATATGTGGTTTTGAAATAATGAGCGATTAAAGTTAGGGAGCAAAAACCTAGATTTTAGGGGAAAGTTTTCAAACAACTTTCACAAAACCTTTTTCTTATTTCCAAATCGGAGGTTCATATTCTTCTCTGGTATTTAACGAAGATTTTTAAAATTATAAAAAAGTGAATGCGCTGAAAATCTTAAGGAAATGTTTTTTTTTTTTTGAAAAAATGGCTTATTACTGAAAGAAACTTTCATTAGTATTAATGATATTTTCTTTGGGTAGCACACCATTATGGCTAAAACTTCCGAAATTCCCATAGGTTAGGACATAGAGCGAAAAGTGATACTGCTGTGTCTTTAGCAATTGATTTTTGCCTTGCTTCAACCAGCATTTAAGCACCTAACTATTGCCTGTCCCATCAAATGTCAATGTTTTTAAGGTTTTATAAAAAACTAGCTGTACCCGACGCGCGTTGCTACAAAAACAACAAAAACAACAAAAAAATACATCATTATACTGATTTTCATGACAATCGGTTGAACGGGGCAGAAGTTGCTACTCTGCAGTGCCACCTGGTGGCGAGTGGCTTCAATGAGCATATTATGCACCTTCTCCGTGGAAAAATACATATATATAGCAATTTTCATAATAATCGCTCCATGTATCAAGTGAAGCCGTGACTATACTCAAATTTTGTACTCACGCAGTTTGCAAGATCAATCAATCGCTAAAAATATAAAATAGAAAAAGTTTTAAACCCCCCCCCCCCCCCCCCCGTTACATGAAATGTCATAAAACAATAAAGAAAGAATTTATTTGTTCAAACTCAAGAAAAATGGCAGCAGCTAACTTCTTATCAATGAGATCTTTCACGCGAATTAATTTCTGCAGCCGATAATTTTATTCGTATTTATCCAATGGATTGTGACTTAAATTGGAATAAAAAAGGAACTATCGATCGGATTTTTTTCGAACTGGTCTATAAACATTCCCAGTACCAAAAAACATAAACGGTGAAAGTTTCAGCCAAATCTGCCGGGTAGTTTTTGCGTTCATGGATGACATAGAGACAAACATTCGTTTTTATATATATACAGTGGCTCGCAAAAGTGTTCGTACACTTTGAAATGTTTTAGTAAAACCAAAATAAGTCGAAACTGAATTCGAATATGAAGTCCAATATTTTTTCACATCATTCCTATGTCATTCTAAATACAACCCATTGGTTTTTTCAAAATATTGACGGATCTTCTTTTTGAAATGGGTCAGAAAACGAAGAGACAGAGAAATAACACGCCACAAAAGTCATCGTAAACTCAAATATTTTCGAATAAATTCATGATTAAAATTATCATATGCCGTTTTATTAATATTTTTGCATTGTGTTGACCCTTATAATTCGTTTGGCTTTATTTTTTTGTTTATTTATTTCTTAATATTGTGCTTATTACTGTAAAATGGCTGGTATTCGTAAAAAACCACAAACACCATTCGAAATTTGAATTTTTTCTTCACAGTAGCGGTAAATTGGTTTGAAATGTCTCTAAATTAGTAATTTATTCCATTCTATAGTAAAGTACTTGATAAAATGCTTTAAAGAAAAGAATCGGACCGAAGACAAGGTAAGAAAAGGTCAACCGGCTAAGTTGACAAAACGTGATCGGAGATTTAAAGTTAAAAAATTTATGAAAAATACACATTTGAGTGCTGTAAAAGTTTCTGCAGAGTTAAATGAAACATTTTACATTTAATTTTCACCTAAAATTGTTCGCCAAGTTCTCTGATTAGCTGGATTAAATGGGACCTCTTCCCGCAGAAATTTTCTTGGTCGTACGAAAAACAGAAAGTTTACGATTTTCGTCACAAAATCAATGATAAATAAGCTGAAAACGTTTTAGAATCACGTCTTATTTATAGATAAAAATAAATTCAACATTTTTGGTTAAATTGTTGTGTAACTGTAAGTAGAAGAAAAAAATAGGAACTTAATTTTAAGAACTTATTTGGATCAGTTAATCAGGACGGTGGAGGTGTTCTAGTGTGAGGGCGCATATCAGCATCAGGACTTGGTAGTTTGTAATTTTTTGATGAAATAATGAATCATGCTGTTCCTTTAAATGTCTTAAAAACCAATTTTGAACTCTTAGCCAAAAATTTGGTTATTGGAAACAACTTTGTTTTTTATCAAGATAACGATAAGAAGCACACGGTTTTCAACGTTTGCGTCTCGTGCCTCGAAAATTGTCCTAAAGTTTAGAAAATAACCCTCAATCTCCAGATTTTAACTTAATGTAACGATTTAGAGATATTTGGAGGCTAGATTACGAAAATAGGGCTTTAAAACGAAAATAGAGCGAGAAACAGTAAGACTCGATGAGTGGTTGAATACTTACTCAGAAATTACGCAAAAAAAAGAAGGAAAAAGAATGAAATCTATTCTCAGGCGTTTAAAAGGTGTTATGAATACTGTATGATATTCTACTAATTAATAACTTAATCAAAAGTTGGATTATTCAGTAATTATACTGTATGATATTCTACTAATTAATAACTTAATCAAAAGTTAGATTATTCAGTAATTAGACATTTTATAAAGTGTACGAAGACATTTGTGAGATAAAATTTCCGGCACTTTTTGGTTTTTGATTATTTAAAAAAAAAAGTTTTAATATTTTTTAAAAACTTTTCATGTAGTTTTGTTAAAAATTGATCATAGATCTTATAATTAAATACCTATTACGAAATATTAATTCTAACTAATGGATTGGGGCCTATTTCGTTGAAAGTCGTAGGTGTACGAAGACTTTTGGGAGCCATTGTAGATGTGCAAACTATATACATTGGCGTCACTGCGGGTGGGGGGGGGGGGGGTCGGTGCGCCCGGGGAGTGTCACCCGTTTGGAGAGTGACACTCCGGGCGGTGGAAATTCAAATTTCTGAAAAATATGAAGCTAAAATGCATTTTAAAGACTACAATTTGAAAAAAATTCGCTGGGTAACCCCCTTGATACCCCCTTTCTGCCACCCCACATCATGGAGTGAAAACTATACACAGAGTTAGGTTCATATTGTCAGTATTTATACCGAAAATCGTAAGAATTTTATGCTTGAATAGAATATTTAAACCCATTTTTTTTCGCGTTTGTGGGGGTGAGGGGGGATAACACAACAAATTAACGCTCTGGGTGTCACCTATGCTAGGTACCTAGGTACGTAACTGCTACATACTGCATTTATTGGTTCAAAGTGCTTTTTATCATCTTCTTATTGTGGCTTGTGTGCGTGTGTGTATGTTTTAACAATGGAGCGCAAAAGAGGAAACTGAATGTTTGAGGAAACGTTACCTCTTGAATTTAGATTTTTTTATCATAATGAGTTTACGTCACGTATAATGCTGCTCATATGCAGAAAAACATTTTTTTTCTCAATTTGCCTCAAATATTTTTTGCTTTATTTGGGATACAGTTTAAACTATTTTGCATATGTCACTAATTGATATAAAGATGCGCAAAAATATCTTTGCAACGCTTCTCAAAATACAGCAATTGAAAGCATAATCCCATATGAAGCAGCGAGAAGCAAAGGGACGCAGATTAAAAATTTGGAAATAACCAGTACAAATGGTAGGTTAACCTCTCCTATGTTTCGGGGCAAGAAATAGTACTACTAGCCCTGGTAGGTTCTGTTATACAACAAGATTTAGAAAAAGTTTTCAGTGAAAGTCTACCTTGGATCTTATCCTTAAACGCGTTTTACTTAAAATTTGAAAATGTCTACTTACATCCCTTTGCTTCTCACCGCCTCATATGTTGATGTTATGTCGAGTAAGGGATTGATAAAATTAACACTATTAGCTTTCGAAATTTCTACTAATAGGTTAAAAGAAAGAAAACATACGATGTCAAAATCGCTTTTTAGGGAAAACTAAAACTGCTGTTATTAGAAAATTGGGAAATAAAAAAACTCCATAAATTTAGACGAAGGATTCAAATATCATCTTGTCATTCGTCCCACCTCCTTCTTTAGTTTGTTCTTAGACACTGAAGAAGTTCTGCAAACTTAAATTTTGAGTTACAACTACGCTAGTTACATGTTTTAAGCACGTAGGAACTTTTCCTGCCTGCATAACGTCATGTCACTGATACCATCTGAATTACAGTAAGTGAGGAACTGATTCAAATTATTAGTTAGACTTTTGTTTGGTTAAATAAAACTTGTATGGGAAGGGAGGGGGGCTTTGATGCTCTAATTTTAAAAGATATAAGTCAAACAAGAAAATAATGATTATTTCAGTAAAAATATGTATGTTTTAAAAAGTAGGTTATACTATAGTTGGGGCAAACCTAATCTGGCAGCGGCGTACTGCTGTGATGATGATCTGTGTAGTCTTTCACAATACTGCCAGGTTGAGGTTGCCCCAACTATAGTTACATGAGGGGGAATCAAGTTTCATGGGTTTAAAAAGCGAAAATCAAATGCGCGTTTTGATTGATGTTTCAAATTTTTCAGTCCATATAACAAAGTTGTCTTCAAATTCTGTATGAAATAAATGATGTATCAATTTTTCTGTTGAAAAATTTGAAATGTCCTGCAGTTACATCAATATGGCATTTTTATGTAGCCATTATTCGTAAGAGTATACACTAAATTATACAACTCTATCAAATATGCATTAAAACTTTTGGAAAAAAATTGATTGGTTCTTTTTTAAGTTAACTTTACTAAATCTAAAAAGGAATAGATTAATGATTGTGAATGTAATATTCATTTTGTGAAGCAAAATGAAAATGAATCTTATAATAATTGACTATTTTAGGAAAACCAAATTCCTTAGCTTGGATTCAGTAGAATGAAAAAAAAAACAATCAAAGTTTCATGTTTACTCTTAGTTCGAATAGAAAAACTTATTACATGCATAAAGCATAGAACAAAAACAGAGAAGTCCTCGCTCGTATTTAAGATGAAGATTTATGATGAAATGAAAATGCGATTTGAATATTTTTGCGCGATTTAAATAATAACCTAATTTAAAAGTAATATTTACCCCCGGAAGCGAATTCAGTGTTCTTGTTCATCTTCGAGACTAAAGTTTCCAATTATTTAAATTCAACTGCCTTCTTTACATAATATTACAGTTTCATTATTTGAAACTCCGTCAGCGATTTTTCAGTCAACTTGGAGCTTAATATGTATAGTTAATTAATGGAATCACTAATTAAGTCAGAGGATCCATGGAGACTATTTAATCTGATCGAAATTAGGGAATATTATTCAAGGATTGAAAATATGCTAGAGTATATTTTAAACAGGTCTTTACTCCATCTTTAACTAAAATTCTGAAAATGGAACGCTGTAAGTTTTATTCTTTAGTGAACAATAAACAAGAAAAAATGCACAAATGGAGCTGCGTTGATCTGAGTATTCCATATAACTGTTCTATATTGATTCGAACTGAAGCTTGCAGTTAAGTTGCAAAGACTGTTATTTTCTTTTATTTCTTCTTCTTTTTTTTTCTCTTTTTGCCCTCCCCAACCCCCCTTTTTTATGGTATTAGAACTAGTCATTGAAATGGCTTTGAATAGGGTAGACCGGGGCACGTTTACGCAGTGTCCTGTTTTCAAAACGAATTATAACTGGAGAGACAACAGCCATAACAGATTGATGCTAGCCCTAGCAAATATCCTCACAAGTTTTTGAGCATTAGTCAAGCTTCGGTCCAGCATGCAGAAAGAATAACCTGTTTTTTACCAAGTCGAGTAAATTTTAAGATCAACGTTATGAAGCTTATTGCGAATAAATAATACTTAGTTAAGAAAGAACAAGTTTATAAAAAATAGCAGAACTTCACCCTTTTTTGAGAATTGCATTTTCATAAACTGAAATGTTATTACATTTTTGTGCACGTTAAAAATATATCCGACATTGGTGACGGGCAAGTTTACGCGTTGAGTCTGAGCTCCTTTAAGCACGTTCTTACTGTGTCTTACTTCTAAACGTGCCCTGCCGCTTTTTTCGCTCCGAACCGTCTCAAAACTTTTTGGTATTTTCAAGATATTTAGTCTTGAAAATCACCATTTAATTTTTAATTGAGTTACAAATTCGTATCTTATAGCTTACAATCATGTGCTGCTGTCCTCATGCCCGTTCAGCTTTTTCTTTATACACTAATCACTCTGTAATAAATTTGCTTTATTTTAACGATGGTAAGACATTATGTGATGCAAAACATGAGCAGAACCACCGTTAGGTGTCTAAATAAATATGCGTAAACTTGCCTCGGGTATCTGGGGCAAGTTTACGCAACCGACTTGGACTCAAAAATAATTCTTTTAATGGTTAAAAACACAAACTGAGCACGAACTGAATCTCCCAATTTTGACTCCATTAACTGCTTTATAAAACTGTAACGTCTAAAATTTCCTAAGTTAAAACATAACATTTAGAGAATTCATTGAAACAAATCCACGTAAATGTGCCCCGGTCTACCCTAGTTCCATCAAGATTCGAAAAAGGTGCAACCAGAGCTTAATTTCTAAGGTGAAAAAAAGGTATTGCATCCCTATAGTTTCCAGAACCTATTTTAATGATTTAGCTTTGTCTAAAATAAGAAAATTTTAGACAAAGCTAAATTTTGTATCACAAAATTTTAATAAAATAATCTTGCGAGCTCCCATGTAAATTAAGCATTGGGTGAAAATAATAAATAAAGTCAATTAAAAATAAAATAAAAATAAAAAATCAGTAAATATGAAGAATTTAAAAGTAGATAAATAAAAAAAATAAATAAAAATGAGAAATAAGTAAAGATAATTAAAAAAATTAATTAAATCGTCTTTTCACGGTAAATGTTACTTAATCAACTAATTTAGAATTAAGATTCTTTCAGAAACCTTAAGTACCTGCATGGGATTCTTCGAAACTGTAGAAATGAGCAGCTGTTATCGACTTTATGATGCACTTATTACTATTATTATTATTTCTTTATGTTTAATAATGGATTGGATAAAATGATGAAGATGTAAGTTTTTACTTTTGAAACAATTAAACAAATTTTTATCGTTGATTGATAATATTACACCGACAAACTTTTGCTACGGTGGCCTGTATAGTAGCTAAATATAAATTATTACCCCTTAACGTGTATTGTAGCTGCGAGAGAGTCAAAATCGCTGTTTTTATGTTGAAAGAGAAGTGCAAGAAAGTATGACCAAAAATGTATAACGTTTAATAAAACTGGAACCAGTGATCAAAAATGCACTGAAAATACATCAGAAGGAAAAAAAAAAAAAAAAAAAAACATGCGAAGGAAAATTCACAAGTGCATTTATGTTTTTCACCTTTAAACACACACACACAAAATAAAACAAAAACAAAAAATAAGTAAATAAAAGATCATCCAAAACTGCATAAACAACCAAATGGACGTCAAAAAGAAAGAAAACGAAAAAATACCGATGGGTGTCAGTTTTTTTCATTTTTTAAATGTTAATCACTGTTGTTCTATTTAAGTTGAAACGAAGCTAATGTTACGCATAAAAACTTTCAATTGGCATGAAAATTATTGGCATGCGAGCATTTTTAACTCGCACGCATTACGAATTTTTTTAAAAAATTGCATTACTAGTAGAATAAAAAAGGAACGAAATGAAATTTAATAGAACAATTACTTTTTGAGCCCATATACTGCTCAGTAAAATTCAAATGATATGAATTTCGTTCCCCCCTGCTCTTATAATCAGTACTGAAAAAATGAAGGAAAGTTTCAATGTTGACACATTAATACAACTATTTTTTTTTAATTGCGCATTTGATTCGGCCTTAGTAACTTTATTTTTACTGTGTTATTAGACTGTGATTTGGCTCAAAACTTAACAATTAAAAAAGTGCTAATTAGGGTTCCATCATCAGATTTTTGAACAGGAGGGTAACTATGGATACTTAACGATAATTTTATTGTTACTTTGTCATCGATTTAATAATGGCACACAAGGGACAAGTTAACATAATCCATCAACAACCACATGAAGTGGTTTATACAGGTATCTTTTGTTTAACCGCATTATTATTCATGAGTTTAGAATTAAACAGTGATCTACTTGCTGTATTGTGTGTACAGATCTAACCATATTGTTGTAGTTTATTTTCGTGGCTGATCTGAATGATACGAATTAGAAAGTGAAACTGTGTTGAACAAGGTTAATTGCGTAATTAATTGTAGTTACTTGTCAGTGAAGAAAGAAGTAACGTTCTTTAACCATTTAATGGGAATATCATATAGTGTTATTGTAAACGAACATCACTATAATCTGATTTTATGATGTTTAATGGGTTTTTGGTAGCTCGAAAAATTGTCGCATTTTGAAGCGCCAGAAATCCGAATCAGTTTCATCGTAGGAGCTAATTTCATGCATAACACCATTTAATTAAAAGCTGAATGATGTGATAAATGAAACATATTTCCTGTAATGAAAATTCGCATTATTGTGCAGTTGGTTTATTCGAAGTTGAATAACTTTTATGTAAATATTGACATAAGAAACGGCTCCTGTCTAGTTGTGAAAAGTTGATCCACTAAGGGTTTAACGATTCCATGCGTTAAAATACTGATGAGGGTTGCCCGATTTGCTTTGCTGTTTGGCACTGTGTTAGTCCAAGAATTTCTCATCTTCCAACCAAAACATTGTCCTGTTCATCCTGGTCAAGCACCTAGTTACCAGGGCCACACTATAACAAGGAAATGAATTGAAAACAGCCGGATCGGACGTTTTTGATAACCATCGAGCAATGATATAAGTCACTGGGAAGGCACATATGTGCCTCCTCTTTGGCGGGAGTGCCTACCGTAGGCGAGGGGGAGAGGGAGAACTACGTGGCTGAGATTGTGCCGTTGAAATTTTTAGGGGTCTTTCACTTGTTTTGGAGGGTTATCGTGTTGTTCGGGGAAGGGATATTTCCTGCTTTATTGACTCTTGAGGAACGGGCATCTTTTTCATGTAACACTTACTAAAATCATATTAAGTTAAGAATTATACTCGACTTTAAAAATTAAAGCATTTATTTTCCTTAAAAAATACATTAATAGCAATTCAGATAAATATTAAAAAGGAGAAATAAAATAAAAATTTGTTTTTCCATTCTTGCGGTTCCTGTTACTGATTTGACAAACATGAATTTTAACATATGGGGTAGGAAAGGCTCTGTTAAGCGTTTCGTAAAACTACAGGAAATCGAGTTTAGAATAAGACGCAATCACAAAAATCAAATTGTCGAAAAGAAACTGTTGTGGCGTATCACAAACCAACGAACAAAAAGAAATTTTCCTGCGGTTTAGCACAGGAAGAAGAAACACTGGAATCAATAAAACACTAAATTCACTCTGCTGTGGAAGAATCCTGTTCGAAAACACCCCTGCGGTCTTTCTCTTTAATGTAACGTCGCATTCGATGTCAGAAAAGAAATTGTCTTATCCAATCGAGGGAGATTATTTCCTTCGATGTTCCCCCGAACTCCTGAAAATCTCGTGATTTATCTTACAGACGAGATATTCGGCCCAGTGAAAGGGTGTGGGGCAGCAGGGAATAGTACTGTCACTCTAATATTCTGGAGCCCCGTCTAGCGGTGGCAGCATATAGAAGACAATATCATTCTCCGCCCCGCGTGTCATTCTGCCTGACATTTCATGAAGTTCATCTTTTTCAATATGCGGGTTTGTTAACCGAAGTAAAAGAGAAGGGGACAGTTTAAGGAAGGAGAGGAGATGCGATTGGAAAGTGAAGTATTTCGATTGTGCGTTCCGAGGAAATTGAAGTGCCCCCCCCCCCCCTTTTTTTTTTTTTTTTGGAGAAGTATGAACTGTTTTTGTCCTTTTGAGAAATGTCGAATCTACGTAATTTTCGAAAAAGGTTTAATATATTGGTCTTCTAAAAATTAGAGTCACTGTCGCAGCTTGAATTCACCTTCTGGGGGAGGAAGGGTGGGGGTTTGGAAGTTTTTACTTGTATAATAAACTACAATATTAGAATTGATAAAACACGCCAAAACTAATGGCTCGGTGGGTAGGCGCAGAGTGGACAATATGAACCGTTGAAAAAGTTGGCACAATTTATATTGTATTTTCAGCACGAGATCTTAAATCGCATTTGAACTCCTTATGATTTGAAGCTAATGAGATTTAATATTCTTTCTTGATCCACAACAAATTAATTTTAAGCTCTTTATGCTTACTTATGCACAAATTAGTGATCATTAACTGGAGAATCCATAAAAAAGGTAATTAATTGGTGGTAATTATTGAAATTGATTAAAAAAAACAAATTTGTTGGACATGTTATATGTATGCGAGAATGAACCATTTGAATCTTAAGTATGGAAGATTTCAATTTTTCTGCTACGAGTTCTCAATGGATTAAGCAGAAAAGAAACAATGAGAAAATTCACAATGATGGAAAATCCATCATACACGAGTACCTATTGAATTTTGAGCTTATAAGTAAAGGATAAACTTATTCATACACACACACACACAAAAAAAAAGGCATTCACGCACGGCTTCGTTTCGAGCAACTAATTTATTTATTAACTAGTGGTACCTACACGGCCTTGCTCGTGGTAGAAAAATTAAAAGGTCTTTTGGTTCGCCTGTATATTTACAAATAATGGATGGTGAATTTTTCGCCAATTGGCTTGTCCATGTTACGGTTCCACGTTATGATAACTTGGTGATTTACTCGTCCATCTTATGATAATTTTGTTCGGGAAAATGTTCTTAAAATTGTAATAGAAAAAGAACAAAATCGAATTTTTGAAAAATCGCTTCGAGGTGCACACCCCTATGCTACAAACTTACTTTGTGCCAATTTTCATGAAAATCAGCCGAACAATTTAGGCGCTATGAGCATCATAGAGATCCAGACAGAGAGACATCCAGACAGAGAGACTTTCAGCTTTGTTATTAGTAAGGATTTTTATTATTTTTTCTTACAAAATTCTTGAAACAACTATGTCAGTTGGCTTTTAAAGAAATGATATCTTCATACGACGCCACTGTTTCTCAAATGGTGCGTCAAAAAAGGGCAAGGTTGCAAATTTGAGGTCAAGAAAAAGACAAACGATGTCATTTAATTGCCTATAAAACGTGCTTAAATAATTTATATTCTGAATTGAGGTGATAGCTTCAATTTTTATGAAAGGTTACTAATAAAGTTTGTTAAAGTGAGAACTATTGGACTCCTGAAATGGAGTGAAAAGGATAGTAAAAAAAATTTTTTTTAACTTAATAACCATGACTGAGAAACTACGTTAGTGGTACTAAAAATTGAGTCTGGATATAGATTGTAAAAACGAGAAAGAGAGTGCGGATTTCAGGGATGTAAAAAACTCTTCCTTTTCTATCTGTTGTATCCAATCAATCATTATTACTGCTTAAAACCACATGAAGTGTCACTAAAAGTCAAGCCTTTGGACATAACTTGCAAAAGAGAGAGAATTTGGGTACAAAGCGGAATATTTTCTCGTTAGTTGCCAAAACTCAGCTACAAAAATAAATTAAGAAAAATAATCTTTGTTGGGATTAATGCCTGCATGAGTTTCGATTGCCTTTAACAGGGACATTATCTTTTGATCTGGGCAAACGGGCAAACGCTTCAGCAAACTTCCAGGTCAGATTCAGAGAAACTCTCGGATGCTTGTTTAATTAGTGTACAAGGTCCTCCCTCCGCAACGTCAAAGCAGTCGGCTGCTTGGTAATGAACGAGAGACCGTCATCAATGGATAAATGGGTAATTAGCAGAATTAGCGATGTGACTTTCCCTCGTTAGTGCTCTCGACTTTCCCAAATAGAGGTGTTCCGCCCAGGGTAAACCGTCCGGCGGTTGTTGGAATCGTTTAGTTGGAGAAGGGTGAACTTTTGGGGGTTCTAAAACTTTTGAAAGAAAATAAAGATTAAAAAAAATATGTTTACTGAAACTTAATAATTAATGAAAATGGGGGAGGGCGGGTGGATTGATCTCCAAATGTTTTTCAAGTGCAATATGTTCACATTGTTAAAACGTTTCCTGGAATTTTACGGTAAAATGTACCAGGGCAATTCCACTTTGTCGGACGTAAAAATTGCGCGAAATTTACTTTAAAAAACCAGCACATTTATTGGTTAACAATTTTGAAACAGATCAAAATATTTTTTTTAATACTTACCAATGTATGTAGAATTGTTAAGCGTAAAAAGAATTTCTAATAAAAAATTTTATCTTAAGGAAAAAAAGAATTAACTTGTGGTGTCGGACGTGTGAGCTGAATCAGAAAAATGAGCATCTGAAAAATTATCCATGATCTCTTCTGATGATATGTATACTTAATGTATACTTCTGGTTAATGAAGAAGCCACAGATGCATAATTCTTGTGGCATACTGATCAACACTATTCCAGCTTTTCTAGTAAAATGGACCTCTGGTTGCAGTGGTGGTCCGATTTTGTTGAGCCCCCCCCCCCCCCCCCCCCCATGTTTCAGCTTTTTCATTGCCACACTTTTTTTTTATTGTTATCTTACTAACTATGCTCTCTACAGCTCCTTTCCTATTGAATTCTGCAAAGAAATTCCAATTTAATTTATGTTGAATTTCTGCTCAAATAAATATCTTTGCTTAAATTGTAAGCTGGGTCCATCTGAGAAAATTGGTATATTTTTTATTTATTGCTTGGGTATTTGGTTTTAAGATATTTCAAAAGGTAACTTACGAATTTATGCAGAGTGAGTTTAGTATAATGCAAAGGGAGTTAAAAATTGTTGCGAAAGTTTAAGAGATTTCTTTCGAAATCCACGCATGGGATAAGAAAATAGTGACTTGGGCATGTGCCCAGTTTGCCAGATTGGACTTTGTTTTGCTGTAAAATTCTCGCATTTTAAGATGTTCAATATACAGAAAAAACTATTCCTTGTAAGTTCAGTGCTTCTAGAAAAAAAAAATAATAAGTAACAAATTAAACCAGTTGTGATTACTCAATTTCCAGTTTCCTGGTTTAGAATTTTTTTAAAAATTAAGAATAACCATTAATAAAGACATTTTTAATGACTTAAGTATAAAGAATCATTATTGTTGTCCTCTATACCTTTTAGTTTAAATCAGAGAAATTCTGTAATCAGAACAAGGTGATAATTTTTAAAATCTTGGTGTAGGACGTAATTAATTTTTTACGTCCGACACCATAAAATAACAGAAAACTTCTTTTTTGAATTTTGTTTAGATTGCATATTTTGAATAGTAACTGATGTTCTGCATGAAATGCACCGCCAGCTCAGTCAATTACCAGCCGAAGACTGCAGTTTCGTGCTTATTAGCACTCATCAACCCGGCCTAGGAGTGACTGAGCTAGAAATGGGAAACCTCTTAAGGAAGCCTAGAGTGCCAAACAAACTGGTAGCTAATACAGAATTAGCACTTGTTTGGCACTCTAGGCTTCCTTAAGAGGTTTCCCACCTTTAGCTCAGTCACTCCTAGGCCGGGCTGATGAGTGCTAATAAGCATGAAACTGCAGTCCTTGGCAGTGTTTAATTAATCAGGCAGCGTTTTTATTTTAATGGAACTTTTGGAATGGCAGTGGCTCCAAGATTTCTAAAAACGTACCACTACCGCTTTATTTCTACTTCGTCAACGTGAAGCTTATGCTTTAGTAACTTGGATTTTCTCATTTGAATAATTAATATGTCCGAGGACATTTTGATAATTACACGATTGCCAAATTTTGTGACATAATAATCTTTCCATTCTACCGTTATCAGCAAGGCAGAAATACATCACTGCCTAGTTTTTGATGCAAAACATTTGGCGACAATTGAAAAAGAAAAAATGTCCTGAATGTCACTATGGAAATGATTCTCCTGTACTAAAACATATGAATTCCCTGACATCAATTAAGAGTAAGATTTAATATTACTGTGTGTGATAAGTCAAGCTGATTAGTACTTTCTTTTACTAACGTTAGTGTAAAAACATTTTGATGTTTTTTCCCTCCTTGTTATTAGTTCAATTTTCGGAATTGTGCTTCGAAAGCACTGACGTGTTATACTGTTTTTTCAAACAAGTTAATTATGTCATGTTGACATTATTGAGAAAGAGTAAGGGGCAAGAGCAATGAATACCATTACAATGGACAGATTCTTGTTAAATATCTCATTAACATCACAAAATTTCCATTACTTTGGCTTTACTCCGAACCACAAAGCGTGTAATTAAAGTTCTAAAATTTCCATCATTACACGCCGTAATTACAAGAAAAGCTAAAAGCAGACCAAGCATGGACCACTGACCACCAAAAACTTTTATCATCTCATCATGTTATTAGTCATAGGCTCATCTAAAAGATCACCCCAATGCCCTAGTGAGTTTCAGTTTGGGGCTGCATTCGCAGAAACCGGTGGGTGCTTGTTTAATTAATGGGACACGGGATCACACCAACCTCCCCTCCACCCACCCGGTATAGGCAAAAGCAGCCTTCTGTTTGTTGATGAACGAGAATCGGTCATCAATGGATAAAGATCTAATTAGCGGAATTAGCGAAGCAAACCTTAATCATTAGTCGTTTCGTAGCACTGACCGTTACGGACTGGGAGGGCATTAGGTTAACTAAAGTTTAGATATGTTTATTATTTTAGTGTATGTCAGGTCTCTACTAGTTTTTTTCTTTTTGTCATTTTCTTGTAAATTTTGGCTCTAAAATCACACTTAAATAAATGCTTTTAAGGGTATTGTTTGTGTTACGTAATTGGAAATTGAATGAAATTTAAACGATATCTGTGACAGAGCCTTTTTACTTAATTTCGCGTTAATTGTTGTTAGTAAAATTAAAAGAGTAATTGAAACTCACGAAAACTTTTAAGCTTTTGGTCTTCGGAAGCATATTTTGTTGCAGAACATATTAGATTATATGTATTGAGAACAAAGTGACTACTCATAATACATATTATTATTTTATTATTTGTGAAGAATTTTTAAAGACTTCCTTGATGTTTCAAAATAAAAAAATAAGAAAAATAAATCTCGTAGCGTTAGTATGATGTTAAGAGTCATTTTTTTTTTTTTTTAAAAGCTGGACAAAGTTAATGGGGACCTGATAGTTGACACCTTCAATTTTCCTGAAACTTTCAGGATATTTTACTGGTATTATGATAAGAAAAAGTGAAGCTTCTTTCCTCTCTAATTTGACTTGTTGGCCCTCGAGTGGAGGCCAAAAATTTAGGTCGTAAGAAAAATGAGCTAAATATATGATTGCTTTGCTTCAAAAGCAATGAGTGAACCGAGCCAGTTCTTTTAAATAAGGATACTACTTGATACTAGGTACATTCTAGTATAATTATTTTGGTGACTCACTGATTACTTTCAGGGCAAAGGTCAACTGAAAATGTTCCTTTTAAATATTTTTTTGCCTTTTTCGGGCCCGGAAATCTGATAAAGCCGTGGGTAATCCTTGGAAATAAGTATGTGATTAACTACTCACCACAGTATAGTAGTAAGAAAAATATAAAATAGAGCTCTCGTTTCTCTTGTCTTTAGTAGTTAAACAGTCTCAAAGTCGATGATTTTTTTAAAATGACCAAGTTTAGAGGTCAATAATTTTGATCGCGACGGGTCAAAAACTTGGGGACACAGCTTTAGTTATATAGTTATAGTCCAAGAGGTGTAGTTATCATTACTTTTGAAGCAAAGCACTCATACATTTAGCTCTTTTTTTTTTCATGACTTTAACTTTGATCCCTACTCAAGGACAGACAAATCAGTTTTTTTAAAAAATAAACTTCAATTTTTCTTATCATAGTACCACTAACACATCCTGAAATTTTTACGAAAATTGAAGACATCAACTATCAAAAGTGTCCAGCTTTAAAAAAATGACTCTTAAAACGTTGTTTTAAATCACCCTATGTGATATTTTTAAATGCTATTATTCTGGAAAATCCTGTTATATCTGCCTTTATTGTTGTTTAGCACTTCACGAAATGTTAAATTACGTAATAAGAGAATGCGCAGTAAAAAAAGGAAAATTGTGAAATATTTTGCGGTATTTTCGTTTAAAATTAAAAAAAAAAAAAAAAAAGACGTTGAAAGAAAAGTTTATACTATTGTTTTTAAGTACTTACTGCTAGAGTTATTTTTTATTTTAATAAATATTCTATTGTAGTGTGAAAATGATAATCTGTAAGTCTGCAGGAATCATTTCTCAATGATTGTCTTTTCATTGCGGCCTAATTTTAAAAGAGTGCAAAGAAACCTGCATTAATGTTTACAAATTCCAATATTTAGAATCCATCGGTACTTTTATTTGTGACTAACTTCGTTCTCTTATTTTCTGGAAATATATATTAATGATAAAATTCAATAAATAAATAGATAAATAAAAAGAGTACATATATACAGGGAGAATCTAAAGAGGTGGGCAAACTTTTCAGAGGTCAGATCATTTGGAGTCACTCAGAATAGCAGTGTCAGAAATTCTTTTATCATGGGAGAGAGGGTACTCTGCGGGAGTTTGGGAAAACAAAAATTTTCCCTTTATGTGGCGGGTGAAAAATCCAGATAGTTTGAATGCAAAAATATTCCTTTTGTTGAACACTATGAAAATTAAGAAACAAATATTTCTATGTAACAAAATAAACTGTCTTTTTTTTTTTTGTAGCTTCTTCTTAACGTCTCAAACATAACACTTTGTCTGCATGGAAAAAGGGGCTTCCTGCAATCGCAAAAGCGGTACATGAATTATTATTATTATTTTTTTTCAATTTTTGCTTCAATAACGTTCATTTCATCACGTGAAAGAACTACTGCATGGCCCTATTCTTCGGGAAAAGTTTCGTGTTATCGAGCTCCCATAAAACGCCCTCTACCGCATGAGGAATGCATTTCTGACCTTGCAAATCTGTGCGATTCGTAATACTAAAGGTATACCCTATTACTTTTAAACTTTAGCCCTCTTTTCAGGCTCCTCTGCGTTTTGTTCAGTGATGCATTTTTTAACTTAGTAATAAAAATATTGATTCTTTGGTTTACTTTGCGTTGTGTTTAAACTAGCATTATAATTTACTCACTTAGTTTTTGGAGGAAAAATATTAATTACTTTTGTCTTATTTCAGAGGTCTCTCCGCAATGCTAGCCGGAGCTGATGGAGAGGAGGAGCTGAGTCCACTTTGGGACGACCCCTTCGCCGCCGACGGCGGCTGCGAGTGTCCGCCTCCGCCGCCCCCACGCTTTCTGATCCCTCCTCCCCCTGCGCCTCCGTCTTCGGCCCAGTGCCGGGCCGGAGACGGCTCCGCCCGGCTCCAGTTCTGCCAGATAGAGCCCGTGGGGGCGGAATTCACACAAACCGCCTTCCCCTCCCTGCCCATCATCGCCGTCTGTTCCTCGGTTGTGCTCGTTGCTGTCTTGGTAGCCACCTTTCTTCTTTGGAAGTAAGTAATTTATTTAAGTACTCTTTATGCATTTACAGAATGGCCCTGAAATAGGGGTACCCCCTTTATTTTCAACAACATGTTAGTCATGGTTGAATGCTTGCTATATGCAGTTGCCTTAAAGTCATAAACGTCGGTAGCACACCATCCCTGTCACAGTAGAGATGAATTCCGCGATGTGTTCTCAAATGTTTTGCGGCAAATCCTGTGCGAAACTCTGAAAAACATCACTTATGTTACGTCATGGATAGTGCTCGACCGATGTTTATGACTCTTAAGACTTCAAAGTAACTGTTTATATCAAACACTCAACCGTAACTGATATAATGCAGAAAATAACTGGATACCCCCACTTTCGAACCCTCTGTACATCATTAATACATGCAGGGGAACCACGAATCTAAATTTTTGGGAGGGGAAAGTTGCCGAATGAATCCTTGGCATCTGTTGAGGGCTTTAGGGGGAAGAAATTTCAACTTTACCTGTATTATGAAGCACTCCTAAGATGAAAATTAAGACGTTGTTGCAAGTAATGATTTGAGAATGGTTTACCTTAACTATAGCGTTGAAAAAATTCGTTAAACCTACCTCATGTTACACATGTTTACATGAATTTTAGCAGTCAATAAATCACGAAGTGCCCGAAGATGTCATTCAACCTTTTACTGAGTCGTCTAAAAGATTTCATCACTTACCAATCAGCTCTGAACTCACTGGTAGCAAAAAATAGAATCATGTCATGGCGTCACATCATTCGTCGCTCTTTCAAATTCCGAACAAAGACGTGTGGTGAGTAGTTGACTGGAAGATAGAGTGAAAATTCCTTGCATGTGCTAGCTGCGGTATTTTGCATTCATTTGTGATCATCAAAGTTGCAATAAACTAGGCTAATTAAAGTAGATATTGTTGTATGTGCTGAGGTAGATTTAAAAAAGCTGGAAAAAAAAAGACATGGTAATACACGAGTATGTTAGAAAGCTTGGTATTAATCAAAAAATA
This sequence comes from Uloborus diversus, assembly GCF_026930045.1. NCBI lineage: Eukaryota > Metazoa > Arthropoda > Arachnida > Araneae > Uloboridae > Uloborus > Uloborus diversus. Next base: position 95,451,929 of record NC_072731.1, on the reverse strand, counting down.
AATGAAAGTTGACATCTTTATTTTAATTTTCACTATGTAGTATTTAGAAAAATAAATACGCAAATTAGAGTTTCCTGCATTAGATTAAAAGGTGCATTTTTGAAAGGAAAATTTGGATAACGTGCTACAAAGTAATAGGGTGGTTACTGTATCCTTAGCTTAGCTAGGTTTGTTGAATTAGCATATATATTATCGAGGAAAAAAATGTACGCTGCTAAACTCTGACTGTATACGCTTACACTGTAATTCTCGAGCGGTATGGTTTCTCTGGAGAAGGGCTTGGCATAAAAAAGGCTGTAACGTCGGTGATGACAAAAATGAAAAAGTTATAGAAAGTTAAAAAACTAATAATTTCAGTGTCAAAAATATTAAATTCTAAACCATTATGTTTTATTCACAAATTAGTTTTTATGCACCAAGTTCAAAAAAAAAAAAAAAAAAAAAACATCAAATAAGAGCATAAATTGAACAAATTTACTGAAAACACTAAGTTTGCTTTTTAAACAGTTTCAGAGACTAATAATTTGTTTAGCTATTCAAAGTAAACCCTATAGAAATATATATGTAAAGAGACAATATCCCGCTCCACACATTAAAGACATTACTTACTACTAACAGGATTATATAATAATTCAGTCACATAATTTTCACCTTTTTTTCAAAGAGCATTGTGCTTCACAGTGTGTGTAGGAAGACAAATGGCTCGTCTAAGCTGATGTCGCATATCACGTGATGTCATTTGAAAGGAAAAGGTGGACGAACTTTCTCAACAGCCACATAGATGCCGTTCCGCTTTTAAGGCAGGCAATTAAAATAAATCACATTATTTTCTGAATACTAACGAAAAGTGCTTATCGTTTCCTGTTGGGATTCTATGGGAATCAGTTATTTCTATTGTGTTAGAATAAACATAGTTATAAAATTTCTCTAACATTTTAATGCTCTGTATATCTTTTTAAATAACTAGAAAGTTCATAAGCAAAAAAGAAACTTCATATTTCACTTGCAATAATGTATTTAATATACTTTAAGTGCCAAGATAATACCACCGTGAAAATACACTTGACTGAGGAGTATTTCTAACTTTGATATATATTTGTAGAAGTATTATACATATCTCTGATTTCCTGACTTTTAAATTCGTTTAACGCTGCAGTTTATAAATATGTTTTTTCCGCTTTCTCTTTGAAAATATTTTAAAATGTTCGTAAAATAAATGTAAACAAATCTATTTAGCCACTATTAAATTTTATGCATATTTATAGACCAATTGAATTGGAACGTTTTCTCGTAACGTCAACTAAAGTATTTAAATATCTAAGTTTTAGAAGAAAAAAAAATGCGTGTTAAAAGTAAATTCGTAAGAGTTTGACAGTAACGAAACTCTGTAGAAATCCAACTACCCGAACTTCGACTATCCGAATTTTGAAAAGATTGGAATATGAAACTAGTGTAAGTAAGCTAAGAGCAAACATTACTGGAATGATGAGTCGGCATTTCATAGTTCAGTTCTATTGTTCGCTTCAAATGTACGAACGCTTAACATGTAAAAATGTTTCATAGTTTTTTTCTCCATTTTCAACACTCATAAAGTGATTAATTAAATTAAAATAATGAAATAAGATCCAAGTATCCGTATCTTTGATTATCTGAAGGGGGTCTGGTCTCAATTGATTCGGATAGTTTTGGCTCCACTGTAGGTAAGGACAAAATAAATCGAATCTACGAACTGAAAGATGTTAGATGCTAAAATTTTGTTACGCTAAGAAAAGCTTAAACCTCAAAATGACTCGATTTCTTCAGTGATAAAAATTTGCTATGAAACAAGGAAATAATTGCTGGGAAAATATTTCCACAGGGACAGTATTTTAACTAACCAAATCTTTTCACTGAAACACTGATCCATGTTGGTCAATAAAAAATGCTTTCAGCGATTGGATGATTGATGAAAAACCCATAAAAGACAAAAGAATCGAAATGACAAAACGAGAGATGGTGTTACATATTTGCCTCCTCCCCATTTTTCTCGTGATAATCTTATATTTTTTAATGTGTTATCCATTATTATTTTTTTTAACTTGCATATGCAAGTTTTTTTTTAAAATATGATTCACTCTTTAATTAAACATGAAATGGTGAAACAACTCTGAATAGTTTCAACTTACAACTCTGAACATTCTAAAAAAACCTTTTAAAAAAACTTGCAAAAAGGAAATATATATATATATATTATACATATGAATATTTTTATTATTCATCCACAAATCATTTGAACATCCATAATTGACTCTTTCAACTAAACACCAGAACTTCAATGCATGTCGTACTACTTTCAACAAACTTTCATATGCAAAATAATCTTTTATAAATGAATAAAAAATATATTTCATTCACATATGCAATTTTTTTTTTACAATGATTAAATTTTTAATTAGCGTGAGTTGATGAACCAACTGGCAATAGTTTCGACTGTCTTCCTCTACGTTCTAAAACATGTCTTATAAAATCAAACAAAAAGAAAAAAAATTATATAGGAACATTTTTTTTATCATTCATCAACAAATTATTTGAACATCCATAATGGTTTGACTCTTTCAACCAAACATCAGAGTTTCAAAGCATGTCGGACAACTTTTAACAAACTTTCATCCCTTATGCATTCCACTTGTTTTATAGCCGGTTTGTCATAACACAGAAACATGGCTATCAACGTAATGGAAAAAGATATCTTGGTGCCCCGCTTATATTTCATTTCCGTAGCTTGAAATTTATCCGTACATTTTTTATGCATTTTTGAAATCCCACTCTACCTTTTCCTTTCCTAGCATCACTTTTTATGGTGCATTTCCAGTGCGGTTTATTAGAGTGAGTTTTTCAGCTAGATCGTAATACGAGATCTATGCAAAGGAGCGCTTACTTTGATTTTTTTTTTTTTTTTTACAAATGCATCGGAAGGGAATGCGTGTTTTTTGTTATTTTTGTGTAGTACTTTATACGTTTCCTTACCTTTTTATTATTTTTTAATTTTATTTTTCTTGCATTTTTCTCCTATAATATCAGTATTTATTCTTTTTACGTATTTTATACTATTTTATGTCAGTATTTATTAAGTATTTTATTATATCAGTTAGTTAATATTTTATAATATGTGCATTCGTTCTTTTTTCATAATGTATACTATTTTATCTAAAAAATGTTGATCTAAAAAATAAACGGATTATTATGCACAAATAAATTTTTTGAAAACTTATCACTTACTATAAAGCTCGTTAAAATGATCAGAGAAATAATTTCTTCTCGAGATCAGTTTAAAAGTACAATGAAGTAAGAAATATTTTTAACATGAGGTATAATAAGATTAAATAATTAGTTCTTCAAAATTGCCTCAGGTCATAAATTAAATTATAATAATTCAATCCAAATAGAACTACCTGACAATGAGTTAAGATTTGGTTTAAAATCTTATGGTGCTATTTATGCATTTCTTATATTATGCTAGTATTAGTTGTTTTGTAAATTGTGTTCAGTGTCTATCTCTATCTGTTAGCGTTACAATCTGATCCAATATCGTTTTTCTTGGCGGCGTAACACACACACACACACACAAAACAACTTTTATTTTACCTCACATTCCTTTTTTCCTTACCTTATATTTCTCTTTTTTTTTTTTTTCTTTTCTACTTTTAAGATATGGGCATGTGAAGAGTTTTTAGAAAAGTTCTTTTTGTATATCAAAACGTTTTCATTTTGTTGTTTTATCATTAATATGTAGGACAGGTGTTTTTTGCCATCTTTAAAAAAAATGGTTTGGAAAATGCTACACGTGACGTTGGTAGACTTTGCAATACTTTTAAATTATACATTCGTGAAACATAATATGCATTCTTGTTCATAAACTATTGGACAAAACGTGATAAATAAAATAAAAATGAACCCACACTCCCTATCATGCCACTCAAACATTTCTAGATGATTCTAGACCTTTCTTATTTGCATAGTTTCGAATCATAGCTATCTGGATAATAGAAAATATATTGAAAGTGGAGTTTGTATTTCTCTTCTTCAGATCAAAATTCCGTCCTGAATACTTCTTTTGTATCTTCAGTTTTTTTCTTTCTTTATTCTTCACGTATTTGAATGTTTTTTTTTTTTTACTATTATTGGAGAAGCTTTTTGAAATGGATCATAATAATGGCGTCTCAATCTTTCAAGAGGATTTTGATGATTTCATGTGAATGATGTTCCAATTTTTTGAAGGAATTTTTGAAAGTGCGAAGTTATTTCTTCTGACGACTTTCCATTTTTATTCCTTGTTTAACGTTTTTACTGAAGCACGTTTTGAATACTTTTAAAGTAATATATATATATATATATATATATATATATATATATATATATATATATATATATATATGGGAAGGTTGCCGTCAATGAACCGCATAACAGATTTCGATTTTTTTTTAGAAAGGAAATCCAACTCTAATTTCACGTTACTTATAGGAACAGTTTCTCAGTATATTTCTCTTTTAAAAGTGATATTCACTTTCATGATAAATAAATACAATAAAAAATGAAAATTAAAAATAAATATTTCAGCATGTGGTCCATTCATGGCTACCGGGTTGCTATGGATGAACCATTGAGTTTCCATCGATGGACCACATTCTCAAATTACCAAATCAAAGAGTAACTTAAATATTTATAACAGGCGCTCAATAAAAACTACAAATAACAATAAGTGGTAGAAAAATAGATTTACTTTCAAAAATGTTTTAATTTTGGATAAGAGGAACATAAAAAAAAAAAAAAAAACAGCACTCACACAACACACAGCTGTTGTCATCACATCGGGTTCACTACTTGATATTTTCCCTACCTGTGCAACACAGTTCTTAGCTAATAACTTTTCAACCTCTTTTGAACTGCTAAGAATTTAGTTAAATCGGTTTTGCAAATGTTCGTTCGAAGCAAGATTGAACTTGCTCTCTAAAATGTCAGAGAATATTTTTGACCATTTTATTATTGAATTCAGAAGCTTAGTCTCAAACTACCTGAGAATATAGTGCTAACAGACTTTTTGTATTAATTAACTATGTGAGACATGTTATTTTTCTCAGCTTCTTGAAAGGCCAATTCCCCCAATTTTTCGGAAGAAATTCAAAACGTTCTGCTCTAGTTTCAAAATATGATTCACTAATCATATTCCTATTTTTGAGGGTTTATCTCTCTCCTAAATTTTTAACAAGTGACTAAGGTAACAACAAGCTGGTTTTATTTTCCATGCTATTATTTAAAGTTGGTTTCAGGACTCTATGTTGTAGGCAGACTTCGCTAAGGCCTATACCATCATTTCTATAAGCTACTGTAGTACGTTATATGCTTTCACTTGTCCACTTGCCATATTTTACTCATTTTTCTGGAACAGCAAAAATATTTGAAACTGTATTATTATGTTTTAAATTTTAAATCAATTTTATTAAAAAAAATGGGAGAAGTTATAATAAAATAAAAGAGTTTTCCTGAATTACCAAGAAACTATTTTTTAACTATTTTGAAAGGTAATGGAGCTGAAGTTACAACAATATTTGAGTTTTTCCATGAATGAATCATTTTGTTACGTGATCCATTCGTGGAAACGCCTAGTTGTCCAATTATAGCAACTGCGCCATTTTGAATATTCTTATTGGTGTTACTGCTGTGACGAATCATGATGAAACATAAAGTATGAGGAATAGTATTTTAAAAAGGCACTCTTTTAAGTCAATGTTCAAGTTTAATTGTTCAGTGATATTCAAGGCATGTTATAACTAAGTGAAAATCTCAATAATTAGTAAGACAATAGTAGAAATCTTTTCTGACCGATTAACAATATGATTAAATAATTTTAGCTACTCGACGACTCTGCAGTAGATTATTTTCATACAAAGAAAGGTACTAAAACTGATTACTTGTCTGCACTAACTCTGGTACGGGAAATATCTTCGCGGTCTAGCAATGGAACCGGTTCATTGACGGAAACCTTCCCCTATATATATATATATATATATATATATAAATAATAAAAGTGAAAAATATTGAAAAGACCACACCAAGAGCCCATAGATGCGCAACGCAGCAAAACTAAAAAGCTAAGTAAATATAATGTATCCGTACTGTCCCGTGGAAGGCTAATTATCGGAACTTGTTTTCCTAATTAGTCGAGGCGAAACCCCCTGCTTTTAGTTTTAGGTTTGAGCTCTAGTTTATTGTTTTTAGCTTAGCAAGTGGTGCGTTTGCCCATTGTTACTCTATATTGCTTGTACTGGAGCTTAAACATTCTCTTCTAGTTTATAGTTAAAATTTTGGTCTTTTGACCATAATTAATGAATCCTCCAGTACTGTCCCGAGGAAGGCTAATTATCGGAACTTGTTTTCCTAATTAGTCGAGGCGAAACCCCCTGCTTTTAGTTTTAGGTTTCAGCTGTAGTTTATTGTTTTTAGCTTAGCAAGTGGTGCGTTTGCCCATTGTTACTCTATATTACTTGTACTGGAGTTTAAACATTCTCTTCTAGTTTATAGTTAAAATTTTGGTCTTTTGACCATAATTAATGAATCCTCCACGGCTGATGAGCTCTGGATTCACTCTTCATCTATTCCTACTTAATAGCTGTTTGCATTTTTCCTTTTTATCATCATTTGTTATTTATAATTTGTTAAATATTTGTAATTCTGTTTGCCTAATTTTATATATATATATATATATATATATATATATATTTCATGGTTTCTTTTTTTTAACTGTAAGGCAAAACTGATTGGAAAGCAATTTTATTTTTTTATTTTTTTGAATTTTTTCAGCATAGATTTTCTTATCTCATGAGTAGGGGCGCCCCAATGGGAGATCACGGGAGGTCAGTATGACTTTACAAAGATCGCCTTATTATGCAAACTTTGACGATTCGTCAAAGTTATTATCATTCGGCGAAATGTGCTGCTCCATTCGGTAAAATTATTATAATTCGGGAGTTGGAAAAGTGAAGCAGCGCACCCCAGATTTCCAAACCTAGCTGACACTAGACAACAACAACATCATCATTCGGGAAAAATTGGAGTTCCTTTCGACAAATTCACAACTTCTATTTTCGCAAAAATTCAAGTACGGGGTGCCCCTGCTTGTGAAAGCATTATGGCCGATTTCCTATAGTTAAAATACACAGTAATGCTTTAAACTAAAACATGGATTTTTATAAACTAACAGCATCTGGTATTGAGGAAGCCAAAAAGGATTGCAGTTTCTACTACATGTTGAAATTCAAGTTACTTTTCAAATTGATGTTAATATTTAGCTAACATGGCGCTGGTGATTACTGTTGATAAAAATTTGTTTTCTGAAAGAAAAAAAAAGTTCTTTAAGAATGTTCTCTTGAAAAATGTAACTGTCATCAAAATTAACTGATTGTTAGGTATTTCCATACATATTTATTTGAATATATGAAATTGTAATTGGTTTACATTAGCCCCGGACATTTTTCGATTAATTTTAAAAGAAATTCAGGTAAAATTTTGAGTTGTACGAGGAACTATTGCCTTTATAACTTTTGAGAAGAAAAACAATTTTTTCTTTTGAAATTGGATTTATTATTATTATTATTATTATTTTTTTTTTTTTTTGAATCCTCTTATGTGACTAAATTTTAGGTAGAAATTACTCCTATACGATATTTTATAGTTCCTAATTATCGAAATTCTAGCTTTTTACTTTTGTTTATGTGTGATCCGATTTGTTTTTCTTTCCTTTGAGGTGTTTTCCTGTGCTTAAAAAAATAAACCACTCGAATTTAAAAGATCATTCATTACAATTACGTAAGGTAAGCTATAAAATGCCGAAAACCCCCCTATTTAATACTTTTACTAAAATACAGTTTAATACATTTACTACTTTTGAGTGGATTTTTTGTTACGAGCTTAGGTTACCTTTTTTTTTCTTTAATTTCTTTAAAAAATATTTCAAGGCATCTTTCGTGTGTACCTGTACCAAGCTATTTTTCTTTCTACCTAATGATACATTTATTTCATTAGTTCTCGAACTTGAGGAACTACACACAGATAAGCACTGTCTGTTGATTTTCAATAGTTAAGAAAAATTAACTTTAAATAATGGTTGTTACTATATTGTTGTTGGGTTCACTTTATAGATTTTCAAGGTAGTAGTTTTTAAAATTATAATACTAAGCCTTTTAGTATTAGCATTTCAGTGAACTTAGTATTCAGCTCACAAAGACTGTTTAATAGTGTTGAGAGAAATACTTATACTGAAAATAGTTTTCTAAGGCCTACAATTAAAGCGGATTACATGGAAGCGGATATCCAAACACCATTAATTTCATCTCATATAATTATCCCATTAGCGATAGGATAGGTTTAAGCATTCTCTTCGATAACTGCAATGGAAGAACCAATATTCAGCTATTTCAAGAAGATTAATTTATTATCGGTCGAAAATATAATACAATGTTCCGGTGAACCTGGAGCAAGAGCATGGAGTCAGAACTCTTCAGAGCTAGTAGTTTAATATGTATTTTTTAATCTCTCAGTCTTTTAAACAGTCCTGAAAATTAAAAATTTTAATTAGTAGCCTGTTGCCAGTAGACACTTTTGATTTAGTAGCTATTATATTTATTGTTAATAATCATTTAACTCAGAAATTTAAAAAAAAAGGACATTACTTCACTTATTCTTGTAAATGAAAATTTTAAATGCTTTCATACGATTTAGAAAGCGAGCAATGTTTAGCCAAATGTTTTATCAAACAAAAAAAAAAAAAAAACTGAAAAACTGAACCTTTTTTTTTTGCAGTAATTTTTTAATACTTCTTTATGTGGTAAATATTTCAAATTGATATCTGAAACTCAAAAGGGAGCATAAAACTGCAGTAAAATTTCCGCAGCCGGAGCATATCCGGAGTTGGAGTGGAGCCGGAGCCATTATCTTATTTTCTGTGGCCAAGCCCGACGCCTCAATATTTTTTCGGCTCCAGTTTCTTGCTAAGAATTATTCGAATGATTGAATGTAAATTAGACTGCTTACTGCTTTTCCACAGATAATAATCATGTATACGATAGTTTTTACTGCTTTTAATATTTTGAAGCTTTGAAATAATAAGAATCTTTCATAAACAAATATAATAGGACTTGCACTTCGATTTTCGCGTTTTAACATTAATAGTTAACGGATCACAGGAAAATGATGTCACACTTTTTCATTATTATTTTTGACCCCTCTCTCCCCTTTTCAACAAGTGTCACACTTCATCTTACCACCCCCGCCCTCCCCATATATCACACTATTTTTCGTAAAAGTATCATTACAAAACTGCGTGATTTCTCACTTATTGATACCTTATTTCTCCTCTTTAGCAAACTGTCAGTTTTAGGAACTCCCTCCACTTCAAAGAATGATATCATTTATAGACAACCCCTAAGTGAAATTGTATTTAAATATTATCACTAGTAGACTCAGTTGTAAAATGAATAATCTTTTGTGACCTTAGTTTTATGAACTAAAAGATAAAATACTACGTCTGTAATTGAAACAAGCTTCATTACTTGTTACGTCATATTAAATTTATTCAAAAACTTTTAAGTACCTTCGGTTCGAAGACTTTTCAATTTTTATCTTTAAAATTATGTTTGAGTTGAGCTGTTTTTTGAAAGTTTTCCCATTGATTTTGTGCTAAAATTTGTCACGCATGAAATTTTTACACAAACTCTTGGGAATTAATATTTTCCTTCAAAGAGATTTTGAATTAATTCCCCTAAAATAACTTTCTGATTAAAAAGGAAAAAACACCATTGTTACGAAAATAAAAAATAAAAGGAAACGGGCTGCGTTATTATTTTTGCTTTTTATAAACATGTACGTAAAAGGATGGAAAAAGTGTTTCCTTCTTTGTATTACCGAGCTATACTTTTACAAACTTTGTAATAAAAGCAGTACTAACTTTCATTTGACGTAAAAATCGTAAAAAAGTTGTCAAGAATGTACTTTTACAGTTGAAGAACTTCATAAAAGACAAAGGAACAATGCTATTCACAGTTTCTTCTTCCTTTGCACTCTAGTTTCTCTGTAATAGCAAGTTAATAGGGTTTGATGAACAGAAGCTGTTTGTTTTACATTTTTTTACTAAACGCTTGTAATGTTACGCTAACGTCAATTCCCGAAACACCTGGCTAGTCAAAAAGTGAATTTTTTCCCGACATATTTGGCAAAGTATCTTTTTAAAGTCAAGATGAAAAGCACATCTTGCGTTCTTTTTTGTATAAGTTTTTTTTTTTTTTTTCATTCTCGCCTGCAGCTATGACCTTAGTTTAATGCATGAAAACACCTATTCTCGTCCAGTGACCTCATAGGTAACGTAGATCTTGCGGTAGAGAGTTCTATTGTTAAGCTTGAGGAATATCATTTTGTTAATTCTTGACTTGCTTTCAATGAACTTGTTTCACTGCACTTTTCATGCCGTGAAAATATATTTCTTTTTTTTCTGAATTTTATATGATTTCTTAAAATTATTCTTGGAGAAAAAAATCCTTGCTTCACGTTGGATATTTGATGATTTACAAACGTTTTGATGTATTTAGTGTTCCACTGAAGAAAGTTATCGCCGTTTTATTATTCATCATGAATTTAATGTTTTATTTAAAGCAGTAGCAATTCCTTTCGAAATATGGAGAAAAAAAATCCACGTGTTATTGTCTAAATTACCTCTTAATAATATATTGTTTTTTAGTCATTTGAGTCTTTAATTTTTTTTTTATTTACGAAATAGCAATATAATGTGCTTAAACACGTATTGAAATTGTTATGTTTGTATGTACGAGTATGTATTGAAAAATTTTAGTTACTCTCACTGCAATTCATTACAGAATTTATGTTTTAAAAATAATTCGTTATCGTATTTTTTTTTTTACTTCCGAGGAATCTTAATTTCTCAACTTTAATTTAAGAGCCTCTTGAAATCGTAATCGTTTTCATTTTTTTTCTTTTTTTCATAACTACATTAATTATTTTTTATGTATTAAAAGCGTTGTGCTTAATTAGCATTTGTGTTTGAGAGCAGCTTTGAGAACAAAAATTTGTAATTAAATTTAGACGCCAAAGAAACAAGTTCTATAATTAAGTATTTAAAATGGGATTTTCTATTGAGATTTTTTATTTATTTATTTTTTTGAAGAATATTAAATTCTTATCAACTCTTAAAGATTGAATCACAATCAACTGAATATGAAAACAATTGAAATCAGAGTTTTTACATCAAGTTAATTAAGTTAGTTTATTGTGTCTGGTCTTCATCACGAAGGTGACACTATTACTCCAGTTGTGCATCTTGTGTTTGAATTGTAGTTCGCTTTTTAAATTAATTGATTATGATAAAAATACAATTCATTATCTGCGGACAATATTATAACAGGTGATTAACTAGATTTGGGGTTTTCCCGAATTCTTGTCATCCATTCATGTTATCGAGGCTAATATTGTCGTCTTGGTGGAAAATGGAGCTAACGCACAAAATTACTGTTTGCAGAAAATAGGTCATGAAGTTTTCTGTTTTTATTTAAAAACAATTATTCATATATGCCCAGTTATTTAATCGCCTGCAAGTTGGTCCTGATATACTAATACACCACTATATTTTTCAAAGATGTTTGATTGATGAAGTATAGTAAACTCATTTTTTCACCCGAAAATGTAGTAGGATCTTTTCACCCCTAAAACAACGATATACGTGTAGATTTTTTAAGCCACAGTAACGCATATTGTTTTCTCATATATAAATCAGGTTATCATTTATTTTTGTTTACAAACTGAACTTTTGTTTTGCATCCATTTGTAATTGTTGAAATATACTTAGATTTATGCAAGCAAGCAGTGATCTTGTGATCACTTTATGTAGTTTTATTAGTATCGTTAAACACGTACGTCATTGAGGGAAAACCAAACCAAGCAGATCTTGCTATCTTTCGGGCCCGAATCTGTTAGTGCCGATGGATGGGGTTGTTTCCGAAATTTTTAAAGTATTATTTTTTCTGAAAGAGCATGTTTAAAAAGATAGAATGTAACTATTTTTTAAAAAATAATTTGACAAAGTTTAATATTTTTTAATAAATATTTTAATCGGTGCGCAGATTGAAATTCATTTTTTACACTTGTGCACATGACATCACATGTGATGAAATGTCATTCACTGATTAAAATGCAAGTTATCATAACCTGGCAACGCGGTTGCAATCAAAGCATTAACATTTAGAGGGCCAATGAAGTAGCGTGCCAAAGTACACCATTTGGGACGTCATGAATAACGCGCCTTTTTACAAAATCGAACATTAAAAAAATAAATAAATGATAACTGTTAACAAAATAAGTGTTTTCTGACTCCATGTATTTATTTATTTATTTCTTTTTTGCTTATTCTAACAATTTCAGTGACTAATATAAGTACTTCTGGCTGAAGGAAACAATTCCATTGCAACAAAACTATTAATTCGTGCATTTACCCGTCAATTTAATTTATTTTTCCCGGCCGAAATATCTGTGCGTCGTACCTTAAATAACTTTTCATTAACTTTTAATAAATACTTTTATCATAACGATAATTTTAATTTGCCGTATTTGTTTTCCATTACTTTCTTTAGCTTGAAGCAAAATCACAGCTCAGTCAAACACCAATTTGTTTTGAAAACAGTCGTAATCTTGACCATGACAATTAGCATTGCAATTTGTGGCAATTTCGACTACTAATACAACGTTCATGACGACAGAATCATTACGATCGTCCCCAGTTCTTGTCAAGGAGTCAAAAACTTTCCCTCCTTCGTTGAATGCTTCACTCGGGACACTTACTTCATAAAGAAGCATAAAATCCCATCCCGCATTAAACAGCAGTCTGGAAGTCTTGGAGGATGACTGCTTCCTTGGCGGAGATCATTAAATGCTATTGATCCGACCGAAGCAGTAAAAGCTGCCCTTTCAGCGGTGAAGGATTTTTCGGACCTAATTCCGACATATTTCTTCTGCACTCTATGGAGATTAATTATTTATTTGGCTCCATTTTGCTGCAGATGTGGAATATTTTTGGAGCATTAATACGGACCTAGATCTGAATATTTTGCGAGCAAATTTTAATTTGACGGCTCGACTTTTCGTCGGGTTAATCTTCGCATTTCTTTTCGCTTTCTGGGTAATGATTGACTGTTCAAGGGACGTCTTGAAGTTGACTGGATGCCTCTTTTTTAATATCCTCTTATCCTTTTTTTTCTTATTTCGATGCTGCTGAGTTCTGATTTTTGTCAGAACGAGCAAAGTTATTCAAATCCTCCATTCGTTGATGGTAATGATATTGTAACGAGTTTTATGCAAAATGGTATTGACACAAAATACGACGAAGCTTAATTTTCTTGAAAAAATTGATGAAATAAATATTTTACGATATTTTTAGTGTCGTTAAACTAATTTTGAGTCATTCCTTTCTGGGTATTAATGGTTAACTTTAAAAAAAAAATGTTATGTGCATATTTGTATTTCCTCTCCTCTTACTTATATTAAACGGTAAGAACTGATTGAAACTGAAAAACAGTTCCCAGATAGGACGGAAATTTTATGTCGGCGAAACTCGGGAAACACCGTTGATGGTGAGCAATCTTTCATGTGTTTTTTCAACGATTTGAGTTTTATTTTCCTTGGTTTTTTCTTGACAAGTTATACAACATCATTCTGCAAATAGCTCGTTTTTGACAATTTAGCTCTTTTTGTTTCGCTTTTAATTTACTATTAACTTTATCTTGCTATATATAATCACATTGAAAAAGGCTACAGAAAAATGCTAGAAATGTAAAAATTTGTACATAAACTGCATATAAGTACCTTGTGTCTTTTCATCCACAATATCACACCTTTTATTTTAAAAATGTACTCAACCTAATGTACAACCATGAAAACGTTTATTATTTTCATCTAAATTCGTGCATTTATCTAAAGATGTTTTATTTCTCTTTTAATTTTATGTGCAAAGGTTTTTATTTGTTTCTTCGTACTCAATAGTTCCAAAAATGAATTTAAAAAAAACATTTCTTCTTTGTTTATCATTTGGTGTAACTGCAATCTAAACAAACGAATATTTTCGTTTGTACAAACATTGCTTCTCCTCCATCTTTTTTTATTTTTTTTATTTTTTTTATTCGTCATTTAAAAAAACTCGCATCTCACCCCGTCCTTGAGTACCCCTAATTATATATTGGTATATAACTGATTGAAGGTATTCATTACTAATTTTTATTAAATCTTACTTTTTTTTGGTAACCAATAGTGAAATAAAGAACCAACAAATATATCCCCTCGTAGTTTTACTAAAATTTTATAGCGTAATACATTTCCTGCTATTTTAATCCTACAGTTTCACTCATAGGAACCTAAGCATGCAAAAAATAGTTTTGGGCTGTTCTCATAGTTTTTAGGGATGACTTTTAGAGTGATAATGCTTGCTTCCATTGAAAAACTGCCAAATAAAACTAATTAAAATATAATTAAATAAAACTAAATTCATATCTGTGGTGGAAGAGGGAGAAAAAAACCTTTAAAAAATACATAATGGGAAATTTGTTACAGCAGATTCTCAAAAGCTGGCCACACTTTGGCAATACTAAAAATTCCGCTGAAAAAAATCTGATGCGTGTGCATTCCCGAGAACCGGGTATTTTCATAAAAACTCGACCACTTTTCAGTCCATATTAGGCTGAGTTTTTGAGACTCTACTGTCGTATTATTATCATGTGATAGTTTTCCTATATTTGCTTTTGAGTGTGCTTTAAAAACCATTTAACAGTGAAAAAGAGAACAAGACTTGGTAGATCTTAAGTAAACCTTTAGCTTTTTAACAACATAGAGCCTTTTAAACTTCCACCGTCTTGTATTCTTTGCTATAGCAAACTAGATCAAGAATCAAAAGAGTAAAATCTCATCAAAAACCAGGGCACAGTTTAAACTGCATCACTTTAGTCATTAAAGCCGAAAAACAGGAAAGAAAAATACTCAAACTCTTTTTTTTTTTTTTTTGCTTCATTATAACATAAATCCGTTAGTCACGCTAATTACTCCACAAACTAATGTAAGCGGGAACAATAAGGCCTAATTAATTTGTTTTTCCACTCTCATTTAAACAATTCGGAGCATAACGGTTAATTACCCCTTGCAGAAGCGAGTGTTGAAACCCCCAATAGTACTCAGGGGTCCAATTCCAAGCCACTGGAAAAGTTGGAGAATGGAACGTTAGTTAACCCTAATTATATTTGTAAGAGCTTCCCGGTCCGGAAGTTTCAAATGTACGACTGACGTGAAGAGCTCTCCCATGAGGAGAGGTCTAGCTGACTTCAACGGCTTAATATTTGATAGATGGAGTAGCTCGAGGGCAGCTGATTGTTCAATTATTGAGTGATGTCATTTTTCAAATGTGTTTGCTCAGATATCGTTTCGTAAATATGGTGTATAGTTTTCATGTGATCCGTGACATTTCATGACAAACATCGTCCCAGTTTGAAATGTCTCAAATACTTGATATACTCAGATAGTCAAAAGTTAGGGAAGAAGAAAAATGGGTTTTATTTTTCTTCCGGAAACCTATTTGAATTGGCAACATTGGTGCTCCGATATGGACTGGTTTCTCAAACTCTCGTTTTAAGAGTAGTGTTCGCATAGGGTTTACTCCATATATGTCGTATACTCTCTAACATTTTTTAGGCGCATAGTGTATGCCCTCAAGCTTCAAAAAATTTCATATTATGACATATTATGTATGTATGATCGCATACACATATTGTGCGTAGCTGGTTACTGGGAGTATACCCTCAGAAAAATTGATGGGAACATCACTGCTGATCACTCGATGTTTTGTGAAGTTTATTTTTAAGCATAGGTTTTGTCTGATTTTAATCATACCGGACCCCTTTTCACCCCTACGTCATTACTGTTTTACCCCTTAGCTTTCCCAATAACTTAGTAATGGGGTTGCATACCGTGTGAATTTTCAACTGATGAAGAAGGTGAAATTCGCTGCAATGGTAGAGTGAGCGACGTATTTACCGATACGCGTTTAATTTTTGGCAGGGAAAATGTTTGCATAAATATTTGCAATTAAAAGCCAACTGACGGAAAACCTATTTTGATGTTCTATTAAATTCTCTCAAATAAATTTCAACAACTCTTTTTTACTATCGTTAGAATCATCGCTCATTGGCATTCCGTAAAATTTGTAATTTACAATCATTTAAACACAACAATTGTCTGCTATTAAACTGCAGATAGTTAGGTATTGAGTAAAAATTTCACGTAATCTTCTGCTCTCGTTGATACGTATTTCGATTAGAAAAAGGTAAAAACAACTTATGGGGTCAAGAGTACACCATACTTGATAAAAATCACGATTTAAAAGAAAGGTTTAATATAAAACTTTGGAAAATCGGAGTGAGGTATACTTGAGTCCCTTTAAAGAAGTGAGAACATAGTGATCCTAAGGTATTCCAGCTTAGTTGCAGGAGGGGGCGGGAGTACTAAGACAAACAATAAAGCAGGCGGAGACTGACGGACATTTCTTAAATTTAAATAGTGTGGTTAATTTTTTTTAAAATCCACAAATGTCATTTAAGTAATGAATTTATTTTTCCAAATTTTTTAAATTCAATATTTTTATAACAAAATGAAGTTTTTCCTGTTTTGTTTCATTTATGTCCATTCCCCCCCCCTTTTTTTCGTTTAGCTTTTATCTACTTCTTATTTCGAGAAATAGTCTGTAAGGGAAACAATAAAGTTGAACATCAAAATCATCACGAAGGAATTTTTATTTTTTTGAAAAGAAAATTAGCTAGCTCTTATTTGGAGCATATTCGTTGATGAATTCCGAAACAATATTCATTAGTTCAATGTAGTTTATGTTCTTCCATTTAAGCGCCGTAATTAAGAGAAAGCCATTTTCTCCCCGAAGCGTTCCAATTCTCAAACGAAAACTAAATTCACCTTCAACAACTGAACTAGGAAAATTCTTTCAGTTGCATGCTGTTGATAATCAAGAAAAGGAGAAAAAAAATCCTGTAGGATCAATAACTCCACAGGAAAACAAAAACTAAAACGTTTTTGCGGAAAAAGTTAACTTTTTTATCTCTTTCGTGCATGATTGAGTTGTATTGGGGCTTGTTAGTAAAGAATGGTCACCACTGGTGCATAAAACATTCTTTTCTTACAGAACAAGGGCGTTTCGAGTTCTGAAAACAACAGCGTTTAAGAGTAAAACGGCACCTGTGCTTTTGTCCATTTTTTTTCTAAAATTATTTTTTTTTCTTGCTTTTGTTTTTATCTTCTCTTTTTGACTTTATTCGCTTGAAATGTTTTCCAACTGCTCTTTTAGCTTTTTCTTTATCGAATACTATTCTTATTTTGTTCTTTTACAACAGAGGCGAATACTTGAACGAATGCCAGTTTTTTCTTGTACGTGCTTAAAATTATTTGTTCTGGGGGCTACCAAATATTTTAGTTAAGGTATGGATTTATTGGGCTTCTTCGGGTTGTTTTAAGATATTTGTGAGAGAGTAGTACTGTTGAAGAAGTTGAGCACTAATTTTCCTTTCTTGAAAGTGAAGGCTGACGAATGGTTGATGTGCAATGCAAATGACGAACTTCAACAGAAAGGGCTTTAGATTTGAAATGAATAAATTAGTTAAATAAAAACTAAATAAGCTTATTTTGTGGTTTAACTGGAACTTACAATTGCATTTTCAAATGCATTTCTAAAAGCTATTTTAATTCACATTTGACACTGGTAAAAAAAGTATCCCTTCTATTTTTTACTGTTTGTTAGATATTCATTTTTGTTACACCCTGGGACCTCTTAAGTTGGAGTTTGTAGTCACGAAGTTTTATACCTATGCATTTCCTAAAGCTGTACAACACTGCTAAACGCTCACTTAAGTTGTGAGGTTTTTTTTTTTTTTTTTTTTGGTTCATTTTTGTCACACTCTGGGACTTCTTAAGTTGAAGTTAACAGCCACGTAGTTACATTCCTATGCGCTTACTTAAACTATGCATTACTAAACGTTCCCTTAAATTGTGAGTTTTTCTTTCATTAGTTATTCATTTTTGTCACACTCTAATACTTTAGTTGAAATTAACTGTTACTTTCACACAGTTACATTCTCATGCACCTTCTTAAGCTTTGCTTAAGCGTTCACTTACTTAAGTTGTGAGTTTTTGTTTCATTTGTTATTCATTTTTATCCCACTCAGGGACTTCTGAAGTTGAAGTTAACAGTTCACAAAGTTACCTTCTTATGTACTTCCTTAAACTGGTCACTACTAAACGCTCACTTAAGTTGTGATTTTTTTTTATTTAACGGTGGATTAAAATTGTTTATTTCTTATTTTCATGTTTTATAAGTGTATTTGTATTTATTTGTTTTAGTAATTAATTAAAATCATCTGTATTTTTAATTAGTTAACTCGTGCGCTATCGTGTATTTTGATGCGAGTTCATCTTCCCTTGCTTCAGTAATGTGTTAATATGTTTATTTTAACACATTACTTAAGTAAGGACTGTGTAAACGCAATATTTTCCGTAAAATTTCAACAAAAAGCCCTGGTTCCGGATTGATTGTAAATGTGCAAAAGAAATAATTTTTATACTGCTCCTTTTTTTTTTTTTCAAGCAATCCGTCAACTCGATGCAAAAAGTAAGCTTACAGTCTTTTCAGGTAAATTTGAGAGGCTGTTCTTTATTTCTCCTTTTAAAAAATGCTTATCTAAATTACCAATATTTCCTAAGTAATTTTGCATCTAGAGGCATAAAACTGAAGGAAATAACTCCGTGGCAATGCATAGTTATACAGTGAAACCCCGATTTTACGTCCTCCGAATCTGCGTCTTCCCCGTATTTTTCGCTTTTCATGGAATCAATCATCAATTTTGCTGCTATTTATTTCCGGTATTTTACGTTTTTTAACACAGTAACTTGAGAAACGTAAAATCCGGTTTCACTGTATGCAATTGAGGATTTGAAATCATAAGAACCATTTAAGATGATTTATTTATCCTGTTGAAAGTTGCTCTGCATCTTACGGCAACTTAAAATCGTGTGGGAAATGGGATGCAAACAAGAGATTTTGCAAATTGCACTTTTAATTATTTCTCTTTTTTCCACGCAGCATATCAAACAATTTTAATAACGTGAGAAAAATGCATTCGCTTAGCTTAGTATTGTATCCGAAAGAGCTACAAAACGATTAACACGTTTTAAGTCAATACTGATTCCATTTGAATAAATTTAGTATTAAGATTGGGTTTCGTGATAGCTGTCGAAACCGAGCACGGAAGAAAATGTCGTCGAGGGAAAAATATGGTGGAAAAAAATAGAAAAGATTTTTTTTCACTCATCTCGGAAATATTTTACAAAGTCTGATTATGTTATGTTATGAGTACTTAATATCTATTCGTTATGCATAAAAATATTTCTTTTTTCAAGGTTGATTACGGTTTTGAAATAATAAATTTTATTTTATTTATTTATTTATTTATTTATTTTGATGATTTAAAAAATATATAGTTAAATATGCGCAATTTAATAACTGCAAACTTATGTAAATACACATATTTTAATTTTCATGGATGTTTTTCTTTCACATTCGGATGCGTAATGAAAAATTAATGCAGCAATGAATTGCTTTATTTTAGAATAGTTCTTCATATTTTGAAAATGTAAATGGGTACTATACGTATGTATTAATGTCCAGCATGCACATGCTAGTTTACATTTACTAACTAAAATTAAACAAAATTTAGCAGTAATATACTAAGTTCGCTGTGCGATAATCTGAGTTTTTTAAAAATTGTTAGATTAAATAAAGAGCTCTTCATAATGTATAGTATCCATATTATTCTAGCATAAGTAATTTTCCAATTTTATAGAATATAATCCTATATCGAGTTGTTGCTTTTTATCTTTTGTTCAACAAGAAAAAGAACATTTTATGATGGTTTTCTAAATCAATTACGACACCTTTTTATTTGCTGTTTTATACTTTTGCATGTTAAATTTACTAACATGAATGGAGTTTTACTAAGTATAATACTAATGCTACTATATATGTATAACTTTTTAAAAAAATGTGTATCAGTATTTGGGCCGGAAACTTAAAATGTTACCTCAATAGGCTCTAAATTAAGTTATTCTGTTCATTATTTTTTCCTAGGTATCAATGAACTTCTATTGAACCTTAACTAATTGCAATTTTGTTATAAGCTTCCTTCAGAAATTAAGATAAAAGCCTCCTTCTCTTCCCCTTAACGAGTGTACAATTTTATTTCTCATTTTCCCTCTTATGTTTTATCTTTCAGTAGGCATTATGACTAGCACATATAAGTATTTCGAGGAAATGTATTTATTTAGCTTTTTAACATGTATAGTATGCAGAAACAATATGTTTAGACTAATGTGGCTAGTACAGGTGGGGGGGGGGGGTTACAAGAAGGACGACTGCCCCATCACTTTCAAAAGCAAAGGGGCCTTCCCATACGTTTTTAAGTTCAAAATTATCGCTGCATTAAAAAATTGCTATAATTGGAAAATGATAAATTCGGGAGTTCAAAAAAATAATTGACTTAATTAGTGCGTGTTTAATATTTTTTCACGTTATATTTTTCATCTAAATTAAAATAAAACTTTGAATTGGAAGGAGGAAGTCTACCGTGGTCATCTGTTTTGATTTTTGAGAAGATCATGTAATTAATAACTACGTTAAAATCCAATAATGTAACCCGATTTCCCTAATAAATCAACTTTATGGGTACCATTCACTTATACTTGCCCCCCTCACCTCCCGCATCTCCTCTGATCACCCACCTTTTTGGTACACCAGCCACTTATGTGTATAAGCGGATACAGACTACCATTTTAGAAGGGGGAAGGGGTCACACTGTCAGTACCAAATCAGTCAATAAGGCACTTTGTAAAGCATAAATTTACTAATTAATTTCATAAGCAATGAAAGGAAGTAATATTTCAAATATTTACTTTTAAAAATAATAAATGAATTGAAAAGATTACTGAAATCGTTTTCATTTTACTCATAAGCTGTTTGAACACAATGTGGACGGATAATATTGTTGACGTTACAGGGGGAGTTGGTCACGACCCCCTTGTATCAGCCACTGGTGTATACTCGATCGCAAAACTTTTTGGAAGTTGGGTTTGGTCTGATTTATCCGAAGTGTTTATTTGTTCAAAAATATAATTTTCCTGTTCGACTCTCGACAAGATCTACGAGCTGGGGGATTAATGCATGTACCGGGAACGGAAGGCGCGAATTGAAGCAAGAAATGAACTTCAGATCGATTCGATTTTCAAATCCTCACTCTCCCAAATGATGGTGAGGAGGAGGGAAAAAATCCACACCCGCAACAACAGGCAGGTCTCAACCTCGGCCATCCATTTCACAGGAATGACATCCACATTTGCATATACGTCACCGAACACTGTCACTCCAGTAAAAATAAATAAAGACGCCAGCAGGAATGACAAGGGGCTGGAACGAATTGCAAATCTTCTCGCCCTATCGTTGGCAAACTGGATGAGGTAGGACGGTAAATTGTATATCTCTTTCGATGCCCCGCACGTAAACTCTATTCGCCGTGTGAGGGCTTCGGGATATCTACTGAGACAACAATTCACCTCCGGGTGTTGTAAGTTCTTTGACACGACAGTTGTAAAGGGTGCTTTGGGACGTAATTTGGAACGTTGCAAGTGTGCTTCCTATCCTCGCCATTCGGTTTGAAGAGGGAGCGGCAGGGAATTTTCTCTCTTGCAGAAATTTCCGATCCCGTTTTTTTTTTCGTCCTTGATTATTTGCCGAATCCACGTTTCCGTGGTTACGGATGCGTAAATATTTTGATAGGCGTCACTAGATTTTTATCCCTCGTCTAAAAATTTAGATGGTGTATAGGACCCTGATTTTAATAGAAAATGTAAAAAATAATATTTTGATTATTTGCTCATATTTTAGTATAACTCAACTTTATATGTATAACCAGAGCTTCAAACTTTCGATAATCTAAATTAGTAGCAAAGTTTTGTGGGGGAGTAGGGGAGGGGAGGAGACAGAAATTTCAAATGTAACAGACACAATGAACAATTTAGATTTAAATTTTACAATAGGACAAAGGAACAAGTGAGGGTTTTTTTTTTTTTTTTTTTTGAGAAACATATATTTTTACTTTTTAATCATTTATTGGGATAAATTCATTTTGTTTACCTTTAAGGAAAAACATGGAACATTACCACGCACAAAAGCACTATTTTCTCTGAATCATTATAGTATGGATCTTATGTTTAATAATTGAAATTTTTTTTAGGATTTAAAAAATCGGAAGTTTTGGACACGCTTTCCTAGCACGTAGTTAAAGGCTGTAGTTCATAGAAACTCGATTTTTTTCGTAGCAGTTGGTAATTTTATGTGAAAGCAATATAATTATAAGCAAATAATACAATAAGTATAAATATTTTAATAATAATAATTGCATTAGTTATGCATATTTTAAATAAGACATTGAGAAATGCAGACATTTTTTGAATCATTAAAATAGTTAAATAACTATTTGGTTTAAAAAATAACATAAGGAAGATTACCTTTCACCAGTGTATGCGAAACTTGAAATAGTTCACAGCAATTTTCTTGCATAATTGCTCTTATTTATTTTGTTACTTCTTTGTTTGTTTTTGTGTTTTTGACTCTATTTTTAATTATATGTGCAGGAAAAAACGATCAAAGTAACTTTCTCATTTGAGATAATTTTTAACCTATTTATTTTACACTTTATTTATCTTCTGTAAACAAAAATGACAGTAATGATCTTGCGCATCTGTATGCGTGCATCCAATAATATGCATAGTAGTGCCTATTTATTTGTACATAGCTATAAGTTTAAGTATATGGTATATATACATTTTTGCAGAGTCATTCAAGATAATTTCTGTTTTAATTTACCCCATTCATTTTAATGGTGTTATCTGTTGTCATATTTATGTATCTATATCTATTATTATAATTTACGCAATAAATATACATAATGTATATCTATTGTCCAAACGATGTATATCTATTGCCTCCCATATTGAATATCTATTACCCTGACGAAAAACTCCAAAAGTACGGCATAGTTGTAAAAAATTAAGAAACAACGATTATAAATAAAGAAAAGAAAAAAAAAGTGGTAAATTGTATTACTAACCTGGTATAAAGTTGTTTTTACCGCATAGGGACTTAGATAACCACATCGGAGAAATGTGAGAAAAAATCAATTATATTAATAAAAGTAGAATACCTTTGAACCAGAAATGCAAAATTTTTAAATGTTTAAAACGCTTAATTTTTATTTCATAGCATCAAAAAATATTTATATATTTTTTTTACATTGCGTGGTATGTGTCAAAAATGGGACGAGAGAGTTCATCAACTTAAAATCAGCATTAAAGAATAGCTCTTGAACATTAACTTAAGAATTATTGGATTATAAAACAGGTTGCATGTAGTATTTGTGCAACAAAATCAGTTTGCGAAGTTAAAAAAAGCATATAAAAGATACTATAAGCTTGTTAACATAGTGCACCCCTGGCCCTCCTACAGTTTCTTATGAAATCAAATAAACTAAAAAATATTAAGCAAAAAGTTAACCCATGTGGTTTGAAAATGCCCTGTCTGTCATATAAGCTTAGAACACACAATTATCTACACTCAATACATTTTATTTATTACTTTTCAGAGTTTCAAACATTTATGTTTTCGGTGCTTTTACAAATTTTCCTTGCTTCTCGGATAAACATCGCATAATAGAATATCGAATATGCAGACAAGGTTATTGCGTCCATTTTATTTTGTGTTCTTATTTGGCCAGTAGAAACAAATAGTGAAATTGCTGTAATCAGGGTAGTTGATGACTGTGTACTAAATTGCCTTAACTTCTAATGCTACTTTTCTTTCGGAATTTTTTTCTACCCTCGCTCTCTTACTACGTTTTGATTGCTTTTCTTAGCTGATGTACTCGGCAACCCCCATTTCTTGGCTCTTTGTTTTGGTCCATTTACTCGCCAAGTTGCAACGAAGGAAGTATAAAAAATGGTTTCTTTTTCCTTTTCTTCGTGTTTGTTTAAATTTATGCATCAGTTAGCCACAGCGCCCCCTCTCCTTTATCTTTGTGAGGGGAGTTATGAATGTAAACAGATTTTTTCCCCTCTTCTACTTTCTTTAAAAGAATATTTCATGGGGGTGGCTAAGATAGTTTATTTCGTTTCCGTTTCCTTCAGGCATGTTCTTTTGGTCAACAAAAAAAAAAAAAAAAAAAAAAGAGGGGATAGTAATAATGAGATGACAGCATGTGCTGAAGATATTTTGGTTAGTTAGTGAAGAAAAAAATTTAATTCTTTACGTAACATAAAAGCAGTTTGAATATTAAACAGTCCTTGAGATAAAACAAAGCGTATTTTGAATCTTTTTGGTGTAGTGGGTTAGAAATTTAAAGAATTTGTTTTCTTTTTAATGTTAAACATACATTGCAGGCGTCCCTCGTATAATATGACTAATTCGTTCCATGTAGTATCAAAACCGTGCTATACGAGACTTTTTTAAAAATAACTTTTTGACTTATTTTTTACGCTAATCCTTCATGTACATAGTAAAAATCATGCGAATGCGTATCGTGTTGTATCGAAACCGTGTTTCGTGTATATTAGTATATCGAAACCGTGTTATACGAGACTTAGAAATAATGTGAATCAAGGAATGTGTACCATGTTTATCGAATATCGAAACCAAGTTTCATAAAACAAAGTCAAACCTTATAAGAGTTATTATCAAACTTTAACAGAATGTGTTAAACAAAAATGAAATTCCATCTTTTTTTTTTATAAATGACCTTCGTGTTGTATCAAAACAATGAAGTATTAAATTCAAGTTTCGTTCCGGTGAAATATTGAAACCGTCTTGTTCAAGTACCGTGTTATACGAGGGACACCTGTATATA
This sequence comes from Uloborus diversus, assembly GCF_026930045.1. Lineage (NCBI taxonomy): Eukaryota > Metazoa > Arthropoda > Arachnida > Araneae > Uloboridae > Uloborus > Uloborus diversus. Next base: position 95,426,850 of record NC_072731.1, on the reverse strand, counting down.
AATTTTATATTTATAAGAAATATTTATTCTAATTTTCTATTAAACGTTTTCGAATATTTCCAAACTCTAAGTTTCTTTATTTTCTATAAAGGTGAACTTTTTTTCCCGTATATGTATTCAAACTGCTAAAAAGCAGAGGCAATCACTATCATCATTAGCATTTCATGTTTTTTTTTTTACTTTTAGCTAATATGTTTTGCCAATACAATACCTATCAAATGACGTCCTTGTTTTAAAAAGCATAATGATTACAATTTAAGAATGAAAAAAGGTGAATTATCAAGTTTCGGTGCGTCTGCTACTTTTTTTTATATTTTTATTCCAGCACATAGTCGAACTCAGGGCCTTATTTCAAAAAAGAAAAAGGTGAGGGATCCCTATTTTCTACGGAGCATATGTTCCCATTCATGTATTCTGACAAGAAAAATAAAAGAAAGAGTTCTTATTAAGCTGTGCATCTCGGGTGCACTTAAAAGCTTTTCGATTCTGGAACGTTTGATTCCAGGGCACGAATTTGATTTTTGAAGACACTGGGCACAATTAATTTAATGTTCCCCCCTTCTCCGCTTATTCTAAATAGCAATAAAATAATTAGTTATTTTGTGTTAACGTAGCCATGCTAAATTTAACGGTACCTAATATTTACATTATGAGAAGTAGAAGTGACGTATACGATAATTAAGCATTATTATACACGATTTCGTCAAATTTTGCCCGTTACAGCAAGCCGTAAATATCAAAATTATCTATGATAGAAATTTTAATAGTGAAAATATATATACTAAACTTGGAATGGTTTTTGGATTTCCAAGAGATTATTTTTAGGGGATGCTTTTTTTTTTTAGATTTGATATTTACAACTTGCTATAGTGCTATATGAAGTTCGTCCAGCTAAAGCTTTACTTATAGATTCGGTGCCCCCTAAATGTTGTTGCCCTTGGCCCGCGCCCCATGTGACCAAGTTTTAATCTGTCCCTGATCGTACAGCTGTGTTAGTTGTGTGCTAAGTTACGTCACATGTTTGAACATTTCTGCAAGAAAAGAGAGAGAAGTACCATTTGGGGGAAAAATGACTGTTCATCAATTACGGAATTCGTAATTGATGTACTAGTGAGCTCACGAGCCCAATCTTGATGAGCTCCGCTGCTTACCACTTATACAAAAAAAAAAAGTGTTGGATCTGATTTTCTATGTAAGTTAAGTCATGATCCAACCCGACTGCTCATACTAACAAATAGTCTGTTTTTGCATGAATCTTAAAATGCACACCATCTTTAAAATAAGTAACAAAGAGTCAATGAAAACATTGTGTACAAAACTAATTTACGAAAAATCATTCATTAACTTCTTATTTGTGTGCATTAGCACTAAAAAATTGGTTAAACTATAGAGGGAAAAAATTCGAAAATTCTCGTCCTTCCCTTCATATAATTTCGTTTTAAGCACATCATTAGTATTTTATTTTCGTTAATAAACTTCTTTCAAATTTTCAAGTTTATCTTTGGAAAGAAACTTTCCTATTCGGGAATGATAAGTTAATTAGGTGTTTTGGGGCTTTGAGGCGCACAGTTCGGGCTTATCTTTTGCTTTCCTGTCCTTATAAAACAGTTCTAATTACCATGCTGGCTGGAGTACTCAATTTTCTTTAGAGATTATGTTTTAAATTAGAGTCAACCTTTTTCATCCCAGTCATTTCTCAGTTGGAAAAGAATGTTGGAATCACATTTTTGTAAATTTATATCCATCAAATAAACCAAATTAGGCAGTCATGTCTGTGCATTTAGATCATTATTTCATTTTTACATTATTGCTAAAACTGGAATCGATTAGGATGAATTGAGTTAAATAAAATATTTGTGATTTTGGCTCATTTGTCAGTCGCGCGTTAGTGGTATTCATTTCTAGGCATTTTTTTTAATTTTGTATTTTTTTAAGTTTTAAAACGAGCACAACTGACACATTTAGCAAACCATTTTCTTCATTTTCATGAAAAAAGCTATTTTTTACAATTTTTGGCGTGAAAACCAAAATGAAGGAAAACAATCCATTTTTTATGGTCATGATCCAACACAAAGCATGTTAATGAATTCAAAGGAAACCAAGGAAAGTTTTGTGTTTCACGGTATATTACAAATAATTTCTGCAAAAAAACAGAGGAAGTTGTATTGTCATATGGAACCCACTTGGTTCCATGTGACACACGTATGGCACACATATTGCACCCCAAGGTGTGCCATAGGAAACCAAATGTCATTTTTGAGGCCTTTGCCGCTGGTACTACAAAGTTTCACACTAAAAGGTGCAATATTCAACCCGTAGTTTGAACAGTGTCCGCGTCAGACATTACGTGACATTAATTATAGCAGATGAATCTACATGTAACTTGAATCATTCAAATGCTAGTGTTTTTACTCTATTTGTAAAAAAAAAAAAAAAAAAATGTATGGTGGAATAGTGACTGGATTTTCTTCGATATAAGTGAGACATTAGTAGTTAAAGAGCAGTGATTAATCTATCACGTGTGTTATTTTGTAATGTCATGCCGATTGTCTCCCCCTCCCCCCTCCTCCAAGTTGTGCGTTGGGTATGGTTGTGACACTTGCAATATCATAGGAATTTAATGTCATATATTTAACGCTTTCAGTTTAATTTATTAGGAAGGCACACCCGTTTCTTTAAAACACACAAATATCATTATTATTGTTTTTTTTTAATCAATTTTTCCACATGAATTAAAAATACTGTGTAACAAAAAATTTGTAAAATAATTTATGCTAGAATACATATTTACTTCTCAATAATGATCTATTATAAAAGTTTATTACTCATTCTTTAAATGCAATAATTTATGCTATTACTTTGTAAATTTAAAAAGGTTCATAATTTAAGTAATTGTTTGTAACACAATCTTATAAGACAGTTCAATATTAAGAGTTCAGTTTTCAGTTTCAATATTAAGATTAAAATATTCTTAGTAAAAGTCAGTCAACGCCCGAAGTTTTGGGGAAAAGGAAAAAAAAAATGTGTGTGAAATAAAACAAGAAAGAAAAATCTTCTTGAAGCGCTCTTCTTTTGTGGAAAATTGTTTGAAGGAGTGTATCTATGGCGAGTGTGAAAAGAAAGTCCAGTGCTTCGCCTTTCGATAAAAATGTATCTTGTATTCGTAACGAATAGAAACGAAAAAGAAACGAACCGACTTTGGAGAAAGTAAAGCGGAACAGTAACTGAGCGAAAGGTATTTAGAAGGGAAAAATATCTTTATTCCTAAAGAACATTTCTTTACCCTACGGCTATTGGTCCTTGTGTAGCAGTCTGAGTACGAGGCATATATTTTTTATTTTTTATTTTTTTAAGGGTTGCCAGGGATTATTTTTAGCGCCAAGATGGGAGCCTAGCCTAATATTTTTAGTTCCTCAAAACTTGTGCTTGCACCCGTTGGATCAGTTTTTTTCCGCCAAAATTATATTGCTTTAAAAAACGAAAAATAGGATAGAAATATTACCAACATTTGGTGCTCAAGCAATTCTGGTAGAAATGGATGAAATTTTCACTATAATATTTATTCATTAATTTGGCTGAAATGTAAATGAGCAACAAATGTTATCGCTGTGTTTAAAGTACATAGCTCGTATAAATATGCTTTATATTTACAGATATATTTTCATGTACAACCTCTTGAATACGAAATCCTGTTATTCGAACGTCCACTGATACGTACGCCGCCTAGATGACGCACATGTACTGTAAATAAAATACGGAATTTTTAAATTTACTTTCTACTGTAAGACTGTTTTTAATGTTTCATAATGCTCTGTAATCCGAACGATTTGATTGTTCAAACTCCCCGTTCGTAGGAGTAATCTGTAATAACATTCCAAGCATTTTGATTCTGATGTGACTTTCGTTACATTCCTCTTCGACCGGAGATTGAAAAAAGGAAAAAAAAAAGAAAAAAAACAAGAAAACAAGAAAAATCAGTAAAATAACTGAAAACGTACATTTTGAATCTCAAGCATAACGATTCCATAAAATAGAATCGTAATGATCATTCCCTTTGTTGAGGAAATAGCTAATTAAGCATTAGTAATGTAAAGTATTTAAAAAATGCGAAAAAAAAAGCGATGCTGGTAATATGTGAAATAATTAAAACAACTCCTTCTACAATTCTCGTTTGCATAATTATTTAATGTACTCAATATTCATCTGATAAGTCATACACGTGAAATTATTTGATGTAAAAATTCACGTTTGAATAACATGGGAATCATAATTGATAGTATTTTGATATGTAGTTTGCAAAATATTAGTTGAAATAATCAATAGAAATCCCAATTATAAGCTTAGACGTTGTAAAAGTACTTAAGAGTCAAAATAAAAATAATAATTTGAACTTCCTTTACAGTAAGGACGATACAAATCGTAGTGTGTACGAATGTTTTCTTTCTTTCTTCATTATTATTATTATTATTATTATTATTATTATTATTATTTGAAATATTCCTTTAGTAGCTATACAGTGAGTTGCATATTAGCATTTATGAACTTTTTTATCTTTCTTATTGGTATAAAGAAACTTCTTTTTTGTCTTGCTTTCTGTAGTTCAGGTATTTTGCTTTGAATTGATGAAAAACTAAATAGCGAAAAAGTTAGTAAGAGAATAAATAACTGACTAGGATTATAAAGTCAAAAACCACGTTTAGTTGGGATGGGGAGTGGGGAATACATACGTAGCAAAAGCACTTTATACAATTTATATACTACACCGCAACATTTTCAAAGAGGATACGTTTGGTAGCGCCATTGCTTTACAACTTTTCTTGTTCAGCATTCAAAGTCAAAAATGGAACAAAGTAGTTGTAGGAAATGCGCGATCACGAGCATCATCGCAAAGTTTCAGTTTTGGATAAAATGATTGTGAAATGCGAATAAGGATGGCAGACATTCTATTGAAATCTTTTGCAGAATAAAGAGTATTTAGTGCCAGCTTATGACCTTATTTTTGACAATTTCATCAACATAAAGTGGTTTGTCATATTTTGTTGCAGCTTCTGTTCCCCTTGGAATTTATAACCACTTTTCTGAATGCGGTTAACGGAACATCTTTTGCAAACAAATCCGCTTATGACTGATCGTATAATCGTGATGGAGTGCTGTGCTGTTCATAATAGTAAAAGTTTGATTTTCCTGCAAATTTCCGCTAAATCTGTTGTGGTAACTCATGCCAAATGCGGCGCGAGACTCTGATTTCTAGCAAGCATCCTGACACAGATGGGAATGAATGTCTCTTTCTTGTACATTCTTCCATCTCCATGAATGGCCTCCCATGCTCCCGAGCAATAAGTCACGACGAACAATCCTTTATCCAGCCTTGATAGTTGGCTTTTCCTCTAAGAGACTTGGCGAAGCAAGAGAAAAAACTTCAAAAACACCTTATGATAAAGGATAGAGAAAGAAAAATGTCCAATGAGATTATTTTTTCTCCCCAGTTGCTTGAACAGATGCCAAGCTTTTTGGTCACTTGGGTCCAGTATTCCGTCAGTACTTTAATGCGGTTTTATGGAACTTCTTAATGCTTCAATATCGGTTAGCTAAGCCGTAAGGATTAATACCATGTTTTTCTTGCTACACATGAAGCATTTCCCCTTTTCTGGACCTAATATGATGTTTTATAAATGTAATTTTGCTATGATGTAGTAAGTGCGGTCTCGTTTCTTAAACAAATATTCGAAAAACTGAGAAGAAACAAAATTTTACTTTTTAATTTATTTATTATAATTCTGAAAGTGAAATTCTGTTAGTTTTCTGTATGACTAACATCATTAGGGGGAAAGATTGTACGTTTAAAAAGCTTACTTGCGATGGCTGTTTGTTGTACGGGTTTTTCAATGATATACTGTCTCACAATTATTGAAATAACTATATTAACTAAAGAAATAACTATTTAACTAACGACTAGGTTTGCTTCGCTGAAAATTGATGTGAAATCACTCCCCCCTCCCCCCACACAAACGCGCGTCACTACCATTATATGGTCAATGCAAGTGCTAAAATCGGAAAATCAGGAAACTAAAGCTGGTTATTAAATGAAAATATAGATCAGTTCGTGCACAAAATTTAACGCAACTACACATAACTTTAAAATTTTTGAACATAAAATTATTGGAACTCATAAAATCAAAGAGCTAAAAACAAATCGATTAGGATCTACGTGAAATTAGCATGCAACCTTCGGCACCCCGATGAGAGGTTACGGGAGGACATTTGATTATTAGGCTGTAACAGACAAAGCACAGCTAAATCCTATTTCAATGTCCAGAGTCTATGGGTAGTTTAATTTTAGGAATGAAAATCCTGAAAAATCCAGATTTATAGATATATGAAGATAAAAACTGCACATAAAAATGATGACGTTCAAACATTAAATTAACTCCACAAAAATGAGCAAATAATATTTACTGTTACTTTTTCGTTGTAATTGTTTAAATAAGCCCTTTCCATCTCCATTTCTCTAGAGCGGGGGGGGGGGGGGCGTTCCCCACTCTGCGTGAGAACTCTTTTCCGGTAGTATTTGTTATTTAAATCTGTTAAGAGTTGAATACCCCTTTCGCTTAATTGATCCTTTCATCTATTATAAGTGCCATCGGTCGAAAAATTTTCTAATGCTCTAAATCTAAAGCAACATAAGCCTATTCCTTCATGCAATTAATATAGGTTAGTATCGAGGATTTGAAAGAAAAGTTTTCATTATCTAAATTTGTATCCATTTCTTTACGCTTTGCAAAGAAATATTTTGCCACAACAAGCACTTATCCGCTACTTCCTCACCCGATATTTGCTTTAAATTTGTATTCGATCCCGGAAAATTCATTGAGCTTTTTGACGTGATTTATTTCAGTTTCATTTTCTTTTCCATATATTATAGTAGGGTGTTTCACTCCTTCCTCTTTTATCATATATTCTTCCAGATGATTCATCTATAGAATTTGATCCAAGATTTATGAAGTTTTCTTCTGTATATAGTAGTTATGTGAGCGACTATAGCTTTCTAGTAGCCGATCGTTTGTCAAAGAGAGGAATTTTTCATTTTTGAATGCATGTCTTTTCTTTTTTAATTCGTAGATCATTTCGTCGTTTTGCAGAGTGCTTATGTATCTGTTGTTTCTTTATATTTTCTGTACCTTACTTTCATACAGTTTACCTTTTTCCTCTGAGATTTCCATGTTAAATATATTAAATGCTTTTATTTTTTACGTTATGAAGGCTTTTAATATATTTCTATACAAATAAAGCAGGATTGAAACAGTTTGCTTTTGAAATAAAAATAGATATGAAGTTCTCAGGGGCTGCCCGAACTTCAATTTTTGGGAGGAGCATGGCTACTCAATTTACCGAATAAAAATTTGCCGATTGGTGAAAGGTAAGCATGCGCACTACACATACCCAACGACAAAATACGTTAGGCTTCATTAAAAACAAACAAAATGAAAAAAAAAGGAAAGAAAACATCCGTATTGCAGAACTATCTCCAATTTTTTCCGAATTACCAGGAAAAAAAAATCATACCAAGGAAATTTTAGAGAGGTCACAGTGTCTTTTCGTGATCGCCCACGACTCCTCATGGGGGACCTCTTTCAATTGGTAACTGCACCCTGCCTTAATAACGTTAATGAATACTCATTCATGGTAGTAAATACTCATACCAATTCAGAAAAAAGCACGAATGATATTTCAATATGCAATGCGGAGGAGGGGAGGGGTGGCAATGGCTACTGATATCGACAAGAAAGTTATTGTTCGGCAAAAAACAAATTGACAACGTCTTTTGGCTCACTAAACTTGCTCGTTCTGTTCGCTTAAAGATGTCGAAGAAGCTGTCCAAAAAGATACTGGATGCACTCACATCGTTAGTTTGGAAAAGTAAAAAAAAAATGTAAGAACAAAAAACCAGAGAGACATGTGCATTAAAGCTAAAAAGGCAAAATACTTCGATAGGAGTCACTTGCAAGATGCGATTTTGAATTTCAAATGAATTTCAAAAAAGAGACCCCCCCCCCCTATATTTTTTCTTTCTTGTATTTTTCGCTGGCAAAGAGAAGAAACGCTTCAAAAAAAAAAAAAAAAAAGAAAAAGAAAAAAAAAAGGGAAGATATTTATTTTCAGAAACTTTCGATGCCCTGACACCGTATTATTGTATATTATACACCGTGTAATATTAAATTAGTAAGAAAACAATGTTGAAAAATAAATCGCTAGTCTTCAGATAAATTCTTATTGTGGTTTAAAGAAGATTAACACGGTAACGTACAGTGACGGCCATCAATATTTAGTTCCTTCGGCTAAATAGGTAAACAACTTCTATTATTATGAATCATTTTTCTTTTAGCACAAAATTCATTGTTTAAAGAACACATTGACCGTTGAGCAAAGCCATTGGCATTTCGAAATAATTAGTAATTTCCTCTATTAATAAAGCAATAAAGGCTGGCCAATCACGTGATTGGAGATCAGAAATTTCGTATTTTAACTTTTAATTCTTATTGTTCTATGGTGCTCAATGTCCATAAGGAAAATCTCTAGGGCACACTAGAATAGCTTGACATTATTGTTTGTCATGGCATTATTTGATTTCAGATAGTACTATTTTTCAACATTTGCTACATTTAGTAACATTTGCTATCGCGCCAAAAGACCCCTCGAGGCAATAATTACTCGCATTCGAACCAGGATTATTTCTGTTACTATACAGCCATTTGCTGCTTGTGCTAACTTAAGAGACTCCTAACACTAATCGCAGAACGCACATGGAAAAGCAACGAACGTAAAAATGTCCGCCTTGGGAGACGTTAGCAACTTTCCGGTAGCTGAGTTGAGTTGAGTTGAACTGTTCCTCGGCCTTTTGCCCAATCTGGAATGGCTCCCGTCGCCCAACACCGAGAAAAATCCAAATCTAATTTCAGACTGATTCGAAAGAAATTAGCCGACGGAAAAGGAAATTTCCCCCAGTTGAGCTCTTGGAATAAGTTTTTCGGGAAAGACACGTGAAGGAAAGATTCTTAAATTGGAAGAATTCCCAATCGTGATCATGCGCAGCGATCACTTTGAAAAACGATTTCTTACTTTAAAGTTCTATCTCCTTTAATTGGCTTTACTGGTATAGATTCTAACTTTTCTGCAGCTGTTTAGGGTTCTGCAGAGCATATTCTTTTTGTCTGCCTTGCAGCAGATTGATTCCCAAACAGAATTTTCATCTCAAGTTGTATGCAGAGGATTCACGTCTGTTTCATGGATTAAGAAGAACAAGACATTTGCTGCCATAACTGTTTTGTAGTAGCAGTTTTGTTTTGTATTTTACCTTTTTTTTTTTTTAAACAAATTCATGTATCTGCGGAAAATTTTCAGCATCCCTCCCCCTCTTTAAATCCTTGTACGGAAGATTCTATATTTTTTTTTTTGAGTAAGAACATTTGAGTACTTCCCGGATGTTTCATATCAGTTATTTGACTTGTAAAGTCAAACAGATACAAACCTAATTTATGTATTTATCTACTAGCAAGTATTCAAAAGAGACAATGTTTGCGCATCGGGAACATATTTTCGTTGAGGGCTGGGACAGAAAAATGGATTTTATCAAAAGAAAAAAAAAATAATAATAAAGAAATAAATAAAAAATAATGTTCGATCGTAAGATTTTCATCATTTTCTCACGAGTGCTCATTTTCTAAATATGTTGTTCAAGTGTCTCAAAAACGTTTGAACCAGCTTTGTTATGTAAATATTACAACATGCATCACAAAACTAAATTAATGTGCTTTGATTTTATCTTACTAGTAAGCACGAGCTGTTCTAGAATGTTCTTTAAGCCTTATTTCTTTTAAAACACCTTTAGGAGCATAAAAATATGTGATTAAACTGTTAATATCCCTAAAATGTAACAAAACATATTATATTGTTTTATTCGTGCAGAAATTCGAATATTGGGAAAATAAATAAGAAAATATAGAAATAAATAACCAAGAATATAGTAAACCCATATTGTGTTCAATGATAATGAATCTTAAAAAAATGTGTTTAACAGAATTTGCTGCATTCTATGTCAAATATATCCAGAAGATTTAGTTCAATCTTACGGATCAAATTACAGTAAAACCTGTAAAGTTGACCACCCTTGTAAGATGACCACCTGTCTAAGTTGACCGCTTTTTTCAGGCACGGAATTAGCCCTTATCATATAAATCAACCTTTGTAAGTTGACCGCCTGTTTAAGTTGACCACTAAAGTAGTGCACCGCAGGTGGTCAGCTTACACAGGTTTCACTGTATTAGCTTTTTACTCGAAGAAACTAAAACAATATGTTCAATAATGTAATTGCGTTTTTGGAGCAATTTCAAATGTACAATTTTAGAATACAAAAGTGGTCACTGTTGAAGCAAGCGTACAAAAAACAGCATTTCACTTCAGCGCAATATTCGTCAAACTTCGTACAATTTTCATTTCTTAAGGGAAGGAATACCGTTTAATTATACCCAGCATGTTTCTAGCAAAATTCACTTGCTGCCAGAGCTTTATTTTGGCAAAGCTTCGAGGAACTCAAAGCTTGAAGCTGTAACTCTAAAGTTAAGGGCTTTAATTATTCACATTTTTGGTGTTCGAAGGAATTAAATGAAACATTTAAAAATATCCAAAAACCCAAAAAAATTATATCTTGTAGAATCTTACAAAATTTCATGGTTATGTGAACTGAAACATCATTGCCGGTTGAAAATGCAACTGGGCGATTCCACAAAAAAAAAAAAAAAAAAAAAAAAAAAAACTGACATTCTGTCTCACTCGTGAAAACTCGTGATATATTTCATTCAAGATACTATTGATTTGACAGAGAAAACTAATAAAATTTTGTTGCTTAAGTCACACGTATGTGTGGTTTTTTAAGAAACAAATTTTTGCCATAATCTTTAAAAATTATTAATTCTTAATGAAATACACTATCTATCACGTGTGGAATAACATCGCGACTTTTCCGATCTAAATATATCCATATCCCTGAGTTGATGCGATCGATGCCAAGTATCCCTCTTAATTGCAGAAAATAAAACTAACTACAAAAGCAATAACAATAAAAAGGAATAATGGCGAAGTGGCCACTCATTGAATAATGAGGATCATGGTTCTTCGGAACTTGAGGGATCGCGATTCCGGCAGCTCTTCTTCATAACCGGATGCGGCGAGTAATTAGATTAATTTGGAAAATCCGGTTCATTTTTTTATTCGTTTTTACTCGCTCATTGCTAATTTAAGGTCTGGAAAAATGATTAAGTTGAGGAATGTCAGAAACTTGTCACTGTTGATTCCATTATGCAGTTTGAGCGAAGGAACTCCATTTCTTTAAATGGGTCGAATCTGTATCGTTAAATAGTTTTGATATTAATTTGATTCATTTTATTTTAACTTAAATCGTCTTCCCTAAATAGTCGATGACGAATTGAGGCATTGCAAAGCAAAGGGATGTAAATTAATTAAAAATTCGGAGCCAACCAGTATAAATGGTAGGTGAACCTCTCCTCTGTCTTTTGATACTACTATGTACGTGCTGTTATACAGCGAGAGTTAGAAAAACTTCAATAAAAGCCTCACCTAGGACTGGAACTTAAAACATTTTACTCAAAACGTGAAAATGTTCACTTACATCCGTTTGTTTCTCACTACCTCTATTCCGGCATATTTTGTTACCAATTTGTATATGTGTCCTCAATATTCACTTTCAATACGATGACAGGCAAGTTAATGGACTTAGACATCATATAAGTTGGTTCTGAATGATATTGACATGAATCAAAATAAAGCTCATTTAAACATTAAAACATAAGTAATGGAGCTGGTATTGCATTTTTTTAAGAATGGCACCCTTGCGTACAATGTTTAATTACAATTGCGTACAATGATTAATTTGAGCAAACCTCAATCATAAATATGAAATGAACAATTTAAAAAAGTGCGCAAAATGTTATTAAAAAAGACTGTTACATGTGAGAAAGATATAAACAACATCGTAAATGCCCAAATTCAAAGTAAATCAATTCCAAAAGTAATCAGCTTATGGCTGAAAAGACATCCGCCAAAAATTTTTTCGTCGGATGTCATTTCATCCATAAGCTCATAACTGTTTGCATTGAAAATGGCGTTCCCTGTAACGCCGAAATACGTGTCTGCAGTAATCTGCGAATTTGTGCTTTTCTGACGTTGTTTATTTCTTTCTCTACTGTTCGCCACAAAAGTATTTATTTATCTTACAGTTACATATGTCTGTATAGTTCAGTAGATTACTGTGAAATTATTAAACAAAGTACATGATGTTATATAAATCTTCCTCTTTTTCTCTAACGGAGAAAAGCTGTATATTTTGCAATATGTTTTCATGCAATGGTCATTAATTATTTTCTGCTTATATAGTTTCTTTTTTTTCTGTTTTTTTTTTTTTTTAATTTATAATGTAAAAGGTACGTACGTTTTATTCAATTCTCTGTTGCTAAGTTTCTTCCTAAATTTAACAAGAACACAAACATAAAAAGTTGTTGCATGTTTTCCGATCTAGAATATTTTCAATTTCGTTTAGAAATTAATCCTGAAAACATTCTGATGTTTGAATTGTGTCCTCGCAGTGAAGGTCGTGGATACTAGCCATACGCCCCTTAAATCTATAGCATGCCCCTAGCAGCAGATGTATTTTTCCGGATTATGCTGACTTCTTCCTCTGCATAATCTGAGCTGAAAATTTCTTGAGCATGCTTAAAGCTCCGATACTCAGAATGGATGACTGAACAGCTGTAACCAAGTCTGTAAACGGGGTTTAAGATACTGACAGCAGTTTTATCGGCGCATTTAGCTGCAAAAATGGCAGCAAGCCAAAAGCAGCATCTTACGAGCGATGCATTTTTCCTCTTTTCGTCATTTTTACTTAGGGTTCCTAAGTATTTCTGACAGTTCTAATTCTTCACCGCAATTTTTCATTTCTTGGTGTCTTTGGTAGATGACATCACTTTTAAGATGTGTTATAGATAATAATGCAGAACTAGATGGTGGTTCTCCTAAATCAAGAATTTTTGTGTTTTAAACTTGCGAGAATTCCCTCCCCGTTGTTACATTTAATCAAATTAGTAGTTACATAACTTGGCTATAAGAACTTTTATTGCATGAACATTTGGATGCAAACTTTTTTTTAAACATTTTTTTTTCTTTTTCAATTCAGCTATGTGTGTTTAGGGTTTTTTTTTACTTGTCTAACCATCCAATAATTATACATTTGTTTAAATCACACACAATCCAATTTGTAATTCCTTTCTTTTTTACAGTTAAAAGTACTAAGTATGTTTAATTTGTCTTGAAATTTAAAAAAAAGTATTTATTCATTTTTCTTTTTATCTTAAGCATGATACTTAGTAAAGGGGACGGGAAATAACTTTCGTTTTTGAAGTAGTAGTTCAATTAAAAAATACTGACTAAGCTAAGTAAATATCAAACAAAAGTTAGATTTAAGAATATAAGTTTCTATTTTCTTGTATTTACTAGGAGTATTTGTGTTTTTAGATAGTGTGGTTGTGTGGTTGTGCCGAACGATGGTTTAGGTTTTTGAGTTAGTACATAAAATATTAAAATAAGTACATTAAAAAAAATGTTGAAAAAAGACTACATGGGTGTAAAAACCAACTTAATTATTGCTCTGAGGAGACTATTTAGAGATTACATTTTTTTAACGTTTTTGGCTCCTGAAGTAACGACTTTCTTGCAAAATTGTAATAGTAATCCTTCGATAAATATTATTGTTTTCTTTTTGGCCAGTTTTGAATATTTTTATAAAATTAATATTTAATAGAGAGTATGCAAATACGCAACTATTTCTTTACTTTCCTGTTGAAAACCAACAAAACTATATTGTATTTTATTCAATAAACAGTTTTAAACTACCTAAGCAACGTGTTCTTCATTACGCCATATTTTTTCAAGTCGAAAGGATTTCTGAAAGAAGTAGTGTAACTCACAACTTTTGTTCCCTGGAATGGCAACATTATCTTTCTAGTCTTGAACTATCTTTCATGTCAGCTAGCTCCGCAAGGGACGTTACTTGCCACGAAAGAAAAGTTTCTTAAAGACCTGCTGAATAATAATAAAAAAGAGGAAAGAATGTAGACCTACACTACACTTTCTTCATTTTTTTCTTTTCCTTCAACCTTCCGCCTCCTTTTTCGGAAACTTGCGAGATCTTTGTCTTTATCTGACGTTTGGCTTTTTGTTTGCACCGCGCTTTCAGTGGGTCGGACGTTTCCCAGAAAGAAAGTTTCAAGATTTTTTTTTCTAGACTGGTGTTTTTTAAACTTTTGTTTCTTATGTATTAGTATTTTTCTTTGGAAGATTTTTGTTTACTTTCTTTATTGAAGCATTTCAGGAAACTTTTCTTCGAGAAATGGTAAATTTTATTTCGAAAAGGATTTTTTTTATCTGCATTTTTTCCCCAGCTTTTTATCCGTGACTTTGGTTGCTGTAGTTTTTGTATTTATAATGCTGATTGCGAATGATAGAATTGTTTATTTTAGGACTGAAGTTTTCTGCAAATATTTAGCTATTTTAGTTTTTGTATACCTATGAAATTAATGCTACATTTTCTTGGTTATAGTATTTTATTAAAAGTGGCTTTTCAGAAGTGTATTCATACACTTTAATACTTTTTTATACATTTTAATAAAAGCTAATTAATTTAAAAATATCTAATGCAACTTTCTGAAAAATAGCTTTTATAGACTTATATTTAGAATAGATTTAATGCTATTTGTTTTGTCCTTATATGAATAAATAAATATTGAATGCAAGGTTCAATGGATTTTGTACATATAAAAATAATTTTGAATTAATTGAATATATAATTTCAAAAAGTAATTCATAAAGATTTTATGATTTTTTTTTTAAATTTATACCGTTCTGCTTGTTTTTACATTAACCAATATTATACTAAATGATTTTGCCAATTTTTTGTAATATTTTGGAGTAACCAATAACTATGACTCAGGGTATGTATGTATGCACATCGATCGCTAATGATATACTTTCATTGCCTAATTGCTAAAGCGCAACTCGAAGAAAATATCGAGATGCTGTTGCATCAAGAATGATAAATAGGAATTAATGAAAAGGCCACAGTTCTTGTAAACTTAAATACTATTCTTTTCTTATTCAATTCTATTCTTTTTTTACACAGTCAATTTTCTGCTTAAACGAATATTGTAGAAAACTGTCATCGTAATACATTTTTCTTCGTAATTTTGTGGTTAGCCATTAATTATGACTCACGGTATGCACATGTTTATCATAGTGTGATAGTCTAAAATTGGATAATGTCAACACTCTCAACGGTAATTCATCGGAAATACAAGCATTCACTCTTTTGCTGACGTCCTTGCTATGTGAATATAGATTCACCGGTGAATGTCAACATTTACCTAGTTTCGGTTTTAACAAGAAGGGGGGGGGGAGACAACGGAGCTACAAGTTTGGGGAAGTAGAATGATTCACTTTTGTTGGAAACTTGTTCGAAATTAGAGATAATTGAGTAAAATTTAAAAATAGTGGTTCAATAACAAAAAATCATATCTCACACTTTCCAAAAATCCTGATTTTTTTTTGGAGTTTTCTACGATGCAGTATGAAAAAAAAAAAATAGTTGTAGTTACCTTGTAGTATATACCCCACGATGACCGTTCAAACAAATTTTGAGTCTAACTAAGTACCTATTTCAGCAAACTTCTTTGCCAACAGAAATAAAGAGTTCTGTTTCGTTTTTGCTATGTTTATCGTTCTTGCATTGAAAATTTTCAATAATGCTTTACCAAAAATCATTTAGGTGTTTCAGATCTTTAAATTTACTTACGTGCTTAATGTATGACACTTTAGAAGCTCCGACCGAGAATAATACATTCGATTTTTTCCTTTGTCAGTTTATCTTTTTAGGAACTCAACTGATTCAAATTACATATATAATAATTATTTCTGCTTGCAGTCGTGCAAATATGATAGATTCCAAAATCACCTGAAGATACCAGCACCCGCGCTGTGGAGTATGCTATCTTATAAACAATTTTGCCGTATATTTCCCCCACTTCAAGATATCTTGCTATACGTGAAGTCTGTGGACGAAAAAAAAAGATTGGGAAAAACCACTTGCATGCAAAAGTCGAAGAAATATTGCGCAGTTTTGCCATTTAATCGGTTCCTCTGGATATATCAGATTTTACCTCTGAGTCTTCGTGCGCAAAAGCGTGGGTTGAAATTTCACGGTTGTTTTAGTAGTTTTACTTTCATATCTCCCCATCGCAAAACTCAGGAATTCTCTGCGCGGCTTTTCTTGTTGGCAAGGTTGTTTTTTCGAGTTCTTATAGATTCCTTCCCAGAGATGTTCAACCTTTTGTCATTAAGAGATGCATTTTAAATGCTCATGAAATATTCCATTTTCAAAGATAACACAGTGCATTATTTATTTTCTGAAATTTTAATACTTTAAGATTATTTTTTTGATTATTTTTGACAGTAGTAACTCAAATTGCTTGTTTTTCTGCTCCTATTTTGTTCTGAAATAAAAGCCTTCTATCGTGTAATAGCTTTCGCGAATTCTTTCATTTTTTTAAACATGATTCCAACTATAGCTGGGGCAAACCTAACTTATTAGCGTCGTAATGCTAAGATTAGTATCTGCGTAGCCTTCATAATTCTGCCATATTAGGTTTGCCCAACTATAGAAACACTAAAATTAAGGATTTACGAGCAAAAAATAACAACATTCTATTTATGCCAAGTAGAGCAACAGTAAGAGAGACTTGTGTACCACACTGTCTGTTGACATAGCCTAATAAAAGAGCCACTGACCTATTTCAAAGCGTAAATCTGGCAAGCACGTATTGTTATTCAGTGAAACTCTCCGAATACCAATATAACGATATGACATCGACAATTAGTTTAGCAATCTTTTTAAATTTGTTATTACAGCATTTCGCTGAACTAAGCATCATTTCATTGAAATTAGTATCAATACTGAAAATAATAAATTGTGTCAAATATACTTTTAAAAAATGCAAAAGGTGGAATACATTTGTGAACAATGGCCACTACCAGAAATTTAATTTTCACCCTAAAAAAAGCGTTTTATAATTCTTGAAAATCACAATAGAAATTTTGTAGTGGGAAACTAGTAATAAAACAAATCCTGTTTTTTCCAACTTTTCCCAGAAATCATGAGTAAGTCAATAATAAAAAATAATATGCGGAGAAAATTCTAAAGAATATTTTTAAAACCCAATGTTGAAATGCAAACAGACGCCTTACTTATTGAAGTTCTTGAGCAATTGAGTTTCTTGATTATAAACTCAAACTAATATATATAAATAAAAAAAAAGCTTAACATTGAAAG